>NW_024429211.1:16094632-16273596 GCF_017639785.1 Mesocricetus auratus
AATATTGGAAACTTGCAGGCAAATGGATGGCACTAGAAGAAATTATCCTGACTGAGGTAATCCAGTTTCAAAAGGCAAACATGGTATGTACTAACTCATATATGATTTTTAGACATAAATCAGGAGAGTGCCAGTCTGCAATCCCACTTCCAAAGACTCAGGGAAACAGGAAGGACCCTAAGAGAGATATACATGGTACCCCAGAGAAGACAGAATGAGACAAAATCTACCATTTTCAAAGGAATCCAATGGCCTCTTCCATAGCCTTGGGGATATCTGTCATTTGGCAGTTGTCCTTGTATGGTGACTGGATACATTAAGGTTGGTTTTTTAATGATCTTTATCTGTTCTTCTCTAATTTCATAATGTAATGGTGAGGTTGGTTTTCCTACAATTTCCTCTGGGTGTATGAACATCTCTATTTCCAGTTTTAATAAGTTTTTCCAAGTTTTTAATTTATTAGTCAGAATTGCATTGTTTTTTTAGTAAGCTTTCCTAAGGACTGTATCTTATCAATTTCTCATATTTGGCACTGATTTCAACCAACTATTTAGGGATAAAACAAGAATTAGAAAGTGATAATGATTATAATTGACATTCTGTAAATACCAAATAAGTTAATTATCCCCTCACTTAATTGTTCCATTTTACAAACCATCCTCTGTAGAACCATACAGAGACCCAACTCCCTCCATTATAATATTGTTTCCTATTTTTAACATGGGAAAAAGTTCTCTTATTTCTTTTTTTAACTAAGCTCCCCTTTAAGACTTCCAACTTATCTCACCAAATTTTCTGGTGGTGACAGTGAAGTGTAAGACTAGCTGTTGCTGGACAGCACACCTATAAGGAGAGCATAGGCAGTACACAGCCAGGATGAGGCCAGCTGCCACGTATCGTGGATAGTTGTGAATTTAGAGTATGCGGCAGTTACCTGACTAGGCAGGTGTTGAGGTGGCTACCCTAGTATGGGATCAGCATGAGGGGGCATCTAGGAAAAGTCCACAGTCTCCAGGGAAAAGGAACCAAAGAACCAGTCATCTGAAACGTAGACACGGGGGAATGTGCAAAAGCAGCACTTATAAAGGGCAGAAAGTGAGAGCACAGAGCTTCCTGATGGTAGAGCTGGCTGTTGTGGCGGCTAATACTTGCAGCATTTGGAACCCAGGCTTCTGAGGAGTTTCGGGCCTTGTGGAGACTGCTGTAGAGATGCTGAAACAGGAAAATCCAACAGTACTCACACTTCTTGGGACAAAGAAGGAAAAGCCCGCTGATAGCACAGTGACTCCAATAGGTGCAGATCCTGCATGCGTCTCTGGTGTGTTCCAGCGTATGCAAAGCAACAGGCAAGTGACTGTCTTGTGAATTCATGCCCCAAAAGTTGGACATCAGATGAAACATTAATCTAATTCATCTTTATTAGTAAAATTTGGGAGTCAAATATTGGGGTAAGAACCTGAAGCATCAGAGAAGCAGACAACAACCACCAGTTGACTCTGACCTGTTCTGTCCTTCCACCTAAAAGGCCCAAGATCTACTCTCGGCTCTACCTTACTGTCCCCTCTCTGTCTACAGTCCTCCAAACTTCTATGGTTAATTTTGAACTGCTATGGACAAGCTCTACCTTTTGACTCCAAGCAAGCTTTATTTGTCAGAACACAAACTATCACACACTTCTCTTGAAACATAATTTGTTTAGCTAGAAATTAAAAGGAGAAAGACAATCCTTCATATATTCTCTAAAACCTACAAAATTTAATGAAGACTTGGATTATAAGATGCATTTATAAGGTTGTTTTAAAAAAAGGAAATATTTACAAAATGTAACATGGTTTTAACCACTGTCATGTTCAGTGACCAAAGAAATGCAGCTCTTTACAGCACTTTCTTAACCCTTCTGCTGAAGGAGTGATTTGTCATAGTAGTCAACAGCTCCCATGAACACCAGAAGTCCAATGAGTTCCACAAAAAGGAGATGATGAAGCTCTGAGTGAGACAGCCACAAAAATGCTACAGTCTGTATTTGTATAACAAGTTCAGAATTGATCAGCTTTTACCAAACAAGATTATGAAAATTTCCCCAAACGAATAAGGACAAAGTTGTTTCTCAAAGCTACTTCAGCCTGATCAAAGCAGCTCTGAGTCACTGTCCAACTGTTTTCATTTCTCTAGCTCTTCCTGAAGAATCCCGCTCTCCACATTCTTCTTCTTCAGAGGTGTCCTGCAAGGCTCTCTGCAGGAGTAGCTTTAGAGTGTTCCTCCAGAACCTATGATGTCTAATACAGCAAACAAGGAAATAAATGATAGGATTGGCACAGCTGTTGAAACAGGACAGAAATATTGTTATTGGATAAAAATAGCAAGACACAAGGTAATCAAAACCCTTAATCCATGAAAAGAGGAACCAGTACATGCATTAGGGCAGACCAAGGAGCAGGAAGACCAGCACTTTATACATGATGGTCACATTTAGCTTGGTTACAGGAATCCTGTGTGAGCCATAGAAGATAGTAAGCACTAAGGTCAAACTGGACCCCAAGAGAACTAAAAATAAAATAATTAACCATGCTACAGTGATGAAATCAAATGACTGACACCAGCCAGGACCAAGTGTATCAAATATGAGACCACATTCCTTCCCTTCCAGGAAGCTCAATAACAGGGATAAGACCCAAATAATGGTACATACAGCAGCTGATGTGTATCTGGGGTGATACTAGATGGGCCACATGACAGACATGTGGCGTTCAATGCTAATGGCACTAACCATGCTCAGGCCACAAAGATAAGCAAAATTTAGCACAACAAAACAAAACAGAGGAGTACTGATAATATTGGAGTGGAAAGTGTCCATGATTATATCAATACAACGTGCAATTTGAAAACACATGAAGAGAAAGTCAGCACCAGCCAGTTTTAGGATATAAACAGAGAAGACATTCCTCTGCATATGGAATCCCAGAAACCATAGCACTATGACATTTCCAATCAGTCCAATGAGCCCAATGATGAGGGAAAGCCAAATCATAGTATGGGACATGATGTTAAAAAATGAAATTTCAGTGTCATTTCTTCCATTTCCTGCTATGATGTTAGTCTCCCATTCTGGGGTGTTTGGATTTTCTCTTAAATCTCAATCAATGTAGCTGGAAAGGAAAAACAAGATATGAGCACATACAGTATAATTTTTCATTCTCAATGCATCTTGCCCTGTATGAATGACCTGGTCCACATAGAGAAGAAACAGGATTGTAGAGGCTGAGTAATTTATCAAGACCAAAATATGTGGAGCTTTAATTAAATCCAGTTAGTATTTCTTTCAGCTATCTACAAACCATGTACTTCACTGATATAAGAGTAGTTGGTAGTCCTAATACATACACCCAGTGATTTGGGCTGTGTCAGAAGGAAATTGAAGCCTGAACCCAACTTTTTTCCGACATTAGACTGGTTCATGTCTGGTGCAGGAACTTGCAAGCCAGAAGCATGACCATAAGCTGCTCTCAGTTCTGGCAGGGGAGGCTATCAACTGGGAAGATATATAAATGATGAATGAGAGTAATGAAAGGAAAGGCAAGTTGTGCTTAGTCTTGTATGAACAGGGCCAGACCTACAGGTTAATGTGACTGGGTCTCAATTTTAGATTTGAGCCTAGAAGACAGGAAAAGCCTATGAGGATGTTAAGCACTTTTCTGTTGTCTGTTGCTACATTACAAGTATCCATCTTTCCATAAAAGCAAAGTGAGTAGATGAGATTTTTTCACTTAAAAAGGGTTAATGAATCATAAACTCCACCATAGATGCAAATTTAGACAAAGTTTTTTGTCAGAATTTTTGAGTGAATTTAATACCACAAAGTGTATGGAAATGAAGAAAATATCACTGCTCATGAATCTATCATTGTGAAATTCTAGTGTATTTGAGAGAATGGCATATAGTGAAGAGATGGATAAGATTGGACTTTATCATTCTCCAACCTGGAAATATCCAGTTATTGGCTGCAATAAGAACACAGAACAAGGCTGGGTGCTGGTGGCACACGACTTTAATCCCAGCACTTGGGAGGTCTACAGAGTGAGGTCCAGGCCGGGCTCCAAAAGAACACAGAACAGTGGTTCTTAACATATAGTTTGTGACCATTTCAGGTAATTTGTAACAATGAAAATATATCCTGCATATCAGATATTTGCATTTCATTTCATAACTGTAGCAAACTTACAGTTATTAAGTAGCAACTAAAATAATTTTATGAGGAATTGTATTAAAGAGTCACAGCATTGGGAAAGTTGAAACACTGATTTTGAATAATTAGGCATAGGAATATGAAATGAATTGAATTTCTAACATTCTTAAAGTGTTAAAAATTTAATATGGGGAAACAGAGATAAGGGAGGAAGTGAAAACTGTTCTAATAGAGGATATTAGGACACAGAAACATCTACAGTGATTGAGGACAGAAATGGCCTCTAGGAAAAGTATAATAGGAATTGTTCTACCATCCATGTTAGCTTACTTATTGAATACTAGCACTCTAAAGGCTAGGGCAGGAATAACTCCTGGAGTTCAAGGGCAGTCTGAAGTACATAGTGAATCCACAAAAGCCTGCACTGTGGGAGAAAGCATGAAAGCATGAAAATGAAAAATATAAGAAAACTTAGATTCAATATAAAGACCCAACAATATGAATACTGGAATGAAACATAGACTAAAGGACAGAAGAGTACTTTTGGAACTAGAACAGGGTTTTACTTGATACACAGGAGAATATGCATTTTGAAACAGGGGAGGTATTACAAGGGGACATGACAAGAAATAAACCCATATACAACAAACTATACAGAGAAATATCAAGGGTAGATGACACATGGAAAATTCTCATGTTAAGGGCTGAAGGGGCATATGCCACTTTATTTGCAAAATAAAACCTGTCAGAAAAAATGTTAGATTTCTAAAACTGGGAGACCATGAAAAAATATATTACCCATGCTGAGAGCAATGAACTGCAAATCAAGCTGCACACTCTTTCTGGTATGAAATATTAAGCACTTTTCTCTTGTCTGTTGTTACATTAAAAACATAAAAGGAATGAATCTGGGAAAGTGTCTGGTAGGGATGGAGGAAGAAGTTGAAAGGGATGAGATGCAGGTGAGAGAGGAGAGGGTAATCAGTGTACATTTCATACAGAAGTCAAATGATCATATAACAAAATTAATCAAAGAATGAATTTGTTTGTATGCCTGGGGCAGCACAACTTTCCTGCATCCACAGTAACATCTAGCTCTCGGTTCAGATTATTATTGCTGTTGACACTTCTCTTCACTCCTTGTGCTGTTCTTGAGTTTGAATTATGTGTGACACATTTTGTAACTTTCCCTAAGTATATACATTACTGATAGATTATACTTTGTTTTTCTCACTTTTTAATATGAATGAGTTTTTAAGAAAAAGGATTATTGGGTTTGCGTGCTTGTGTATTAGGTTGATTGGTTGGCTGATTGTCTTCATAACTTGGAAGCAGTAGGATATGAATTACAGTAGGATTTGATTTATCTCCTGCTTCAGCTTTTACATTCCATAGGGTAAAGAAATTTATTTCTCATTCGACAATTCAATGCATACTATGTGTCAACTTAAATTCACGTATTGCATTTTCTATGTCTATAATACTCTAGACTATTTCTGTCCCATGTGATGTTTTAATAGATTGGTTTCCTAAATACAGCTCCTGTTTGACCTTTCTTCTGTCAAAAATATATGAACTTTATTACACCTTTGGTTATGGTATCACTTTTTCCAGATTTTTGTTAAAGGGATATGAAATAAAATGTGAGAATATGTTATATATGATCTAAAACTGTGAATTGGTGGCACATATGTAAAATCTTATCAGTACTTGAAAGTAATGGCACTTAAGGAAATTCTGCCTCCAAATGTGAAGGTGAAAATTTCTTGAAGTAACTTGACAAGAGTCATAGTGTATGACCTTTTAGATTTTTTTTGTGCTGAATGAATTGATAGTTCTGACCACATATCAACCAACTTTCAGTTATGAAAAATGCATCAGTGCTTTTTAAATCATCAAGTTCACTTATTCACCTAATATTTATTGACCAGAAGTGTAGTGCAATGCCTGTTGATAATAAAGAAGGCTATACTTTGTGGAGACAGAAATAAAATCTATAATTTTCATGAGACAGATATCGGAATAGATGAAAAACTCATTAGAAACAGGATGGTCGTTCTGTGTGTATTAGGTGCTGTGATCTAAAGAAACTAGAAATTTGTGTATTGCTTTCAACATTTTGTAGGACAAATCAAGACCCAAGTGTTTTTGATACTTATACAAGGATAAGGTGACTCTAGGGACGCTGAAATCACATTTGATTAATAGGCCCTGTAATGCTTAATTCTCAAGAAGATGTTTGTTATCTCAACTATTATGAGATCAGGGACCAAGAAAGAGAAAAGTAAAGGAAACCTTCCAAATGGATAAGAGCAATGTCTCTCAAAGCACATGTTTACCCAAAGCAAAGCATTTATCACTGTTGCACTGCTTTTCTACCTCCTCAAGGTTCCTTAAGAAGACTAGTTCCACAGTCACCCTCTAGAACAGTATTGTACAAAGGCCTCTAGGTAATCAAATAGAAGTTCTATCGCAGATGAGGTAAGGACATAGAGTTAAGAGTCAAGGCAGAAACAGCTTATACTGTTGTCACATATGCTGAGAAAAAAATAGAATCAATGGACATGAAGAAAAACCAAAGAATGTGCCCAAGTCGATCTGAACCTAGAAGAGTAGGGAACAATAGATGCATGAGAGCAGTTTACAGATGAGGAGGAGCAGTACCCTGAGCATAAGGGTCACATAAAGCTTTATCATGCTTATCTGCCTGGTACTTCAAAGGTCCTGAGAAGAAAAGGTGGCCAAAGTCCAGAGAACTTACAATAAAATAGTCATCCAAAGTCCTGTAATGAAATAATTTGACAGGTGTAATTCATAACCAACTATTTTAAGTATCCAGCCATATCATTTTCTTACATGATGCTAAGCACTAGATATATAATCCAGAGAAGGGTAAATGCTACCTGACCGATGTTTCAGATAGAATTACTGATCATAGATAGCAGAAAGACAGACAGTCAAGTCTCAGAAGCAATTACACTGAGCATGATAAGGCCTGCAGTGTAGGGAAAAAGAGACACAAAAGTAACAAACCTAGAGATTAAGACAGTGTTATATACAAAGTGATGGTGAATTTATAAATTGACACCAGATGATGTGGAAGTCAGCCCATAAAAGTTTGCCATATTTAGACAGAGACAACATCCTTGCTTACATAGAAGCCCAGTCGCAGAGAACAGTCCATTTCCTGCCAGCCTCGCCGAAGTGTTCATGGTCACTAAGTTGATGATGGGAGTCTCTCTATAGTTTGACAAAGTCCTATAACTAGAACCTTCAATACTTCCAACACTCTAACCCAATGTCCTCAGCTCTATTATGTCTGTAAAGCAAGACAAAGGTCTGAGCATGCTGAACTCTTGCCTAATCTCTGCTTCTGTCTTAGAAAAGGAGAAAAAAACTGAAACTCTCAGTCAAAATTCATGGCCACTTTTAGTGTCTGGGTAGTCCCTTCCAAGTTATAATAAGGAAATCATGATGGATATATGAAGATAATGTCACCTCTTGCTAAGAAAGATGTAGGGATCACTGTACTTTGTGAGTAAGAAATGGTTATGGGTTTATGAAGACATACACATATCTATATATATTGTTACAGGATACTAATTCCATGTACAAGTTAGAGTTAGTAGTCATGATATACAGACTCAACAAATGAATAATGTAAGAAAGGAAGGAAGAGAAGGAGGAAGTAAGAAAGAAGAGGGAGCTTCATCATAGTTGAAGATTTGAGCAGATGTCACAGAAATACTTTTGTAAGCACATTTTGAGAAGCTCATGCAGACATACACATTCTGATTACACTCCTTCCCCACCCTCTCTCTTTTTCCCTCCCATCCTTTCTAGCCCCACCTTGTCCTTACAGAATCCTTTTCATATTGATCCCTTTTGTTTCTTTGGTACTCCAGAATTAAACTAGGATGATCTTTGGGTTTCCAAATAGCCATTTCAAGCTAGTAGGTTCCATAGAGCTCGATAACTAAATACAATGATTTCCTTCTTCCAGAATCTGATATCTGTCAATAGTTCAACAGCATGTTGCAAGGTTATAATGCATCTTCTCTATCCAAATCTGACTGTTTAGTCAGCCAACTAGTATAGGTCCAGTGCCACTACACACAACTTTTGTGACTTTATGATTGACATCTTCATGTAATGCTTATATGATGACATTTCAAAGCCCTTCTCCCTATCTTCAGTCCTTATATTATTCCAGCCTCCTCTTTAATAACATTCCATGAGCCTTATAGGAGTAGGGCAAATGTCTTATTTGGGACTGAGCCCTGCACCATTCTTTATTCTGAATATCTTGTGAAGCCGTATGTCATTGGATTCCACTCCATTCCCGGCAAAAAGAGACTTCTCAGATAAAGGGCTGACTAGCATTTTTCTAAGCTACTAAGTATCAATATTTGAAAGTGTTTTAATAACATAAAAGGAGATAACAGCAGTAGGTTCCCACCTAGGGACCAAGATCTCCTCCATCATGGATTCTTGTCTTTATTCACAAGACTATGCATAGATCTCTATTTTGGAAAGGCATCCAATCCTACAAGGGGCCAGTTGGTTACAGACATAACAGTCATGTCACTATTGCACCAACAGGCACATCTTGCCTGGTAGTTTAGGAGTATATTTCGTAGAGTTAATAGCTGGATAAGAAAATGACTCCTCATGATTCCTTCAGTGCAAACTTCTTGTTGTGTGCAAAGAGTTCCCAATGTTTGCAGATGTGGCTGATATTGGTCATGAGCATGTCTACCAAACAAGAGATGCACTACATGGTGCTATTGAGATATAAGTTCATAGTTTATGAATGTGTTTAGTAATGAACTGTATTTCTGTACTAGGATAATTTTAAAGTGATTGTGAAGACAGCAATGTAGCTGATCTATCAAGGTGAGGCAAGGCAATGTCAGGGGCAATTATTAAATAATTTTCAATAAGGTCTTATAGACCAGCCCGCTGTTTCCCCTAGGTGAAGTAGGGGGTGTTTTACTCCCAATTTAAATATTGGGGAGGAGAATTCAGTATGGAAATTAGTGGAAATGAAAAATGGGCTTATCAGCATGCTGGAAAAGACTGATGGTGACAAGATAAGCATTCAAAAGAAACAATAGTTTCAGCCTGGTAAGTGTAATAATCATTTAAACATGTATATTTGAAGTTGAATGAGTGTTTTCCAGAACTCAGGAGGAGAATAGTGTTCATATTATCATTTTCCTGGTAGGGAGAATGGGTCGAAGATGTGTCCCATAAAGTTGTTTCAAGGGGGTTGTATTACTTTGTTAGCCCTTCAGATACCCAGTATCTAGGTATCTTGGATAACTACACATGGAGGCGGTGACATCAAGAAGAAATGAGTGAGTCAAATCCAACACATGAGTTTTCACAGAAAATTTCTGAAATTGAGGAAGAGGATAGAAGCAAATGAGCAGATGAAATGTAAATAGAGCCAAATGATGTTGGCAGCTAGATGCGTGTAATCTTCCTTGCTTCAAAAAAGACAACTGTCAATCATCCACACTGCTGAGGACTAACCTGGAAGGCAGAATCTAAGGGGAAAGAAGTTGCATACTCAATGATTGATAAGGACAGCATGGCTGAAGCCTCCATCACATGCTCCCCCAGTCCTGCACTGTGACTGGCTAATTAGTTAAAGGAAAGCCACAAGATCTCTTATCCTCTCTCAGGCCAACTTTGTCATTTCATTCCCTGCCCTGAATTCGCTTTGCATCTCTATTTATGAATGTGGTTTTGTTTGTGTCCCTTTCAATAAACTCAATGTAGTATAAACTCCAGACTTGTCTGGTGTTCATGGTTAAAGGAACATGTGCATTGGAGAATTTGAGACTTTGCATATAGTGATGTTGCTGAGATCACAAACTCTAGAGCCGATTCACTAACAGTTTCAGTCACCTATATCTATGTTCTGATTTGCCCATTACAAATGTGTCTTGCATCATGTTCCAAAGGAAAACCTTCCCATGTGTGTAGAAGGTGAATGCCAACCAAAGGGTTATAGACACTCCCAACTTCCCCTCACCATTCATCTTCTCCAACACAGTGATTCCTAAAGTATAAGCTATGAAAAATAGAAGAGTTATCGCCCTCTCTTCATACTGGATGACAGCATTTGGCTTGATGCTGAGAAATAGAAGTGGATAGAGGCTTTTGGAAATATCCCAAATCCTGGCTACTGTGAATGGATCATAGATTTCTCTTCCTCATACCAGAGTCAGGTGGAAAAAGGGGGAGATGAGACAAGTTCCCCTCAGATGGGTCAAGATCTAACAAACTTCTCTCCTTTCAGTCACTCTTGATATGTATAGAAACATACTGCATCACATAATTAACGTAAAACACAAATACCTACATACTCACATTTATTCACTTCCTTCCTTTCTGGAGGTATCTAAGTTACACTACATAAGAATACACAAGCAAACTGGTGTAAGATAGTGGGAAAAACAGTTTGTCATATTGGGATAGAGAAAGTGCTTGGATAATTCTTTCCAATAAAGTTCTAGGGAGGGAAACAGAGAGTGATTTAGAATTGACATGTGAAGCAACCTTGTTTCTAATTTAAATTTAAATTAAAAATTATATATATGTATATATAAACAAAAAAACCAAGTGAATTTAAGTTAAAAGACCTAACCCCCAAAAAATGAAAAACTATTTGAAGGCTCCAGAAATACATAAAACACTTTTATTTTCCATTAGTTTCTTATATTTTCTCTGTACACTCTTCTGCATCCTGGTAAAAGACATCACTCTGCCTTATCAATGGCTTCTCAACCAGGCTGATTTCTCATTCTACATAGATATACTACATGTGAACTGTAGTATGGAAGAGAGCATCTTGGTATGATGATTGATGTTTTCTTTGCTTTACTTTTAATCCTATTTCTCTCTCAAAGAAACTCTGTCTCTCTGTGTGTGTCTCTCTGTTTCCGTCTCCATATGTGAGTGTGTGTTGGGCTATAAATCGGTTGTGCCATAGTAAGCCTGACTAAGTAACACTACCTTCCCAGTGGCCCATTCCCACAACAATGGGTACCTACATATAATTCTGAATTCTTATAAATTCTCTACATTTCTTCTGTCCAGGTAACAGTAGCTATATGAAATATGCTACATGTTTCTCTCAGCGCTCCCTTCCTCTTGGTCTGTATAGAAGAAAATCTCGGTTACTTTTTCATTTCCTGCCTTCTGTTTCTGTGGATGTAATAACAGATACTGAGGATGTCATGGAAAAAAGCTGTGAATAGAAAGATAATCAACAAAGTATAAGGACATTGCCGCAGTTTGGAGATCTTGCTTCGCTGGCGTCATCTCCTCCCAAAACCAGCACTAAAAATACCAAGCGTGGCCAGATTAACTGTGGCACTCACATAAGTGACTGCAGAAAGTGGAGTAATTTGTTTAAGCTTCCGGGTCGGGGTGAAGAGCAGCCACCTGCTTCACAGAATGGAGACAAGGCAGATGTGGAGCCTAAGGGAGTGGTCATGAGCACATAGGGCCCACTATCGCCGAATTAAGGAGCCCAGAGCATCACGTGGGCACAAGTTTCTTACTGAGTAGGAAACCATTTATGCCACAGGATAACATGTTGGATTCTCTGGTGCCCAGGTCGGATGAGACACTGTTTCCCTTTACGGCTCTCCTCACTCAGAAGACAGAAGTTCATTTTAGGGTCAAGTAGTGACCTGCGCTTCCTGGCAGCTCTGAGCTGCTTTGGTGAAGGAAGCCCCTTCTAAGTGAAACTTCTAAATTTCTTCTGGAGGAAGGAAGGAGGATTCTGAGGCTCTGATCAGCTGAAGCTGCCTGGAGAAGACGCTCCAGATTTACATGTCTTACTATAGTCAGATCCTGCAGAGAGCACTAATACTGCAGTTTTCATGAGTTTCTTTCCCGCTGGAGTGGTCTTTTTAAGGTGCAGCTGTCCCTGAGTCTTCCACATTCCTGTAAGTAATCCTCCATCCACACTCTACAAGTAATCCTTCACTCATACTCATGTAAGACACTCCAGAAAACTAACTGGTCCACCAAGCTGAGCTTTGGTACAACAGTTACTTTGCTCTTCATAGGTTCCCTGGATAAGTACACGCCAATCAGTATCTCCCCTAGAAAGTTACACAGCCACCTGATGTCTAAACATGGCCATCAGCATCAAAGCAGAGTTTGAGAGGAGAGTTCATGGGCCCTGCAATGAAGATAACTAAATGCATCCAGCACTCTGAAATGCAAATGACCCTCTAGGGTCAGGAGTTTAATGTTAAGGTTTGAATATGGAAAACACTCTATGGATTTAGATGCTTTAAATACTTCTTCTCCAGATACTGGAGCTTCTTGGGAGAGATTGTAGGAATGTTAGAAATCAGAATATACTGAATAAGTAAGTCACTGGAAGGAATGTCTTGCCCTTCGAGTCATAGTCTGCACCCTACTCTCTGTACTGTGCCTTTTTGCTTCTGCTATGTCCTCTCATTTCCATTACATTTTGTTCAGGTACCTAGTACCAAACAAGCATGGACCAAATCATCAAAACATGATAATAAGAAAACTGTTCATTTCCAGTTATTGTTTAAGGTATTAGATTACAGTGAAGCAAAAACTATTCTAGCGCATTTACTTCTCAGTATACAATGAACTCCCTTTGCACTGTGTGAAATGCAAATATTGTGGTGAATAATATAAAAAAGACTGTTGAATTTTGTTTATTATTGTTTTAAGGTTTTCCAAGTGTATTTTAAAAATGCATTTGTCCTGTAGTTATTCATGGAACCCTTGTCTGTGCCTCCTTAAATGTTATATGGAACTCTACAATGAACTGTATGGTTCACAGCTTTTCTTATTAATTTTTTTAAATTAAAAGAGTCTTATTTTACATACCAATGCCAGGTCCCTCTCCCATCCTCCCATTCCTGCTAACAACCCCTATCCCATCCCCGTCCCCTCCTCAGGGAGGGTGAGGCCTCCCATGGGAGATAATCAAAGTCCACCTCATCATGTGGGGCAGGACCTAGGGCCTCCTCCATGTATCTAGGGTAAGAGAGTATGCCTCCATAGAGAATGGGCTCCCAAAGCCCAATTGCATACTGGGGATAAATACTTCTTCCACTGTCAGAGGCCCCATAGACTCCCTAACCCCCTTCAACTGACACAGACATTCAGGGGGCTTGGTTCCATCTTATGCTGGTTCCCTTGATGTCAGACTTGGGTCCATGGAAGCTCACGGGGGTTCAGAGATCTTTTATACACTGGAATTTTTATTGTGAATTGAGTATCATTGCTATTCTAAATATTCGTACACTTTGTGTATAATTCTGTGTGTGTGTGCGTGCGTGTGCACC
Organism: Mesocricetus auratus; assembly: GCF_017639785.1. Classification (NCBI taxonomy): domain Eukaryota; kingdom Metazoa; phylum Chordata; class Mammalia; order Rodentia; family Cricetidae; genus Mesocricetus; species Mesocricetus auratus. Next base: position 16,108,172 of record NW_024429211.1, read on the forward strand.
TGCGCATGTGAATCTGCATCTGTGTGGTGGTAGAGCACTGGATTCCCACAGCTGTAGTTATAGGTGGTTGTGAGGTGCCTGGTGTAGATGCTAGAACCAAACTGAGTCTTCTGCAAGAACAGTGTGTGCTTTTAACTGGTGAGTCACATATCCAACCTGGTCATTTTGTGGTTCCATGAATGTATCTTGGGTACTGCTTACGTTACAAGGACATCCATTTTTGTTAAGTTGCCAACCTCTTTGCATCTGCACTCTCATAACTGTCTCTACTGACCTTTTGCGTTTCCGTGACATCAGTGCTAATGATATTGTTCATTTGAGTCCTGTATCTATTTTTCTAGATCTGTATAACTGAATGTTTTTAATTTTGCTTCTCCTATCTAAGAAGTTTTTGTCTGGTTCATCATCGCTGTGCTTGAATCTTCACCTACTTGTGTCTTCCCTGATCTTTATCTCTATCCCCTTCTATTGATTTTGATGTGGATCTTCTTTCCTTTATTCTAACTACTTGAGATGCCCAGATATTTTTTCAATATTTACTTATTTGTGTATGTGAGGGGGTGTTGAACACATGCAAAGCCCACCTGTTGAAAAGAGAACATCATTTAGTGGTCCATTCTGCCCTTCCAATGTGTGGATCTCTGAAAAGGAACTCATGTGGTCAGGCTTGGAAGCAGTAGACTCTCCCTGAGCCAGTTCACTCTCATATCTACTTTCCAGTAGACACAAATGCTATGATTTTATGATTGACAGCACCATGCCATGCTTATAGGGTAGCATTTCACAGCCTTTCTCCACATCCCCAGTTCTTATGTTATTTAAGCTTCTTCCTTTGTGACATTCCCTGAGCCTTAAATGGGTAACAAAATGCCTTGTTTAGGCCTGAGCCCTACATCATTCTTTATTATGAATAACTTGAAGAGATTTGTCAGAGAAATATTGGGAGTAGCATTTTTTCTGAGTTGGTAAACAAACATCAATATTTGAAGGTGTTTTGATAATGTCAAAGGAGATAACAAACAGCAGTAGGCTCCCACCTAGGAACCAAGATCTCCACCATGGGTTCTTGCCCTCATTCACAGGACAGTGCATGGGTCTCTATTTTGGAAAGACCTCAAACACAACCAAGGAGCACTTGGTTACTCATATATATATAACAGTCATGTCGCTGTTGCATCAATTGGCACATCTTGCCTGGAAGTTTAGGATTATATTTCATAGGGTTGACATCAGGGTAAGAGAATCACTATTCATGACTTCTTCAGTGCAAAATTCTTGTTATATGTAAAGAGTTCCCTGTGTTTGCAGATGTGGCTCATATTGGTTATGAGCACGTCTTCCAAGCATGGAGAAGCTGTTTATGGTGCTACAGAGATCTAAGTTCATGTTTATGAATTTGTTTAGTAATGAAATATATTTATGCTACTATTGAGAAGTTTTAAGAGATTGTGGGGAAGAAGTTTTAAGCAAACACAGCTAATGTATGAGTGTGATCCTGGACAATGTCAGGAGTAATTATTAAATGATTTTCTCTAAGATCTTATCATTATTATAAACGAACCCATTGCTTCTCCTACATGTACTGAGTGGAGTTTAATTACCAATGTACATACTGGGGAGGAGAATTCATTAAGGAAACTAGTGGAAATGAAAAATTAGCCTATTTGGAAATAAGGATTTCAGTCACAAAAAGACAAACACAGTTATGTACTCTCTCATATATAGATTTTGGACATGAAGATGGGGTGTGTCAGCCTACAATCCCAGCCTTCTCTGGTATCCCAGAGAAGGGGAATGGACCGGATATCCTGAGAGGATTGGGAGCATAGGGGTAGAGACAGGGATCTGGGTTAAAGTGAGGGGGGAAAGAGAAAGTGAGAAGAGGCCATGGGGGATCAGGAAAGTTGACATGGGGAAGCATAGAGGAGAGCAGCATGAGAGATACCATAACAGAAGGAGTCATTATAGGTTTGAGGAAAGATCTGGCATTAATGAAATTTCCAGAGATCTATAAAAATGACATCAACTGGCAATCTAAGCAATAGAGAAGAGGCTACCTTAAATGCACTTCCCTGATAATGAGATTGATGACTACCTTGTAAGACATCCAAGAGTATTCACCCAGTGGCTGTTGGAAACAGAGGCAGACACCCACAGCTAAACACTGAACTGAACTCATAGACTCAAGTTGCAGAGAGGGAGGACTGATGAGCAAAGGGGTCATGATCAGGCAGGTGAAACCCACTGAAACGACTGACCTGAACAAGGGGTAGCTTATGGACCCCAGACTGGTGCCTTAGAGACCAGCATGAGACATATCCAGACCCCCTAAATTTGGTTATCATTGAGGAGGCTTCAGCAAGCTTTGGCGCCTTGGGTATTAAATCAGTATTTATTCCTGGCATCTGAATGGATGCTGGGAGCCCATTCCAAATGGAGGGATGCTCTCTCAGCCTGGACACATGGGGCCAGCCCAGGCTCTGTCCCACGTGATATGGCAGACTTGGGAGATCCTTCATGAAGGACCCCACCCTCCCTGGAAAGTGGGGATTGGATGGGGAGTTGGAGGGGTTGGGGAGTGGGGGAAGAGGGGAGGGAGAGTGAACTGGGATTGACATGCGAAGCAAATTTGTTTCTAATATAAATAAAATGTTAAAAATTAAATGAGTGCTTCTCAGAGCCCATGACTAAACTATTGTTCATATTCTTATTTTGCTGGTAAGGAAAGGGGGTAGAAGACGTGTCCACAGGACATAAACTTGTGTCCATGGAGCTCTGTCACTTTGTTAGTCCTGCAGATCCAGTATTTATGTATCTTTACCAACTTCACATGGAGAGGGAGACATAAAGGAAAAATGAGTGAGTTAATCAAATGCAAAACGTGTTTTAAAGGAAATTTCTGAAATCAAGGAAGAGGACACAAGCAAATGAGTTAATGAAATGTGAATAGAGCCAAATGATGTTGGCAGCTAGATACATATGATATTTCTTGTTTAAGAAAAGGCAACTGTCAATCATCCACACTGCTGAGGACTAACATGGCAGGCAGAATCTAAGTGAAAGAAGTTGCATTCCCTTTCAGAGATAAGGAAAGCCTGGCTGAATTATCCATAGCATCTTCCTCCAGTCCTGCACTGTGACTGGTTAACGAGTTGAAGGAAACCCATGAGATCTATCCTTTCTCGAGTCAATTTTGTCTTTTTATTGCCAGCAGTAAATGCATTGTATTTCTATTTATGAATGTGGATTTTGCTCATGTCCCTTTCATCAAACTCAATGTCCTATAAAGTCTAGACTTGTCTGCTGTTCGTGGCTGTAACCACAGATTCCAGCCTCTGTGCATTAGAGAATCTGAGACGTAGCCTACAGTGATACTGCTGACATCTCAAGGTCTAGAGTAGGTTCAATAATAGCTTCAGTGACTTGGATGCATGTGATAATTTACCCATTACACAGCTATGAGAACTGTGACTTGTGTGGTGTTCCCAAGGGGCCATTATCTTTGAAACCACCATACATCTCAAAATATGTCTTCTTTTGAAACACTGTGATTCTTAAAGTTTAGCCTGTGGACAAATGAGCAAACTACTCAGGCTTTCTTTAATCTAGCATGTGGCTTGATGCCTACCGTTAAACCGTGTAGGTCATAAAAGTACTCTCATGAGTTAATTCTCCACTGCTACCTTGTGGAATATAGAAGTAAAGCTTTAGTCATCAGGCTGCATGTGAGAGTCTCTGTCCCTGAATCAGCCATAAATAAATATTGTGAAGAATGTCATGCCAGGACAGAAAATGAAATGTATTTATGAAAAAGTATTCAATTAAGCCAAAGAAAAGCAAAGAAACTTGAAATGCAAAAGATCAAACTATTGAATAAGGATGAGAATGTAGCTCATTTTGCCCGAGGACCTGTGCTCAATACCCACAAATACAAACATAAATGAGTGAAAGGTCCCAAACACATAAGAGCAATGTAGTTTTCAATAATAATCTATACATGTGATTATGCAATTAAATATGCATATTCATTCAGAAACTAAATAAAGAATGCTCGTCCCTGAGAACTAAACCAGATTTTTATCTTATACCCACTGATGGGTCTATACTCCACCCTCACCAAAGAGACTTCTCCTTTCAACAGACAGAGACAAATACACAAAACCAAAGTCAATCAAAATGCAATTGTGGAGTCCTAATAGATACATCTATAATGGAACTTGTGCACCTAAGGTATTGATATCATTGTAGAACAGGTGAGGCAGTTGGCAGAAAAATTTTAAAAGCAGAAGGTTCTAGAAATTTGCTGGGAGATTGTGTCTCCAGTTAATATCAAAAGTTACATCCAAATATTCTTACCAACACAACTGTTTCAACATGAGCTGAACAAAGACAGCAATAATACAAATGCCAAACTAGATGGGAATATGGCCACACATCCTCGACCCAATGCAAGAAACTACATTCAAATAAGGAATGATGAGAATGGGAGAAATGATCTTCCCCTAGAAATAGAACACCAGCTGGTTATCCAATACAAAACTGTCAACTGTGAAAACAAGTATCATATAGACAAGGCACATTGTATTTAGTAATAAATGTATATGTATGTATGTAACAACAATTACTGATAAAAACAGACTGGCAATGTGAAAGGAAGAAAGAAGGGAGATATGGGAAGATTTGGAGAGAGAAAAGGGAAGGGATATTATGATAATCTCAAAATTTGAAAGAATAATATAAAATGATAGGAAATTATAGGAAATTTGCGATCAGATGTGTATTTACATATGAAGTAATTTTTTTAAAATTAAGTGATGCACAAGTAAATATCATTCTACACAAAAGGTATGTATTACATGTTTATTGAATAATAATTTACAATATTCAAGGCAGAGGAGTGACCCAGACAAGGAACATTGGAAGAACTGGTGATGAAATTGCAGCAGAAACATACAGAAAATGCTTACTCAAGTCTTAAGAGCAAGGAGTCCTGGTCATTTGCTATACTATGGGTAATTTAATGTGCATTATGCTATGGTATATAAGATGAATGTAAGGATAAACATTTCACAAAAGTAGTAAGTGGAGTGTATATTAAAGAGTCTGTATACACAGAATGACAATATGGTAACAGCTAACAAGTCTTATGGCAAGGGAGAGAAAAAGATACATAGGTCAATAATACTGAGTAACATAAACGTAAGATGAAATGACTGTCCTAGTTTACTTTTAGTTGCTGTAATGAGACACCATGAACAAGGCAACTTTCAAAAGAAAACATTTAATTTGGGGACTTGTAATTCTAGAGGGTTTGAGTCCATGACCATCATGTCAGAGACCGTGGGGGTGGGCCAGCAAACACACAGGCATGTCATTGAAGCATTAGCTGCCTGCATACATTTGATCCACAAGAATGAGACAGACAGAGGCTGGGAATAAAACAGACTTTCGAAACCTTAAAGTGCATCCCCTTCATGATGTATCTCCACCAGTGAGTTCTCGCCACTCAATCATTCACAAAGAGCTTTGCCATGTGTGGACTGTAAACTGAAATGGTTTGTTGCATAGATAAATTTTGCTAAATATGAAGGTTTTGCCACAAGGAAAATATTGAATATTTACAAAGATGGTGTATATATTAGTGTGTTCAACTGAAACAATCATTCCTCCATGTGTATACCAATCTTCAGGTTACAGTCTTCCAACTTATACTCTAAATTTTAGTTCAGAACAGAAATATGGACAGTAATGTCCTCAGAGTCAGAGTTAGGACTGAAGAGGAAATGTCAATGCCCAGAGGCAAGAGATAGTTCTGTGTCTTGATTGCTTCCACAGCCTGTAGCCTCAAACACTTAAGAAAAGTTGTTTATTTGTTTCCTTTGATTTCATATTATGCTGTCTGATTTCTAATTCAGTTGACACTATCACATACTTCAGCTTTAAAATTGAAATTCTATTTTATAGAACACGTTACTAAAATAAGCATAGTTCAAGAAGTAAATGCTGTGGGCTTAATGTGGGCGTAAATTTATAACTGCTATGGTTTCAGGGGAATCTAATGTAAAGAACCTTGTTGGAAATTTGTCTTAAGGGACTAGACAGAGAGAGGGGAAGCATGGCAAAGGTAATAGAGGAAGACAAATGACTATGGAAAGGTAAGCAAGGCACTGTGAAGGCAACCACAGAGGACAGTCTCCCTCTACCTTTCAGTGTGCATGGATGATGATGGATCTCATTACAAAACCTGACCTGACTCTTTGAATTCAGAAAATGGCAGACACAGTAAACATGAAAGTAAGGACTCCACCTGACCATAAGAGATTTACCACAGATAACTCTTGAGAATGTACATCTATTTACTAAACAATTTGCATAAGAAAGACTGCAGCTCCAACTATTAATAATTGGGATTGTAGTTTCTATATATTTAACTCTTGAAAGCCTGAAGAAAAAATGCTTTTCAAAGAGGAAGTTTTGCAAACCATAAAATTCATTTAACCACTATAAATTTAGTGATTAAAGACATTCAACCCTTTTCTGTAATTCCTTTAATCTTCCAAAGAAGGAGGGTTTGGAAGAGTAGGAGCAGTCCTTGGCCCCAGAGCACTTACAAGGAGCACCATCAAAAGGATGTGATGAAGCCCTGAGTAAGACAGCTCTAGAAATGCTGCAGTCAGTGTTTGTACAAAATAGTCTGTGTCACTCAACATTCGCAAAAATGATGTTTTAACTGATTAAGGTAGGGTGACAAACTCAAAAAATATTGAGAAGACAGTCCACACATAAGGAAAATTTCTCTCTCAAAAGTTTTTCTCTTTCATGACAGCATCTCCCAGCTGGTGTGCTAGATAGTATCCAGTTCTTGTGGCTCTCCTGAAGAACCCCTTTCCCCACCTTCCTCCTCCTCCTCCTCCGGAGTTTCCTGCAGGACTCTCTGCAGAAACAGCTTCAGAGACTTCCTCTGGAACCTTCGTTGTCTAATGGCGCCAACAAGTAAATGATGGGGTTGGCACTGCTGTTAACGCAGGATAGGAATAGTATCACAGTCTCGTGACAAATTTGAACATAGTAGAAATTCCCAATCCATGTGTAGAGGTGACAGTAGATCCCCAAAGGAAGACCAAAGATTAGGAAAAACAACACAGTGTGTACAAGGGTCACATACAGCTCTATGTAAGATTGGACTCACAGAGAACCACAAATAAAACAATTGTCCATGAGGCAATGATGAAATCAAATGTCTGACTCCAAAACATGTCAAAACTACTAAACAGTAAACCATGTGCCATCATATCCAGGACAGTCAACAGCAGAGACAGAGCCCAAAGCAATGCACACATGACAGCTGATGTGTGCCTTGGGCTTTGGCAGCGATACCAGATGGGCCACATGACAGACAGGCAGCGTTCAATGCTAATGGCACTAAGAATGTACAGCCCACAAAAGTAAGCAAATTTTAACACATCATCAGAAAAATAAGTGATGTGGATGGAAATGTCATAGAAAGTGTGACTGATAAAAAGAAGGAAAAGTACAGACTCAAAGGACAGGGAGAGGAAGTCTGCCACATCCAAGTTGTGGATGTAGACAGAGAAGGTGTTCCTATGCAAGCCGAAGCCCGAAAACATAGGACCATGGCATTTGCTGCCATTCCCCCAAAGATTACAATGAAGCAAAGAAAAAACATGACTTGGAACATGATGTCACAATAGCTATAATCTGTATAGGTGTTTCCATTTTGTGCTGTGATGGGAGTCTCCCAGGTTGAAACAATGAAATCCTTGCTTAGGAAATCTCCAGTAGTGTTCCTGGATCAAAAAAAATAAAAAGACATGAGCTCATGCTGTGTACATTTGATTCCCAGGACCACCCTTTTGTGATAACAACTGAGCTGTTTCATAAGGAAGACAAAGTGGATTGAGGATAGAAAATAAACCAATATATCCAGAGGTTTAATTTAAATCCAATTTGTATTTATTTGTGCTTTCTACAACCCATGTCCTGTACTGATATGAGAATACCTGTTAGCCCAGTACAGGCACTGAGTGTCTGGAGTTTTGTCAAAAAGAAACAGAAATGTAAACCCAAAATTCTATCTTAAGATGGTTCTTCTCATTCCAGCACCTGCGGACTGCCTGGGGATCACCACTGAGCCACCCCTCCTGGCAGGAGCCTATGCACTCCAGATTCCTGATCTTCTTTTCCACCTACGGGACCAGGTAAACCAGGCACTGTATCCGGACCTGCCTTCCAGTGCCTAAGGACTGCCTGGGGACTGCCGCTGAGCCTCCCTGCCTGATGGGAGCCTATGCTCCACAGTTTCCTGGTCTTCTCCACCCATGGGACCAGGCAATTTGTTTTTTGTTTCTGGGCCCATGTTCCAGTGCCTGGAGACAGCCGCTAAGTCTCCCCTCCTGGTGGGAGCCTAAAATCCTCAGATTCCCAGTCTTATTCTCCAACCACAGGACCAGGACTAGGATCAGGAAGAGGAGAACTGCCAGAGTATTGGATTTGCTTGCACCCACTGAAGGGAACTATGGTCCTCTAACCACCATAGAGGACCATAGATGGAGAAAACAAGATATTACATGACAAAACTAGATTCAAGCAATGCGTATCCACTAACCCAGCCCAACAGAAAGTTCTGGAAGGAAAATAACAACCCAAGGAAGTTAAGTACAACCAGAATAACTTAAGCTTTAGATAACCCCACCTTACCAACAGTCAAAAGAAAAACGGGGTGTAATTCTTCACATATTTCCACCAAAAACAACCATTCCAAATCAAAGAAGAATGAACAATCAATGATTATTTATATCCCTCCATATTAATGGTCTTAACCGCCCATAAAAAGGCACAGGCTAACAAAATGGATTCGAAGACGGAACCCATCCTTCTCCTGTATACAAGAAACACACCTCATCCTCAAAGACAGACATTACCTCAAAGTTAAAGGTTGAGAAAAATTTTTCCAATCAAATGGACCCAAGATGCAAGCCGGGTTAGCAATCCTAATATCTAACAATTTGGACTTCAAACTAAAATCAATCAAAAGAGATGAAGGGGGTAATTTCATACTCATCAAAGGAGAAATCCACCAAGATGAAGTTTCAAATCTGAACATCTGTGCCCCAAATACAAAGGCACCCACGTTGGTAAAAAAGATATTACTAAAACTCAAATCGTGTATAAAGCCCCACACACTTATAGTGGGAGACTTCAACATCCCACTCTCACCATTAGAAAGGAATATGAGACAGAAACATTCCATCCTAATAATAAAGAATATACGTTCTTCTCAATGCCACATGGAACCTTCTCAAAAATTGACCACATACTTGGCAACATACCAAACCTCTGCAGGTACAAAAAATTGGAATAACTACATTCATCTTATCAGAGCACCATGCATTAAAATTAGAATTCAACAAAATCACAAATTGCAGAAACTCTACAAACTCATGGAAATTGAATAATGCACAATTACACAATTCCTGCATCAAATAAGAAGTAAAAAAGAAATTAAAACATCCTAGTATTCAATGAGAATGAAGACACAACATACCAAAACCTGTGGAACACTTTGAAAGCAGTGCTACGAGGAAAGTTCATATCACTAAGTACCCACATGAAGAAACCAGAGAATGGTTAAACTAGAGAATTAGCAGCACACCTGAAAGCTCTAGAATACAAAGAAGCAAATTCACCCAGGAGGAGAAGATGCCTGAAATCAGTAAAGTAGAAACTATAAAAACAATACAAGAATCAATACAACACAGAGTCGGTTCTATGAGAAAATCAACAAGATAGACTAATGTATATCCAAACTTACCAAATCGTATTGATAACCATGATATTAACCCACACATGTATGAACACTGGATGAACACAGAAGCTAAATTTTTACAATGGAAAATAGAAAGCATCTTCAACAAATGGTGCTGGCATAACTGGATGCTGGCATGTAGCAGACTGAAGATAGATCCATGTCTTTAGCCATGCACTAAACTTAAGTCCAATGGATCAACGACCTCAATATAACTCTAACCACACTGACTTTCTTAGAAGAGAAAGTGGGTAGTACCCTTGAATGAATTGGTACAGGAGACTGATTCCTGAACATAACACCAGTAGCACAGACACTGAGGTCAACAACTAATAAATGGGACCTCCTGAAACTGAGAAGCTTCTGTAAGGCAAAGGACACAGTCAGCAAGACAAAAGGGCAGCCCCCAAAATGAGAAAAGATATTCAGTAACCCCATATCTGACAAAGGGCTGATCTCCAAAATTTACAAAGAACTCAAGAAACAAGTCTCCAAAACACCAAAGGATCCAATTTAAAAATGGGCTACAGAACTAAATAGAGAATTCTCAATAGAGGAGTCTAAAATGGCTGAGAGGCACTTGAGAAAATGCTCAACATCCCTAGGCATCAGGGAAATGCAAATCAAAACAACTCTGAGATACCATCTTACTCCTGTCAGACTGGCTAAAATCAAAAACACAAACAACATTTTATGCAGGAGAGGATGTGGAGGAAGAGGAACAGTCCTCTATTGCTGGTGGGAGTGCTGACTCATACAGCCACTTTGGAAATCAGTATGGAGATTCCTCAAAAATATGGGAATCAGCCTACTACAAGACCCATCAATTCCACACTTAGGCATATACCCAAAAGATGCACATTCATACAACAAGGATGTCTGTTCCACTATGTTCATAGCAGAATTATTTGTAATAGCCAGAACCTAGAAGCAACCTTGATGCCCCACAAGTGATGAGTGGATAGAGAAAATATAGCACATTTACACAATGGAGTACTACTCAACAGAAAAAAACAATGGGATCCTGAAATTTGCCTTCAAATGGATGGCACTAGAGGATACCATCCTGAGTGATCACAGTCACAAAAAGACAAACATGGTATATATTCTCACATATATGGATTTTAGACATTGATCTGGGAAGTGCCAGCCTACAATCCCATTGCCAGAGAGTCTGGGAAACAGAACCTGCATCCAATCACTGATGGAAACAGAGGCAGACTCCCACTGAGCTGAAGTCAAGAAAACCCAGTGACTGAGAGGGAGGACTGATGAGCAAAGAGGTTTAGACTGGGTTGTTTAATCCCCAGAAAATGCTGACCTGAACAAGGGTTAGCTCTTGAATGTGTCAGTGAGGTGGCCTAGGTAATCTATGGGGCCTTGGATAGTACATCAGTATTTATCCTTGGTGTACAAATGGATTTTGCGTGCCCATCCCACAATGAGAGATGCACTCCCACCCTGGACTCTTGGGGGAGGTTCTAGGCCCTGGCCTGGATGAAATGATAGATTATGGACAACCCCATGGAGGGCCTCACCCTCCCTGGGGAAATGAGGGTGTATTGGAGGGCTTGGTGGGAAAGCATGGGAGGATGGGAGTGAAAGAGAGAGGGACTTGGGATTGATATGTGAAGCAAACTTTTTTCTAGTTTAAATTTAAATTTAAAAATAGAAGGAAAATAAGTAAGTTCTACGAGGGTCACAGAGAAGAAAAAAAGGTTCTTCTCTGGTGCGGAAACTAAGGAGCCAGAATCATGACTCACAGCTGCTCTCAGTCCTGGCAAGGGAAGCTAACAACTGGGAAAATAGGAAATCATGAATGAGAGTAATTATGGGAATGAAAAGTTATAGTTAGACCGGTATGAAAAGAACCAAACCTTCAGGCTAATGTGACCCTGTCTGTATTTCAGGTTTGAAACTAGAAAGCAGGAAGGCCTTTGGGGATATTATGCACTTATATGTTGTCTGCTACTACATCATAACTATCTATCTCTCCATTGAGAAATATAGAGAAAATGAGACTTTTCATTGAATAAATGAATTTTCATAATCCCAATAGAAGCTACAAATTTAAATTAAGTGTTTTTGCAAACACTTTAGAGTAAGGTAGTACCACAAAACACATATAAAAGAAAGAAAATAATTCTAGTGTGTTTGAAAGAATTGTGTTGTGGGATGGTTAATGATGGCTTTTGTCATTCTCCAACACCAGAATATAAAGTAAATGACTGTATTTATGACCTAAAAGAGTTTCAGTACAGAGTTTGAGCATTGATTTGAAGTTAACTGAACTTCTAATTTTCTTAAAGAATAAAAAAGCCACCACAACCTGCCAGTCTGCAATTCCACTGACTGAGAGTCTGTGAAACAGGAAGGAACCTAAGAGAGATATGCATGATACCCCAGAAAAGAGGAATGAGGCAAGATCTCCTGAAAAGATTGGGAATATGGTGGGGGTTTTGGGGGAGTGGGTCAAGGGAAGAAGAGAGGGTAAGAAGAGGAATAGAGAGTATGTCATGGGGGAACCGGAAGGCTGAGTTGGGGGCATAATAGGGGGAGAACATGATCAGAAATACCATAATAGAGGGAGTCATATGTTTGAAGAGATATCTGGCACCAGTGAGACCTCTAGCGATCTACAAGGATGACACCAACTGGCAAGTTAAGCAATAGTGGAGAGACTACCTTAAATGTCCATTCCAATAATGAACTTGACGATTACCTTATATGCCATCCTAGAATCTTCATGCAGTGACTGATAGAAGCAGAGGCAAACACTCACAGCTAAACACTGAACTGAACTCCTGGAACCCAGTAACAGAGAGAGAAGAATGATGAGCAAATGGGCTAAGTATGGGCTGCCAAAACCATAAAAGATAGCTGACATGAACCAGGAGGAGCTCTTGGACTCCAGAACAACAACTGGGAGGCCACCATGGGACTAATCCAGACCCCCTGATTGTGAAAGTCAGTGAGGAGGCCTTGGCAACCTATGGGGCACTGGGCAGTAGATCAGTATTTATCCCTGGCATACAAATGGATTCATGTGTTTATAACACAAAGAGGGATGCTCTCTCTCAGCCTGGACTCTTAGGGGAGTGCCTGGACCCTGTCCTGAGCAAAGTGACAGACTCTGGATATCTTCTATATGGAAGTAAGTAGGGATAGGGTGGGAGGCTAGGGGCGATGTTGTGGAGGGTGAGGGAGAAGGGGACAGAGAGGGAACTGGGATTGATATGTGAATCAAGCTCTTTTCTAAAAAAATGTAATCAAAGAACAAAAACAAAAGAAAGAATAAAAAAGCAAATTTTCAGAAAGATTAAAAAGAGGAAAGAAGTAAAAACTGTGGTAAAAAGAGGGATTGGGACACAGACACACCTACGGGGGAAAACAGAGTACAATGGAAGCCATCTACCACCATGGCCACTTACTTGTGAAATATCAGACTAGAGGCTGTCTCTAGAAGAATTCCTTGAGTTAAAGCTACTCAGTTAGTTCCAGAAAAGCTTTGACTGAAGGAAAAGAAAGGAAACGTGTACAAAAATGGAAGGAAAGAGGGAAGAAATGAAGGGAAAATAGAAAAAGGTCTCAACTTCCTGCGAAGGATAGTCTGAGATGCAGACTAAAGCACAGAAGATTAATTCCATGATGTTATAGCATTATGAACTTTTCTTCAACTACAAAAACAAAAGGACAATCCAACAATGGTGGCCATTCAAGTGTACATGAAAAGAAAGGGGCTACATAACAAAATATAATGGCATCAGGAGTAGATGAAACATAAAGAATGTAGATGTTCAAGGATGAAGGAACATGTGTCAGCTTACCAATAAAGAAAAACCTATCAGAAAATAACAGAGTCCTCTCTAAAAATCCTAGATCTGGAAAAGCACTGAAATGCAATGTTCTACATTCTGAGAGAATGTGTAACTTCCAGTCAATTGTCACAGCCTTGTTTATATCTTCTTAGGAATACACTAGCTCTCCAGCTAAATAGACTGCCTTGACCTTCTCTGTAGGTACTCACAGACTCCTGAAAGAGGACTGCCCCTGCCAAACTTTGTTTCTTTGGTATTCCCCCAAAGTACGTAGTTCATAGTCTATCTGGGGACTCCAAAATGGTGAGTAAAACATATACCAAAAGATATAACCAAGAACCAAACTCCAGAGGTTCAAGTCCCATCATAAAATTACAATATGAAAAATAAAAACAGTATGTTTCTCCTAAAGATCATGAATCCTGGAGCATGTATCCCAAGCAAATATAATTTAGATGAAAGTCAAGACACAGGATTCAAAAGAAAAATTACAAGCATGTTCAGGAATTCAAGGAATTTGAAGAGGGTTTTAATTAATACCTGAATGAACTTATAGAAGACAGGAAAAAAACCTTACTGAAGTAAAACCATTAAATTAGCCAGCTATACACAGAGAAGACTGGTGTCTATAAAACATAAAGAACTCAAAGTAGAAAACACCAAAAATATAAACGCAGTCAAAAATGGATTACAGATTTGAACAGAATATCCCCAAAGAAGAAATATGATTATCTGATGTGAGCATTCTGTACACCAACCTGGTTTCAGAGCTGTGTGTGTCCCAAATGACACACAGAAACTCTATTAGTTACAATGCTGTTGGCCAATATCCACGGTTTCTCATTGGCTAGTTCCACCTTAAGTAGTAACACTTACATACATGCATACATACATACATACATACATACATACATGCATGCATACATACAAACACAGTTATTTATTTATAAGGTCATATCTTAAGAAGGACACAGCCTCATATATCCTCTCTTCCCAGGATTACATGGTGATTCTACACTCTTTGCTACATTTCCCAGAATCCTCCTAGACTCCTAGTCCCACTTATCTTGCTTCCCTATTCGCCAACAGTGCCTAATTCATCAACATATACACAAAAGGACTTCCCCTGCCAGTTAGGGGTTTAGTTGGGGACAGGGGAGAGGAGAAGGAAAGGGAACTGGGATTGGCCTGTTAAACAAGCTTCTTTATATTTAAAGAAAAAAGGAAAACCTTCACACTTGATTGTCTGTCATTCACATGACAAAACTGTAATAATTTTGACACTATTTTGAATGTGAAGGTAGCAAGAAGTTGTCCTGGTTTAATAATATTTTAAAAGAAAAAGTAATCATTTGTGTGTGAACCATTTATACAAATCAGGACAGAGAACATTGTGGTTTTCCTTTAACAATGAGATCAGAGCCGGGAAACACACCGGTTGGTCATCTTCCCAGTTGTGAGATATCCTCCCAGTCAGCCAGCATCCCACAAACACACTCTCACAATTTTACTCTTAGGCTTGCTGAATGAGATATCTAATTTGTCAATAAAAGCAGAATGCAGAAAAGAATTCATTCAATTGCTGTATTAAATGGTCTCCTTAGACCTAGGTCCCATTTTAGGGTCAGCAATAGAACTTCATTTGTTTGAACTATGGTTTCATTAAATCCAATCATACATTAAAAGGAAGTAGTTGATTAGTTATGCTGTGCTAATAAAGAAAAGTTACTACGCCATGCTGGTCTAAGTTATGGCAAAACCTGACCACACACAAATGATTGGCGCCATTAAGAAGATTGATCGAAATGCATAGGAGTCATAATTAGAGAATTGGTAAGGAGAAAGCCATCAAATTCAAACCTTGACTTTCTGCTCAGATGATAAATGGAGGTCCCATCCACACTTGTCTTAAATCTACATTGTACCACAGACCACAGGAAGTGTTGAACAAATGGTCATAGAGCAAATCTATTTTTCATGTCCATTTAGTTACAGCCACTTAAAATAAATTCCATTAAAAAATAAAAAGATTCTTAATATTCCTAACTCTTTTTTCAAGTTTGATCTTTTATTTTTTATTTATTTTTTTATTTGTAATTTATTTATTTATTTATTTTTCAGTTTAAATTTAGATTAGAAACAAGGTTGCTTCACAAGTCAGTTCCAGGTCCCTCTCCCTTTCCCTCCCCTCCTCCTGTGCCCTCCCCCCAACCCCCCATTATCCCCAAATTTCCCCAGGGAGACTAAGGCCCTCCATGGGGGTGTCCATAGTCTGTCATTTCATGCAGGGCAGGGCCTAGACCCTCCCCCAAGAGTTCAGGGTGAGAGTGCATCTCACATGATTGGATGGGAGTCCAAAGTCCGTGTGTATACTCGGGATGAGTACTGATCTGCTGCCCAAGGCTCAATAGATTACCTAGGCCTCCTCACTGACATCCACATTCAGGGGGTCTTGACCAGTCCCATGCTGGATTCCCAGGCTGATGCCTGGGAATCAAGAGTTAACCTTTGTCTGGTCATCTGTTTCTGGGGGTTAAACCAGCCCAGTCTTAATCCCTTTGGTCATCAGTCCTCCCTCTCTGTTACTGGCTTTCTTGAGTTCAGCTCAGTACTTAACCGAGGGAGTCTGCTTCTTCTTCCATCAGCCACTGAATGAAGTTTCAGTTTCCCAGAGTCTCTGGCCATGGGATTGTAGGCTGGCACTCCCCAGATATATCTCTAAAATCCATATATGAGAGTTTCTCTTTTTGTGACTGTTACTTCACTCAGGATGGTTTCTTGTAATGTCATCCATTTGCCTGCAAATCTCAGGATTCCATTTTTTTTCTGCTGAATAGTACTCAATTGTTTAAATGTACCACATTTTCTCTATCCACTCTTCAGTTGAGAGACATCTAGGTTGCTTCCAAGTTCTGGCTATTACAAATAATGCTGCTATGAACATAGTGGAACAGACATCCTTGTTGTATGAGTGGGCATCTTTTGGATATATGCCTAAGATTGGAGTTGCTGGGTCTTGTGGTAGGTTTATTCCCATTTTTCTGAGGAATCTCCATACTGATTTCCAAAGTGGCTGAACCAGTTGGCACTCCCACCAGAAATGGAGGAGTGTCCCCCTTTCACCACATCCTCTCCAGCATAAATTTTCATTGGTGTTTTTTATTTTAACCATTCTGCCAGGAGTGAGATGGTATCTCAGAGTTGTTTTGATTTGCATTTCCCAGATGGCTAAGGATGTTGAGCATTTTCTCAAGTGCCTCTCAGTCATTTTAGACTCCTCTATTGAAAACTCTCTATTTAGTTCTGCAGCCTACTTTTTAATTGGATCCTTTGGTGTTTTGGAGACTTGCTTCTTGTGTTCTTTGTAAATTTTGGAGATCAACTCTCTGTCAGATGTGGAATTAGTGAATATTTTTCCCATTCTGGGGGCTGCACTCCTAACTCTTTTTGTCAAGAGCCCTGAGTATATTCGGAAGATATTCATTCATGGACAAATCACTGACATCCATCAAAAGCAGGTCACTGAGCTAAAGACCCAACACAGCATAGATAATCATCTGGATGGATATGTTTCTGACATGCTCAGCAGAGGAAGGAGGGAGAAGAAAGAAAGATGAGGTCTGAGTACTGCTGTAGAGAGGGAACTGGAACATGGCACAGTCTGCTAATTGGAGTGCAGAGAAATGAGAAGGAAAGACTTAATATAACACGAGCCTTCTCTCCATAGTCTCTTCCAGAAGATGATAGGAAGTGAAGAGTTTTCTATGAGGACAAAAGCCTTCTGTGCAGATTGAAGAGAGGCTGAGAAGGTGCAGCAATTGAAATGCAAACCATGGTGGATAAGTAGTCGCAAGTAGATTCTAATGAGTAGAGGAACAGGATGACCTCATATGCGGACTAAATGAATCTATTCTTTAAAAGCTTACCTATATTGTCACCTGATTTTTTCTTTTTTTTTACCAGTTTTCTGTGGATGGAATTGTAGCATAAAAGGATGAATGATTGATTATCTGTCAGTGTGAAAGTGTGAATTCCAAAAACTTTTAGTAACAGTGAAGGTGTGTGTGTGTGTGTGTGTGTGTCTTTGTGTGTGTGTGTGTGTCCAGGTGTTTTTTGTTTTGTGTTTTTTTTTGTTTTCTTTTTGGTTTTTCGAGACAGGGTTTGTCTGTATTGTTTTGGAGGCTGTCGGTCCAGCCTGGACTCGATCTCACAGAGATCCGCCTGCCTCTGCCTCCCGAGTGCTGGGATTAAAGGCGTGCGCCACCAATGCCCAGCATGTACAGGTGTTTTGAAGTTATGGGCAGATATCAACTTTTATTTGATAGATCAATACTTTACATTTAGAGACAGGGTTTCTCACTGAGCATGTAGGTCACAGACTCAACAGCAGACCAAGGACCCTCTGGTTTCTGCATCTAGAGCACTGAAATGATGGACATGCCTTATCATGCCTGTATTATTCCAGAGTTGGGAATTCATGTTATCATGCTTGTACCACAGTTACTTTATAAACTAATCCCAGGAAAGGATTACCTCACTGACAAACTTGTGTAGACCAATACACCCTGTGACAATTAGAAGTGAATAATGGAAAAGCACAGAATACTTACCCACACTATAAGCAAGATTGCAGTCACAATTGTTGTTAAATAAAATTCCAAGCTAAAAATCCTGTGAATGAGCAGGAGAGAAGTCAAATGGAGATGACACTGGAGATGGTGGACATCAGCTACAGTCATCTTAAAAGAAGCAATGGTAGTGTTCACCTGAAGCCTGTAGACATGCTTTCCTTAAATGATATTTGCTGTGATGTTTTCCCTTGAGGGGAAGCATGGCTAAATTTCAAAAGGGGTTTCCTTTGGAATCATATCCTTGAATTCTTCTCTCTGCATATCTTCTGATGTTTTTCTATGTTCTCTGTTCCACTTTCCCCCATTTTTGAGAATATAGCAAAAAAATCTCGTTATGATCCCAAGGTTGAGAGACCTTCAAGACATTTATAGACTGCCAGAGAAACCAAGTCCATTAATTTCTCTCTTAATGAATTATCTGAATTTTAAATTAAAAGGGACACCTCTTTGCATTTTGATTGAATCAGATGACAAACACATGATGAGAAACTGGATATTCAGAGATGTGTGGGGAAATGTGAGAGGACTTCTAAAGGAACACCATTCTACTACTCTATGTGTCTCCTCTTCACTGACATGCTGATGTGGCTGAAAGTCCTTGACCACAGATGCTGTTACCCCCTTAGACCTGACGACCAGCAAAGCTGCAGTTCTTTTGTCAGATGAGGTGCCAATCTATACACAACAGCTCTCCTGGTAGAGGATTCTACGATTCTGTATTTGATTAGCCACTTTCATGCTGTAGTAAATAAGGACATTTTCCCACATAGATCTCAGTCTAACCTTGTTATTTTTTAATCAAAATTGATGAGTCTCCCGAAAAGCAGCAGTAGAGGAATACAATACAAACAAGACAAAAATAACTCTAATGGAGATGAAGGGAGAAATGATCTGATGACAGATAACCTAAAGACTTGCAAGTGAGGAAGTTTTCCCTTCCACCTTTCTGCTTGCTGATGTCTTGCAGAAGAGCCTTATCTCACCCCTGAGAGATGTTCTTCTCTCTGAGTTTCTTTTTAGTAATGACAGTTGGTGACATTCCAAAGACACAAGAGAGCAAAAGGAAAAGTGTTTGAGAATTTTGATTTCTACCCCTCTCCTGGTCAGGTTTTTGTTGACAATATCGGTGCTTCTCTAGGCATCTAGCTGTCCCCTCTTACTACTGACCTATAATTATGAACTCTCTTCCTTCCCTCCCCTACCCCATCTCTCCTTCTCCAGTACCAGTTCCTGCTGATGATTGTCAGAGGCAAGGGGTGGACAACTTCCTTCCCTCTCTTGCTTCATCATTATTCTCCATGTATTTCCTTGGTCTCTAAGACCTTGGCTTTTGTAAATAAAAACCTATTGTGTTATTATTCTGTTATTCAATTTATTACCATCTTTTTTCTTCTTGAATGCGACACATAAACACAGCAGATCAGCTTTGAGAAAGAACAAACAATGAACATGTTGTGCAGGGTTCCACATAATCTTATTCCTTAAGGAAACAACAGACATGAACATGAATGATTTTAGGAAAGTAAGAAAAGTCTGTTTAAGCCAGAGATGTCTGCACTTCAAAAGGAAGCTTCTTTGTCATGTCTTCCCCGGAGAATGTACTGTACCCTGCATGTAGCATTTTGTAGTAGCAACATGGGGTTGTGAACTCAGAGAAAACACATGATAGTGCATCTCTGAACATTCTTGGAATATACCCTTACCTTTCTTCCATTTTCAGGCATAGAGGTGGAGAGCTGTCCAAGGATGAAGAAGGCTCTTTCATTCTAGTCTTGGCTTCCTTGTTCTGAAATTGGGATTTTCCTTCAGGAACTGAGGAAATGTGTCTGACCCAGGAGAGACTTATAAAAATGTTGAGTAGACTTTCTGACTCCTAGTATTTATACTGGAAACAAGTCACGCACCAGAAAACTTTGAGTCCTGATGCCTACTAAGATGTTTCTTGGCAACTGCCCCATCTCCATTCTCATATTTGCCTCTCCCATTCCATCCTTTTAGGTCTACCTGTGTCCAATAATTATTCTCCCCTCATTTAGGGACCAATTTCCATCATAATTTATAACATCAAGTAGTATCAGCTTCAGTTATGTGAAGAATAACTGAATCCAAATAATGTCATGCCTCACATATCAACTCTACCATCCCTTCCTGTAAATAATTGTTGTTCTCTCCATTCTGGAGCAAGTCCCACAACCAGAAACATCAAAGAGTGCCATTCTGGGGTGTGTAACTGTATAACTGAAGCATAAGTAGACCATGCTGCCTTGCAGGGCTCCGAAAGGTGATATTTTGACACTCTGGTACTTCCTGCACAGCAGTGGTGAACTCAGTGTGGTTTGCCTGCAAATAACATTCAAGCTGGCAATCCTTTTAAATGCTCTGAAGATGGCCTATGTTCCAACTCTCACCTATTTTCATACTTTTATTACTAATGAAGAACAGGCTGCCTCTGTCTTAATCTTCAAGGCCAAGTTATAGTAAAGATAAACTAGGTTCAGTCCTGTTTATGATTAAACCTCTGATTCTCAAGGATTGGATTTAAATACCATAAGAACAAATATTTCTATACTGACTGTTTCAGAAATGGTAATCACGTCTTTGGTTATAGCTATCTTGGAAAACTATTGCTGTTTCAAAAGGTCTCATGACCACCTATGATTATCTTGTTATGACTACCTGTTGTTATTACCTTGTTTCAACTACATGTTATGTTCTGATCTTATATCCTTGATGTTTCCACTATTTGGAAACCCCATATACCCAAGCTCAATAATATGTAGATGGAGATTTCTGTCCCACCTGATCCTGCAGCACCTTAGTCTCTAATAAACACACATAGGCTTATATTAAGATCAGGCTTCTTTTTTAAGGCTTTTCTTCTTTGATTTATTAGTTGATTTTAGTTGAGTAATTTTATGCTGGAGACAATTCCCAGTAAATATTCTTTAGTAATGACCATTGATATCAACATTCCTGTGATTTCTCTCCTGTTCAACTGCAGTGCACTACTTTTAACAATGTTATTATATATTTAAATTAGAAACAAGCTTGGTTACTATGTCAGTCCCAGCTTCCTCTTCCTCCACTCCACACCTGCTTCCCCCACTAGTCCCCTCAGTCCCCCACCCAAACCCAACTCCATTCTCCAAGGAGGGTAAGGCCCTCCATGGGAGATCTCTAGAGTCTGTCATTTTGTTCTGGGGAGGACCCAGGACATCTCCCAAGTATCTAGATTGACAGAGCATCCCACATTGTGGGATGAGTGCCCTAAATTCATTTGTGTGCCAGGGAGATATACTGATCTACTACCCAAAACCCCATAAATTGCCTAGGCTTCCTCACTGACACCACATTCAGTGGATCTGGATCAGTCCCATGTTGGCCTCTCAGCCATCAGTCTGGGGTCCAAGAGCTATCCCTTGTTCAGGTCAGCTGCTTCTCTGGGTTTCAACACCCCAGTCTAAATCCCTTTGCTCATCACTTCTCCCTCCCTGTCACTGGGTTTCAGTAATTCAGTTCAATGTTTAGCTGTGGGTGTCTGCCTCTGCTTCTGTCTGTCACTGGATGGAGGTTCTAGGATGGTATATAAGATAGTCATCAAAATCAGTATCAGGGAGGGCCATTTAAGGTAGTCTCTCCACTATTGCTTAGTTTTCCAGCTGGCATCATTCTTGTATATCTCTGTAAAACTCACTAGTTAGAGATCAGCTCTCAAACCTAGAATGACTCCCTCTTTTATGATACCTCTCATCTTGCTCTCCTCTATTCTTCCCCCAACTCAACTATCCTGTTCTGGGATGTCCTACTGCCCCCTTCTCTTCTCGCCCTCTCTTTTTCCTGGCTCCCTCTCCCCTCTCTCCCCATGCTCGCAATCCACTCATGAGATCTTGCCACATTCTACCTTCTCCTGGGTACCATGCATATCTCCCTTAGGGTCCTTCCTGTTTCCCAGACTCTCTGGCAGTGGTATTGTAGGCTGTCACTCCCCTGATTCATGTCTACAATCCATATATGAGTGAGTACATACCATGTTTGTGTTTTGTGACTAGGTTACTTCATTCAGAATGGTTTCTTCTAATGCCATCCATTCAAAGATCAGGCTTCTTATTGGCTACCTCTCTCTAAATTATTAAACCTTTTCAATTAAACGATGTATCTTCACTTTGTCTTGGCTTACCAGTGATGCCTGTCCTTCTTGCTCTCTCTACTGCTACATGGCATCCTTCTGGTGGCTCCTCACTGCCTTCCTCTTCCCAGGATTCTCCTAGTCTGGTAGCCCTATCTATACATCTTGAGTGGCTGCTGGCCAATCAGCATTTATTAATCAACCAATAAGAGAAATATATATTCATGGCATACAAAAGGACACCCCTCATCAATAAAAGCCTTGTCTTTTTCACATACAATGCTCAATTCTTGAACCCCATCTTAGCAGGTGTACAGAGAGACCAGGTACATGCAGTTCAGACTTAGTCTTATGCATGTTGTAAGATTCAGGATATAAAAGAAGGAACCTCTCTTGGAGGGTGGCTAACTTTGGAGGGCAGAGTGCTGCTCCTGTAAGCGATTGCTACCTTCAGTAAATATCTTTGTTTACCCATTGGGTTGTTTCCTAATCAAGGGAGCTGCAGTCCTTGTACATAAGTCAAAATGCTTGCTTTAATTGTTTTTTAAATTTATTTGGTCATGATGATTTAGGTCAGTGGGCTTTCTCCTACCATATTTGGGGTTAAAACCAGCACCTCTGAACAGAAATGTTATTTTTGTTTTATATCATCTGTACACATAAGTGTTGGCCCACCCACCTCATGAACCACAGATTTCAGCATGTGTACCAGTTACTATAACCTACTCCATAAAATCTGTTAATCTTATTTTTTCCAGTATAAATGCTCTGAATTCTAAACATGTTCTATGCTTTAACCTTTCATTCTTCAAATCACAGGCATCTTGAGTTACTTCCATGGAAGAATGCTGTGTTTTCAATGTGGTTTGACTTTGTCGACCAATTAGTGGGCACTTGTTTATTCAGGATGATAGATTTGGGAGTATCTGTGGGTCTTTTGAGGTGTGAATCCTAATTACTCTTCCTAGGGACCTTGGTCCTGGACTCTCATGTGACCTCTAGTAGTGTTTGAAAGGTGACATAAAAAGAATACGTCTGGGAATCCAGCATGGGACTGATCAAGACCCCATGAATGTGGGTGTCAGTGAGGAGGCCTAGGTAATCTATTGACCCTTGGGTAGTAGATCAGTATTTACCCTGGGTATAAAAAAGGACTTTGGACTCTCATCCAACAATGAGAGATGCACTCTCCCCCTGAACGCTTGGGAGTGTGTCTAAGCCCTGCCCTGGTTGAAATGACAGACTATGGACACCCCCATGGAGGGCCTCACCCTCCCTGGGGAAATTAGGGAATATTGGGGGGGTTCGTGGGTGGGCACGTGGGGAAGGGAGGGAAACAGAGAGGGACCTGGAATTGACATGTGAAGCAACCTTGTTTCTAATTTAAATTTAAAATAATATATATATGTATATATACATATTAGTTTTGCTTATGTCATTTATTTTCTTGTTCTGCCTTAAAGAATGGCAATTATTTCTCTACCACAGCATCTCAGAAGGAAGTATCCTGTATTTTATTATTCAGGGAGACTCACAGACATTGATCTCAGAGGGACTTTGGAATTTGGCTTTTGAGAAATGTAGGAACCATTAAGATTTGGGGCACTGTTGATGGATCTCTTTGAGTTCAAGGCCAGTCTGGTTTACAGAGCAATTTCCAGGACAGCCTCCAAAACAATACAGAGAAATCCTGTCTCGAAAAACCAAAACCAAACAAACAAACAAGATTTTGTGGACTCTCGAAGATGGGCTACATGGATTTTACATTATGAAACGTGTACGACACTTTGGGGTCAAATGCAGTGTCTTAGTTACAGTTTATATTGCTTTGAAAAGACACTATGACCATGGCAACTCTGATAGAAAAGAAAACAATTCATTGTGGTGGCTCACTTACAGGCTCAGAGGTTCAGTCCTTTACCATCAGGAAGACATGGTGCTGGAGCTGAGAGTCCTACATCTTTCAGGCAACAGGAAGTAGACTGAGAAACTGAATGGTATCTTGAGGTTAGGAAATCTCAAAGCCTGAATTTCAGTGAAACACCACACTTCCCACAAGGCCATACCATGCCAACAAAGCCACACCTCCTATTAGTACCATTCCATGTGAGATTATGTGTTACACTTACATTCAAACTACTACATTCCATTCGCTGGCACCCAGAAGCTTATAATAATATCATAATGTTAAATTTATTAAGTCCAACATCAAAAATCTCCATAGTCTATCTCAGTCTCAATTTTTTTTAATTCAAAGTTCACAGCCTCTTCTGAGATTCATGCAATTTCTTATCTGTAATCCCCTGCAAAATCAAAATTAAAAAGCAGATCACATAATTCCAACATATTTAATGGTGCAGGATATACATTACCCTTTCAAAATGCTGGGAAGGGAGCATAGTGAGGAAATACTGGAACAAAGGAAGGCTAAAAATTAGCTGGCAAACTCCAAACTCAGGTGTCCATGTCTGATATCAAGATGCTCTTCAGATCTCCAACTCTGTTCAGCTTTGTTGACTGCAACACACTTCTTTCACTTGGGCTGGTTTCTCTCCCAGTTAGGCACTTTCCTCAGCAGGTTTCCCATGGCTGTGGCATCTCTAACATCTTGGGGTCTCCAAGGAAATGCAGGCTTCAGTTTCACAGCTTCATGAAATGGCCTCTCTACTAGGCCTCCATTCAGGGACATCCCGGACACATTCCTGGCCTCAGTGGCTTTCTTTAGGTATGGAGGCAAATTCTATAGCCTGTTTCTTCTGCCCTTGCCTTAAAGCCAGTGCCGCATGGCTGAACCTGCCAAGTTCTACAGCTTCCCAGGGCTTGAACATGGCCTCCTCATTCAGTTATGTCTTCACCAGCTTTCTGTCCTTCACTGCCAAAGCTTGCCTGTCTTGAAACTTGAAGCTGTGTAGACCAGGCTAGCCTCAAACTCAGAGATCTGTGCGACTCTGCTCCCCAGTGCTGTCATTCTAGATGTTCATGACCCCACCCTGCTGTAAGCTTTTCTTCAGTTCACATTTTGGAAACTTATTTGGGTGGGATCTGGGTGCTTTGAGGTCACCACTCCCTTTATTGCATTTTTAATATGTTCATACCTTTGAACATAGGACTTAGTTCCAATACACTTTCTGGTGTTCCTTTTCTCCTTAAATTTTATATTTTTTAATTTATTGTGCTCAGCTTTCTCCTTTTCATGATAAGTATTCATTAAAGTTAACACTAATAACCAGAAAACAGAGTTTATACTAGACTGTTTTAAGATTTCCTCTGACAACAGAATTCATCCATCAGGCAGACTCTGAGGACAAGGGAAAATGGCAACCACTGTCTTCTCCAAAATATTAGAACAATGACCTCTCGATAACATACTTAAACTCTTCTCCTCTGAAAACTCTTATGTGAGAACCTGCCAGTTAAATAACTCTTAGTACCACTGTCTTCCATGTTCCCATTAAGATGGCCCATTAAGCAGTGCTTTAAGCATCCCACTGTTTTCCTAACCCAAAGTACCCAAATTCAATTTCCTTCAAACAAAAACATAGTCACACCTATCAGAGCAATATCCAGTCACTGATATCAAATTCTGTCTTAGTTAGGGTTCCTATTCTGTGAAAATCCAGCTTGACACTGGCAACTCTTATAAAGAAAACATTTAATTGGCTTGACACAGAATTATTATTCAAATCTAGTAGGAAACCTTGCAAATTATAGGATTAGTGCATATTTCTCAGTGTAACCTTTAATGTAAATTTGTTACAGTAACTATTCCTGCCAACTCGGTTCTAGTGCTGTGTCAACACCAAATAACACACAGAGACTCTATTAGTTACTGGTCAATGTTTAGGCCTTCTTATTGACTAGCCCTGTCTTAAGTATTAACTCATACCTACTAATGTATGTATTTCAACAAGGTCTTATCTTACTGAGAAACACCAGTCTCATGCATCCTCTCATCCTGGGATCTCATGGCTCCTCCCCACTAAATTTTCTATAAACTTCCTTCTCTCTTAGTATCACCTATCTTGCTTCCATATAGGCCAACATAATTTTACTCATCACCAAATGGGAGACATATTTACAGAATGAAATCTCCCATCATAAATTGTTTTACCTCCAGCTGTTTACTGTCTGCAAGAAAAAAATTAACTGACAAAAACATACATAGATAAAAGGATGAAAATAATATTTTAAATGAATGGACTATGAAAGAACAAGGGTGTCTTTACTTCCATTTGGAACAATAATCTTCAAATATAGAAGTAATAATGTTGTATACTATTAAATGGATACTTTATCAAGAAATAATATGTGTGTGTGTGTGTAAGTGTATACACATGACAGTAAATTCAGATCCACAATGGTGGCTTAATATACAACTTCTTTTTGCTTCTTTCTTTGTTTTGTTTTACTGAAACAAGGTCTCATTGTGTAGGCCTGGCTGGCTTGACATGCACTATGTGAGCTATGCTGGCCTTGAATTCATGGAGTTGTCCCTGTCTCTGCTTCTAGACTGCTGGGATTATAGGCATTTGTCATTACAACAGATACTAACTCTTATTAATGTATCCGTCAATACATAAATTGACAATGAAGCTTCAGAAATAAACCAATTTAGTGAAAAAGAGATTTAATATATAAGTGTCTAAACTTCATTAAACAACTCTATAGCATGTATGCTTCTCAGCAAAACACAAAGATTTCTCTAAAATATTTTAGCTCTAAAGACAGTCTGTATAAAAGCCAACAAAATGAAATGTTTCCTGTCTTAAAATATTCAATACAATTAGAAATGAACAACAAAATTAACAACAGAAAACATGCAAAGACATAGATTGTATGATAAATGAATTATAAGAA
Organism: Mesocricetus auratus; assembly: GCF_017639785.1. Lineage (NCBI taxonomy): Eukaryota > Metazoa > Chordata > Mammalia > Rodentia > Cricetidae > Mesocricetus > Mesocricetus auratus. The sequence continues at coordinate 16,135,430 of NW_024429211.1, forward strand.
ATATACAAAAATTATAAGATATCAAATTAGGAAAGAAATTTTGTTGAAGCAATAGACCAACAGTAGGCAGACATGACAGAGAGTAATAGAAGGTGAATATGATCAAAATGAATTTCTTACACATATGAAATTAAAAATAAAGTAACCAAAGTAAGGATAAAAATTTAAAAACAGATAAAAGCATACCGAATGAATGATATTTTTCCAAAGAATGAAATAATCTTTCAACATACAAAAATGTTAATAAGTATTACATAATATAATTAAAATGATAGAAACCAATTTGATAATTTCAAAAGATTTAAAAAAAATGACATTGAAAAATTGAATGTTTCCTTGGGATGAGAACTCTGGAGACACTTGGAATAGGAAAATTTACCATGAGATGTTAAAGACAATATGTTAAAAACAGCTTGCTGCTTATTGCATGTGGGAAAGTGACATCATTGTCTCTTAAAATGTAGAATGAGATTAGCACATCTCACATCCCCTTTGTTCATCATTGTGCTTGAATCCTTAGTAAAAGTAATAAATAAAGACAAAGGAAAAGAACTTTTCATAGTTTCTCTTTTTGAATATAATAGAATTACCTAATAAAAAAGGATAGAAGCATCTCACAGAGTGTCAGAAATGCAAATTGGGAACAATTTACAACTTCATGTTTAGTATGTATGCAGATTTATTGTGTTTAATGATTTGAATGATGTAGAAAATAAAAATGCAAATGCAACAGAAGACATCAGAACAGGCATAGACAAGTGATGGAGAAATTATTGATATTCCCAGTTCTCTTTGGTGGACAGCCCTGAATGTATCCAATATTACTCGAGCATGTACAAATAATTGATGTTTTTTAGTAGGGCACTGAGATAAAGATGAAGCACATCTTTGTTGAGCAGCAGGAAGCACTTAGGGATGTGCGTCTGAGATGATTGCTCATCACAGGAAGAAGGAAGGAAGTGAAGGTGAGCTCTGAGTGCTGTGGTTGAGAGGGAACGGGAACACGGGCATGTCTAACGGAGGGCAGCTAAGTGGAGTGAGGCAAATAAGGACAAATCCAACACAGTGGGAGCCTTCTTCATGGTCTGTTCTGCAAGATGGGGGGGTGAGAAGGTGAGGCACAGGAAGTACGAATTGTGATGGACATGCAATTGCTACTAGAGAATAGGACACTGATATTCCTATGAAGAATACACAGTTTTTAAATTTAAAATAGATTTTTTCATACAATATATTCTGACTAGGGTTTCCTCTAGTCACCTCCTCCTGCATACTCCCTGCCTCCCCACCAAAGCAAATTCATTCCCTGTCTTTCTTCTCTCATTGGATAGCAAACAGGCATCTAGAAAACTTAAGATAACAAAGTAAAAACGAAGAAGAATGGGGTAAAACAAACAAATAAGAAAAAAACAGAGCCAAAGAAAAGCTGCAAGAAGCAAATACAGACACTAGACACTGACAAACACACATCTGTCTCACAGCTCCAGCATTAAATACAAAGGAAGACATCATAAAGTGTAAGCAAATGATCTTTAAGGTGAAGAGGAAGGAGAATGAGAAGAGGAAGAAGCCCAGACAATACATATGGCATCATGAGACAAAACAACCTCTAAATACCATTGCATTTGTTTTTTATGGGCCATCTACTGCTGGGCAAGAGGCCTGCACTTAGCTGTAGTTTGTATAGGTACTAATACTTGAGTGAAGAAAACTAATTTTTCCTTTGTGAATGTTTATCAATTGGAGATAGCTTCTGGGTTAAAGATGGTGATTTCTGACAACTTCTCTTGTCATGTCTAAGACCCCATGTGGTACAGACATATACAGGCCCTGTTCAGCCTATCACAGTCTCTGTAAGTTTATGTGTACATCAATCCTGTTGTGTCTGGAAGTCCACACTAATGTTTTTCATTGCCTCTGGCTCTTAAAATCTTTCTGTCTCCTCTTCTCCAGCATTCTCTGAGGAGACAGATTTGATGGAGACATCCTATTTAAGACTGATTGTTCCAAGTCCTCTCACTATCTGCATATTCTCCCATTGTAAATCTCTGTAAATTTTGTATGTGCTGCAGGAGGAAGTATCCCTGATGACCACTGAGCAGGTCGGTGATCAAGAGTATATAGGAATATCATTAGGAGTCATTTTATTGCTATATTTTTTAGCTGAACAGTATCATTTGGTTTTCCCCTAGGTCCATGGAATATCTAGTGCCAAGGTCCTAGACAAATACATAAGAAGTGATTGGACAGGGCTCTCTCGCATGAAGTGGACCTTAAATTCAGAAGTGTAGTATTTGGGTACTTTTACAAATTTTGTGCTACAATTGTACCAGCATATTTTGTCAGCAGGTTACCAGTTGAGAGCAGAAGTATTTTAGTTGGGTTGGTGTTTACCTTTTTTCTATGATAGTGTGCAGAGTACCTTCAGGTAAAAAACAATAGTAAGTAGGGATAAAGCCTCTCTGTAGGCACCAACTTGACTTCTCAGTGTTCAATGAATTAAATACATCCCTTTAGAAAACCCTACACTGTCTTACCTATACTGTCTCTTCAAACATCTCAAGAACCTGTTAGGGAAGAATGACTAGGATGAGTAGGGTTTGTTTGTGTGTGTGTGTTTGTGTGTACCTGTGCATATGCATGTGTATGTGTGTGTGTGTGCGTGTGTGTGCGCTGTGTGCACACAAACATATGTGAGTTACAGATGATATGATGACTGAAAAATCATCAATTTTTAAGTGATTTAATCAGAGCACACCTGGCTCTTATAGTATGCATTTAAATATAGAAAATCACGCAAAACAAAGAAATCAAACTGTTTGACAGAATCTCTGCTCTGAGAAGTTGTTCTTTCTTAAATAAACATGGATATATGTGTTCTCTTTATGGTATCAAATGTGAATGTTTGTGGCAAATGGGGGCTTGATTATAAGGCAGAAAGTACTAGAGACTATACGTCTACCACTTGCCTTTCTCTGTAGGAAGCACCAGACCTCTGCGTGTAGTGTTCTGTGGAAGAATCAGATTGATATGAGCTCAATGAAAACAGCACACAAAGAACTCTCTGCAAGTTCACACAATATGTTCTGATCTTTCTTCCATCCTCCAGTCCAGAGATGGGATATAGCCAGTGCTGATGGAGAGGGAGATTTTCTTAGACAGTTCATGACTTTGTTCTTTATTTCAGCAGATGTTTCTAGGGCATAAGAGTTTGCCACCAAGAGGAATTTGTGAAAAATCTGACCCAGAATTGTGTCTTCTGTACATGTGTAGGAGCAAATCACAGATTTGAATCCAGGTTTACTAAGGTGTTTATTGGCATCTACCCTGGTCCATTCTCACATCAGTCTCTAGCATTAAATAATATTTGGTCATCATCTCTCTCTAAGTACTTGCTTTTCTCTGATTGCACTCTCATCATAGTAGGAACATCAAGCATTATGAGCTTTGATTCTAAGACTTTATGAATAAACAATAAATGCATCATTGGTCTACTCAACACCCATAAACAGTTTTCTTGCTTTCAGGGGGCTTTGTTGTTGTTTTGTGTTTGTGTGTGTTTTTTGAGAAAGAAATTAACTTGCATAGATAGAGGGCAAGAGAGTTTCTGAGAGGATTTGGAGGGAGGGGAAGAATATGATTATGCATTAAAATTTAAAATCCTTTAAATAAAAATATTATAAATGAGGTTTATACAGTATCATTTGTGATGTTTTCTAATAATTTTCATGCTCAACTGTATATTTATATTTTTATTGCTAATGATATGTGTAGGTATAGTTCTTTGATTTAATTGCTTTATGTGTTTTGTTGAATGATACACTCAAATTTGTGTATCTATTTTCTTATACCTGAACAATTAGGCTCATTCAACTTTCTGTAGTGTGCAATTTATTGATGGTGTTTAAGAGATTATGGATCCTCAAGCCACTCCCTTTTGTCTGTGGTTCTTTAATGGATGCTGTGAGGTAGATGCACATTGTTGAGACCTGAGTTGGGTCCTTAAAAGTCCAGGACCTCTCTTCCTCTCACGTTGTTGCTGGGGTGAGTGATTAAGGGCTTCTTACTCCTTGGAGGCCACGATGTCCACTGCCCTGTTGCTGTAGCCCTACTTATTGTCATTCCAAGGAATTACCCTTATAAAATTGACTGGGTGTACTATCAGTCCACCATCAAAGATGAAAGAGTAGGTGTTACTGTTAAAGTGGCAGGAGATAACCTGGTCCTCAGTGTAGCCTGGGATGCCTGTTAGTAGGCCATTGGATGTCTGCTTCACCATCTTCTTGATGTCATCATACCTGTCTGCTTTCTCCAGGTGATAGTCAGATCCGTGCTAGACACATTGTGGATAGGAGCACAGAAGTCCATGCCAGTGACCTTCTTGAGATGACATTCTAGGATGAACTTGACCACAGTCTTGGAGCAAATGTGGATGCAGCGATGAAGTTCCGGGCTGTCATTCCACAACTTCCCACATGGATCATCCACAGATTTTGGGTGGCAGTGATGACATGGACTGTCATGAGTCCTTCCACAATACCAAAGATTTTATGGATGACCTTGGCCATAGGAGTAAAGTAGTTGGTGTTGCAGGAAGCTTTGCTGATTTGACTGACTTATCATACATTTTGTGGTTTCATACACATCACAAATGTTGGAGCATCAACAGAAGAGGCAAAGATGATAACACTTTTGGCCCTAGCCTTTGCTATGGGTGGAGGCACCGGTAGAATTCACAACATACTCAGGACCAGCATCATCACATTTGATGTTGGAAGGCTCTTGATCCTGGAAGAAGAAAAATGGACATATCATTGATGACAAGCTTCCTGTTCTCATCCTTGACTATGCATATATGATAGTTTACAAAGCTCTATATTGAAATTTTCAACTCTCGTAAGTGCCTTGAAACTGAATATCTAGAAAAGTAATTATTATAACCATCACTGTAACAGTAGCTACTTATAGTGCCACCTGCCTATTTTGAGATTGAATTATTATGTTTGTGTTGATAAATACTTTCTATGTGATGTTTGTTTAGCTGACAAGAGTGAAATAGTGTCTGCAATATATACTTTTATTTAAATATTAAAAATGAAAAAATAGACTTTCAGAATACCATTCTCCAGATAGCACAATGTCCTATCTCAACATCTAAGTACTTTTATCATTAGTATCTCTGAATAGAAAATTTATTCGTTAACTCTTGCATATGAAATGGATTTTAAGACTTTCCCGAGGAAACGCGGATATCCACACCTAGAATATATTTTTTTCTAACTGTCTTTCATGAAATCTGTTCTTTATGTTCTTACATTATAAATTCTCAAATAACATATTCAGTCTCATTTTCTATGATTTCTGTCTTTGTTCTTAAAGCGACAATCACTTCATGTTATTTATAATTTTAAAAATATAATTTCAGTGAGAAATGGGCAAGTGCTTCATCTTTTGGAGGCTGTAGGTAGAATGCCATGGTTTGGATGTGGACAAACTTTCTCCACACCCAGAATTTATGTGATTGATGTTTCTTCTTCATTGTGGTGGCTTTGGGAAATTTGTATGAGTTTTAACAGGGACAGATTAGAGGATGATCCTCAGCATATTGGAGTATGGTCTCAGAAATTAGGCCAGAGAGATGTCTCAGGCTTTAAAGTATGTACTGCTCTTGCGAAGGACCTCATTACATTTTCAAAAATGCAAAGAAACTCATGAAAACCTGTAACTCCAAATTGAGGGATATTTAATGCCCTCTTCTCTCCTCTGCAGGTGCCTGCATGTACTTGCACAATCTTCCCACACAGAATTTTTAATTAACTTTGAAAAAAGATATGTAAATATAAAATATGCACATGAAAGTATTTATGATTTCCATTAAAAGTGAAAATTAAAAAGAAACACAATGAGATACCAGAATATAGACAAATGTTATAATACAAGATAGAATATAAAAATTCTGAAGATACCGACTTCTGCTGAGAACGATCAGCAGAAATAGTTATTTTCTGTGAGTGAAATGAAAGTTCTAGCGAATGTATAAAGTCAGGTAAGATTTCCTGAAAGTACAAAAAAGAGACTTGTCATAGAATACAGTAGCCCAGTTATCTAGATTTCATAAATTAATAAACAATCCACATACTGCATATAACTTTACAAAAGCAACTGTAACTGAAGCTCATGACAGAACACTAGCATGTATAAGACCCTGGAATCAATCCCTAAGTCCTCTGAAGCAATATAAATGGAAGTTTCCAATACTGATCCTTTTTGGCATCTAGAAGGGTACAAAATCTTCTTTTTAAGTAAGTGAATGAATAAAGAGTGGAACATCCTTATAAAGTGAATTACTAGTCATCATTAGTAATAAAAGGGCCAGCTATGAGAAGACAATGAAGAAGCCTGAATGGATTTAGTCTAAAAGAGTCACATGCTGGATCAATGCAACAAAACAAAGTATTGGAAGACATAAATCTACAGTCACAGGAAATAATGCTTACCATGAGCAAGAAGAGCAAATATAAGTATACAATATGATTTTAGAGCATCAACACTATTCTTCATGAGATTATGAATACAAGTCAAGGTCATTCTGCTTTTGTCAAAATCCACTGAACTGCCTTCCAGATAACAAGACTCCATGACTGCTTGTGAGGGACTGCCACCTGCTCATTGCCCCTGTCCATCACTGTGAGACCCTAGTGACCTTAACCAGCTTCCCAACAGACACTGTCTATCCACCAAAAGGTTCTGGAGGTTCAGATCATCTGTCCTTGTGGGACTCACCATAGCCATGCCAATTTCAGCCAGCTATCAAACCTTTAGAAACATGTTTCAAGCCTTGTATTGTTTGAGTTGTTTCCTTCATTTTTTTGTTTTTTTTTTCTTGGCTCTCTCTGGATTCTTTAAGAGATTTATTTCATGAATTTTGGTTTGTTTTTTCTTCTATTTCTTTAAGGGATTTTCTCATTTCCTATTTGAGTGTCTCTATCATCTTCATAAATTTTAAGGTCTGTCTCTTCTGCTTCATCTGCATTGTGCTTTTTATGTCTTGTTGGTGTAGAGTCTCTGTATTCTGGTGGAGACATATTGGTCTTTGTCTTGCTGAGTGTGTTCCTTTGTTTTTAGATATTTTTTATTTTTAAATTTAAATTTAAATTAGAAATAAGGTTTCTTCACATGTCAATTCCAGGTCCATCTCTGTTTCACACCCCTCCTTCCGTGCCCTCCTACCAATCCTGCCAATATCCCCTCCTTTCCCCAGGGAGGGCGAGGCCCTCCTTGGGGATATCCATAGTCTGTCATTTCATCCAGGACAAGGCTTGGACCCTCTCTAAAAATTCAGAGTGAGAGTGCATCTCTCATTGTTGGATGAGAGTCCAAAGTCCATTGTATACCCTGGATAAATACTCAATAGATTACCTAGGCCTCCTCACTGACACTCTCATTCAGGGGGTCTTGATCAGTCCCATGCTGGATTCCCAGCCATCAGTCTGGGATTCAAGAGCTAACCTATTTCGATAGCCGATGTTAAAGGAATTTTAGAAACAAAAGAACAGAGAGAAGCAAGGATTTTTGGTAGCAGCATTTTCTCAAGTGGGCTCTGTTTTGCTAGCGACAAGCAGAGACTCAGGTGGCTTGCTTAAGGGAGTCTTCCTGACTCGGCATAAAAAAAACCCAGCAAGTTTTTTTAACAGACTCTGCTAACAACTGAAAGATGTGTACGCACAGCTGGAAGTGGCAGTGACCACATTTCCAAGCCGGCAGCTTTTGCTGGATGTCAGCATAGACTGAGACAATGAGCTGGAATCATGCTTACACCCGCCATCTTGGCAAAACTGCAGTTTAAACAGCCACGTTTTTAACAGATAAGACATGTGGTAAGAAAAACAAGGAGTTACATTAAAGTCAGACTTGGATAAAGAAAAACCTCTACAGGTTTACAGTGTGTTTAAAAATATACATAGAGTTGAGAGAGAAAAAGAACAACATAGTGGTAAATAAATAGAGAAGCCAGCTGTGGTGGCACAGGCTGGTAGGACTTGCTGCAGAGGCAGAGGTAGGTGGATTTCCAAAGAGAAACCCTGTCTCAGAGAAAAATAAATAAAAGTAAAAGAAATAAAGTACTAATAGATAATAAATAAGCCATGTAAAGACGAAAAATACACAGAAAGTCTGGATACTGTATGCTATTGTCTTTTTCAGTTTTTTGATTGCTCAGGAACAACTGCTAAAATACACTTGATTATAAATGCTGCTGAATTAATCCAACTTATACCTTGTAAAAATGCCTTGACTTCAAAATTTAAGTATAAGGATATATTATTTAGGAAAGGAGTTTTTGTTATGTTTCTACAGAAAATGAAATGTTAAGGATTCCTTCCAGGCTTCTGTGGTTTCATGAAACAAGACCCCCCGGAAGCATGGCCCAAGTGATTCACCATCTAAACAGCTAAGATGATGGAGCCTTACAGATCGGAAATTAAGGACTTATACAGGTTTCTGAGTTTCCGTCATGATCCCTATGGTATGAACAGCGCCCCCTTCTAGCACAAAGCAGTTTGGAATGAGCGATGTCCTAATTCCATCTTGTTTATAAATATTTGTTTTCATTTAAATGGGATTGTTTATAGTTGGTTATTGATCACAACCAATCTCTTTTTAAAGGAAAAAGGGGATTATGGTATGGAAATGAATCCTTTGTATTGGTATGGTTTTTCATTTATTGATACAAATTCAAGGTCAATTTTGTGATGTGTATATTTCTCCTCTTGATTACGTATTGGGCTTATACTGATCTTTTAAAATGTAATGCATAATTAAATACAGAATATAGATAGTTACTTATAATAGTCAGAACTTATAGTTAGGTTAGTTAGGTTTTCTAGATATACAGAGATATATTTGAGATAGATAGCCAGTCTTCAAACATTTCAAAGACCTTCAAAAAATGGCATTTAAAATGGTTTAGGGTTTTTCTTGACAATGAGAAACGTCTTTTCCTGGCAGCACCAATTACGTCTGAGAGGAAGATGGGCATTGAAGAAACTCGTTATGGAATTTGCTTTCAACATGGCAATATTAGTCTTTTGGGCAAGAAACTGATCTTGCCTAGACTGCTTGACTGTTGCTGTATAAACTGGACATGCAGGTCCCACAGGAAAGTGACTGCTGAACTCAAACAGTCCTTCAGGGTTCCTGATTCATGGAAGAGTCTACAAGACTTTCTACAGAACACAGAAAAATGACTGACAGACTGCTATTGCAGATGGACAGTTTGAAATTTCCTGCTTTGCTAAGAAATCTTCTGGACACATTGTGGTGTATGGGATGAAGATGGATGCCACAATATTACAGAGGAACTTGGGGTGACTATCCAGGTAAGATGTGTCTTTCAATCCTAATGTTTATATATTATCCTTCAGTGATCTTTGATGGAGTTGAAGACTGATACTTATAATTATAGTTGTCCTTAGTTGTGATAAAAAATAAGCTACAAATAGGATTTTGACTCACAAGGATGGGATGGATGATATTTTCTTTAAATCTTGCTAAATGTTGATAGACAAAATGTTGTAACTGTGTTCTTACTTGATAACTCTTCTGTTATATATAATCTTAAAGATAAGACCTTTCTTTTTGTTTAAACAGAAAAGAGGAGATGTTGGGGAAGTCCTGTGTATATGTCAATAAAGGACTGTTGGTGAATAGGGAAGCAAGATACATGGGAATAGGACTCAAGGAAGGCTCTGGGTAGGAGAAACACAGGAAGTCACAATGTAGCTACAATAGGGGATAAGAAGTTCAGAATCCTCTCTGGTAAGAGAAATACTTAGATAAGCAATTATGGGGTAAAAACTTAAGTCAGAGCTAGCCAGTAAGAAATGAGCGAGGCCAACAACTTCATAATTAATAAAGCATCCTATGTGTTTATTTGGGACTGATGCGGATCTGGAGCCAGGCTGGCAGGAAGGCTTCCCATTACAATAACCCTTGTCAGGTCAGCTGTTTCTGGGGGTTAAACCAGCCCAGTCTTAATGCCTTTGGTCATCAGTCCTCCCTCTCTGTCACTGTATTTCTTGAGTTCAGCTCAGTGCTTAGCCATGGGAGTCTGCCTCTGCTTCCATCAGCCACTGAATGAAGGTTCTATTTCCCAGAATCTTTGTCCATGTGATTGTAGGCTGGCAATCCCCAGATCTATGTCTAAAATCCATATATGAGAGAATACCTGCCATGTTTCTCTTCTTGTGACTGGGTTACCTTGCTCAGGCTGGTTTCTTCTAGTGCCATCCATTTGCCTGCAAATTTCAGGATTCCATTGTATTCTTCTGCTGAATAGTACTCCATTGTATAAATGTACTACATTTTCTCTACCCACTCTTCAGCTGAGGGGCATCTAGGTTGCTCCCAAGTTCTGACTATTACAAATAATGCTGCTATGAATATAATGGAACAGACATCCTTTTTGTATGAATGGGCATCTTTTGGATTATATGCCAAAGAGTAGAGTTGCTGGGTCTTATGGTAAGTTTATTGCTAATTAGTGAGGAATTTCCATACTGATTTACAAAGTGGCTGTACATGTTGGCACTGCCACCAGCAATGTGATTTTTGTTTTTCAGCTTGTTTATATGGTGGATTACATTGAGTGACTTTCATATGTTGAACCATCCCTGCATCCCTGGGATGAAAGCTACTTGATGGTGGTGAATGGTTGTTTTGATGTGTTCTTGGTTCCAACTTTCCAGTATTTTATTGAGTATTTTTGCATCAGTGTTCATGAGGGATATTGGTCTGAAGTTGTCTTTCTTAGTTGTATCTTTTTGTGGCTTGGGGATCAAGGTTATTGAAGTCTCTTAGAAAGAGTTTGGCAAAGACCTTTCTGCTTCTATTGCGTGGAATATTTTGATAAGAATTGGTAAAAGCTGTTCTTTGAATTCTGCACTGAGGCCATCTGGACCTGGGCTTTTTTGGTTGGGAGTCTTTGGATGACTGCTTCTATTTCCATATTGGTCTTTCTATTGCTGAGTGTGTTCGTACACTGTCTTGTTCCCAACCCTTATTCAAGTGTGTGCAGCTGGGGTCTCTCTGTCTCCACTTTTCTCCCAGGGGCACATGTGGACCACGACTTCAGTGTCTGCAACTCTAGATCATCTGATTTCTCTTGGCAATCTATTGACACTCCAGCATAACACAATGTGCCCCAGGGGAGGCAAATGTAAGGGGTGGGAGGACTCACATCCATCCTATCATGGCAGGTCCACTCAATTTGAGAAGCAGGTCCAAGAAGGTCAATGGAGGGTTTTTGCAGGAGCTGCCGTCCTAGGAGGACCTAAAGTCATCTGAAGTAGAGCATCGAGGGAGTGGGGGAGCTCTGATTTGGGTGTGAGAGAACTCAATTCCTTCCCATCTGGGCAGGTCCACTTGATTTGAGGAGCAGGCCCAGGAAGGTCAAGGGAGGGGGTCCTAGGAGTGCCCACTTTCACCTGAAGCAGAGCCTCTTTTCAATGAATTTTAGCATTTTTTATTTGTTGTTAGTTTCTATTTTATTGATTTCAGTCATGGTTTTATTATTTCTTGCCATCTACTTTTTAGGTATATTACTACTCTTTCTTGTTTTTCTAGAGCTTTCAGGTTTATACTTATGTCTTCAATTGCTTCAGTTTTTTTTCTTTTTGGTTTTGTTTATGTAGGCATTTAGTTCCATCAAGTGGCATTAAAAATTCTTATTGATTCTTTGTCGAATTCTCATCATGTATCCTGATCCCATTCATCTTCCTGTCCCCTTGCTTCTGCCTTATGCCTTTGTGATCCTCCTAAAACCCCAAACATAAATTGTAGCAAAGGAACAGACTAAAACAAAAATCCCCACAAAAATGCAAAACAAAGCATAAACGAAACCCTAAACCAACAAACAAAAAGAAAAAAGAAAACAAAGGAAAAGAAAATCTCATTGTGGATGCTGTAGTGTGGACCAGTGAGTCACACAGAATACTCTTAGTTCATACACCTTTACTTGCAAGTGTTCATTCCAACTCCAGGCCTCTGACTTCTTGTACTCCATTGATGCAGGGCCCTCTCTGGGACTCCTCCTTGATATCCGGTTGTTGCTATTTGTCATGGAAATCCTGCAGATTTTGATCAAGTGGAAACTGCAGCATGGATGCATCATATTAGAAAGAAAACAAATTATGGTTAAGAACAATGGTGGGCTGCTGTGCTTTAGTGGCACACGCTTTTAATCCCAGCACTTGGGAGGCAGAAGCAAGTAGATCTCTGTTATTTCAAGGCCAGCCTGGTTTACAGAGCGAGTTCAAGATAGCATACAAATCAATACAGACCTTGGCAATCTGTGTTACCTTGGAGAGTAGAACAGTATTTTTTCCTGGCATACAGATGGACTCTTGGAACCCATTCCATCTGGAAGGATGCTCTCTCAGCCTGAATACATGGGAAAGGACCTAGGCCCTGCCTGGGATGATGTGACAGACTCATAAATTACTCATGGAAGCCCTTGTCCTCCCTGGGGAGCAGAGGGAGGATGAATTGTGGGTGAGGGGTTGTGAGGACTGGGGGTTGGGGGAGGAGGGGAGGGAGAGGTTACTGAGAGTGACATTTGTAAAAACTTAAGTAAAAATATATGAAAAAATACAGAGTGTCCTGGTTACAGAAGATGACTAGTTTAGCCTCTGTATCCTCAATTACTAGGAGTCCTCTCTAGGGTCACCCTTGTAGAATCTGGGAGTTTCTATTGTACTACATTTCCACATTCCCCCCACACGTGCCCTACATTTCCAGTTATCTATTTCCATACTGTCTCCCTCCATACTTCCACTATCTAACTGGATCCCTCCTGTTCCCTTTCCAACAGTTGAAGTTCAACCACAAAGTCTATTCTATTTCCCCTTCTCAGGGAGATCTATGTGTCCTCCTTAGTGCCTTTCATGTTATTTACACATTCTGGTTCTATGGATTATGTCCTGACTATTATTTACTTAGCAGTTCGTATTCATTTATAAGAGAGTACATATCTTGTTCATTATTCTTGTCTGGGTTGCCTCACTCAGAATGACTTTGTATAGAACCAATCATTTACCTGAAAATTTCATGATGTCATAATTTTAGCAGCCGAATAATATTCCATTGTGTAGATGTACAAGTTTCTTTTTTAATTTTTATTATTTATTTTTAAGTTTAAATTTAGATTAGACAAAAGGTTACTTTAAATTAAGTTCAAGGTCCCTCTCCATTTCCCTTCCCTCCTCCCGTGCTCTCACCCCAACCCACCCTAATATCCCCTCATTTCCGCAGGGAGGGTGAGGCCTTCCATGGGGGTGTCCGCAGTCTATTATTTCATCCAGGGCAGGTACCAGACCCTCCCGCAAGAGTTCAGGGTGAGAGTGCATCTCACTTTGTTGGATGGGAGTCCAAAGTCCATGTATATACTCGGGATGAATACTGATCTACTGCCCAAGGCTCAATAGATTATCTAGGCCTCCTCCCTGACACCCCCATTCAGGGGGTCTTGATCAGTCCGATGCTGGATTCCCAGGCATCAGCCTGGGATTAAAGAGTTAACCCTTGTCAGGTCAGCTGTTTCTGGGGATTAAACCAGCCCAGTCTTAATCCCTTTGGTCATCAGTCCTCCCTCTCTGTTACTGGCTTTCTTGAGTTCAGCTCAGTGCTTAGCTGTGGGACTCTGCCTCTGTTTCCTCAGCCACTGAATGAAGGTTCTGTTTCATTGACTCTCTGTCCATGGGACTGTAGGCTAGCACTCCCCAGGTCTATGTCTAAAATCCATATATGAAAGAGTACATGCCATGTTTCTGTTTTTGTGACTGCATTCCTCACTCAGGATGGTTTCTTCTACTGTCCTCCATTTGCCTGCAAATCTCAGGATTCCATTGTTTTTTTCTGCTGAATAGTACTGCATTGGTAAATGTACCACATTTTCTGTATCCACTCTTTGGTTGAGGGGCATCTAGGTTGCTTCCATGTTCTGGCTATTACAAATAATGCTGCTATGAACATAGTGGAACAGATATCCTTGTTGTATGAATGGGCATCTTTTGGATATATGCCTAAGAGGTACCACAGTTTCTTTATCGATTCTTCAGTCGAGGGACATATAGGTTGTTTACAGTTTCTGTCTATTATGCATAAAGCCTCTCTGAACAGAGTTCATTGAGTGTCTTTGTCATAGGATGGAGATTCCTTTGGCTGTATGCCGAAGAGTGTTATAGCATGTGGATCAATTCAAGTTTTCTGAGGAAATGCCATTTTAATTTCCATGGTGGTTGTACAAGTTTTCACTCCCACCAGCAATGATTGAGTGTTGCTTTTGCTTCACCTCCTCTCCAGCATGAGCTGTCACTTGTGTTTTTAATCTTAGCCTTTCTGACAGGTGGAATATGGAATATCAGTGTCATTTTGATTTGCATTTCCATGATGGCTAAGGATGCTGACCATTTCTTTATCTGTATCTAAGTCATTTGGGATTCTTGTAATGAGAATGTTCTGTTTAGATTTGTACCCCATATTTAAACTGTATTATATGGTTATGATGTCAAGTTTCTTGAGTTATTTATGTATTTTTATATTATTCATCTATCAGATTTGAAGTTGTTAAAAATCTTTTCCCATCCTGTAGGCTTACAATTTGTCCTATTGACAAATTGTGTTCTTTCTTCTGCAGAAGTTTTCAGTTTCATGAGGTCCCATTTATTGTTGATCTTACTGTTTATACTATGAATGTTTTGTTTGGGAAGTTGTCTCCAGTACCAATGTGTTCAAAGCTATTTCCCACTCTCTCTTCTATACAATTTATGAGATTTTATGTTGAGATCTTTGATCCACTTGGACTTGAGTTTCGTGCAGGATGATAAATAATGTATCTATTTGTATTCTTCTATATTCTGAATACCAGTTATGACAGCACCATTTGTTGAACATGCTTTTTTTTTCCATTGGATAACTTTGGCTTCTTTATAAAAATTAGGGGTGAATAGGTGTGTGGATGTATGTCTGTGTCTTTGATTAAGTTTCATTCACAGAATGTTATTTTTATTGCTAATGTCATGAGGTTTATTTTTATTAGTAGTACTCTGTATTACAGTCCAAAATAATGGGTGGTGACATCTCTGGAAGCTCTTTAATTGTTCAGGGTTATTTTAGCTATCATGTTTTTTTCATATGATGTTGAGTATTGCCATGTTGAGGTCTGTAAGAATTAGGTTGGAATTTCAATGGGGACTACATTTGATGGTTTTAGCACAGATTTTTCAAGAATTAAAAATAAGAGTTAATGCTAATATTTCTCAAAATATTCCACTCAACAGAAACAGAGGGAATATTACCAAATTCATTTTATGAATTGACAGTCAGCTTAAAACCTAAACCACACAGAGATTTAACAATGAAAGAAAATTACAGACCAATTTCTCTCATGAACATAAATGGAGGAATTAACAATAAAATACATATAAACTGAATCCACGTATGCCTCAAAATTTAATCCACCATGACCAAATAGCCTTCAATCCAGATATGAAATAGTAGTTCTACATAGGAAAATCAATAAACGTAATCAACCAAATAAACAAAGTAAAATCAAAACACAGAAACAAAAATGATCATCTCATTAGATGCAGAAAAAGTCTGACAAAATCTAACATCCCTTCAAAGACAATAGTCTTTGAAAGAGTAGGGATACAAAGGCATCCACAATGGTAAAAGAAATATTACTAAATTTTAAATCAAATATAAAGCCCCCATATTTACAGTGGAAGAATTCATCATAACACTTTCACCACTAGACAGGAATAACATACAGAAACTCAACAAAGTAGCAAAGGGTTTAATAGAATTAATTACCCAACTGGGATATAGAACATTTCATCCACATAAAAAAGAATATACCTTCTTCTCACCACCACATGTAACCTTCTAAACAATCGACCACATACTTAGCAACATATCAAACAACAGCAGCTTCAAAAAATTTGTATAACTCCCTGCATCTTATCAGACCACCATGCTTTAAAATTAGAATTCAACAACATGACAAATTGCAGAAAACCTACAAAATAATGGAAATTGAATAATGCACAACTTCACCATTCCTGGGTCAAAGAAGATATAAAAAAAGAAATCAAAGACTTCCTAGAATTCATTGAGAATGAAGACACAACATAGCCAAACCTATGGGACAATTTGAAGTCAGTGCTTTGGAGGAAGTTCATAGCACAAAGTGCCCACATTAAGAAACTGGAGAATAGTTGTACTAGAGAATTAACTGCACAGGTGTAAGCTCTAGAACACAAAGAAGCAAACTCCCCCAGGAGGAGTAGTCACCAGGAAATAATCAAATTGAGGGCTGAAATAAATAAAGTAGAAACTAGGAAAACAATACAAAGAATGAATGCAATGAAGAGTTGGTTCTTCAAGAAAATCCACAAGATAGACAAACCTTTGTCCAAACATACCAAACAGTAGAGTGAGAACATGCAAATTAACAAAATCAGAAAGGAAAAGGGTGCCATAACAATGGACTCTGAGGAAATTCAGAGAATCATCAGGTTACATTTGAAAAACTGTACTGCACAAAATTCTAAAATTTAAAGGAAATGGATGACTTCCTGGATAGCTATCACTTGCCGAAACTAAATCAAGAACAGATAAGCAATTTAAATAGACCTATAACCACTATGGAAATAAAAGCAGTCATCAACAGTCTCCCAACCAAAATAAAATCCAGATACCCAGATGGCCTCAGTGCAGAATTCTACCAGAAATGCAAAGAAAAACGTATCCCAACTCTTCTCAATGTATTCCATGTAATAGGAGCAGAAGGGTCTTTGCCAAGCTCTTTATATGAGGCTTCAATAACCTTGACCCCAAGCAACACAAAGACACAACTAAGAAAGAGAAATTCATACCAGGATCCCTCATGAACATTGATGCAAGAATACTCAATAAAAAACTGGCAAATTGGATCCAAGAACACATCAAAACAATCATTCACGACCATCAAGTAGGTTTCATCAATGGGATGCAGGGATGGTACAACATTCGAAATTACATCAAGGTAATCCAACATATAAACAAGCTGATAAACAAAAATCACATGATCATCTCACTAGATGCTGAAAAAGCCTTTGACAAAATCCAACACCCCTTCATGATAAAGGTCTTGGAGAGATCTGGGATAACAGGAACATACCTAATCATAATAAAAGCTATATACAGTAAATCAACAGCCAACATCAAACTAAATGGACAGCAAATCTATGCAATTCCTCTAAAATCAAGAATAAGACATGTCTGTCCACTCTCTCCATACCTTTTCAACATTGGTCTTGAAGGTCTAGCCAGAGCCATATGACAACAAATGGGGATCAAGGGAATACAAATTGGGAAGGAAAGGGTCACACATTCACTATTTGCAGATGACATGACAGTTTACATAAATGATCCAAGAACTATACCAGAGAACTCTTACAGCTGATTATCACATTCAGCAAATTGGAAGGCTACAAGATGAACTCAAGAAATCAGTAGCCTTACTATATACAGATGACAAAAGGGCTGAGAAAAAAATCAGAGAAACATCACCTTGTACAATTGCCACAAAGAACATAAAATACCTTGAGGTAATGCTAAGCAAACAATGGAAAGACCTGTATTGCAAGAATTTTGAATCTTTAAAGACAGAAATTAGCCGGGCGGTGGTGGCATACACCTTTAATACCAGCACTCGCGAGGCAGAGGCAGCCGGATCTCTGTGAGTTCCAGCCAGGGCTGTGCCAATAGCATCCAAAACAATACATAGAAAACCTGTCTCATTAAAACCAAAAAAAAAGAAGTTAAAGAAGTACTCAGAAAATGGAAAGTTCTCCCATTCTTTGGATAGTTAGGATCAATGTAGTAAAAATGGCAATCCTGCCAAAAGCAATCTACAGATTCAATGCAATCCCCATTAAAACACCAGCACACTTCTTAACCGACCTATAAAGAACAATAATCAATTTTGTATGGAAAAACAAAAGACCCAGCATAGCCAAAACAACCCTGTTCAACAAGGCAACGTATAGAGTCATCACCATACCTGACTTCAAGCTCTATTATAGAGATATAATCCTGAAAACAACTTGGTATAGTAACAAAATTAGACAGGTAGACCAATGGAATCGAATTGAAAACACGGATATTAACCCACACACGTATGAACATCTGATCTTTGACAAAGAAGCTAAAAACATACAATGGAATAAAGAGAGCATCTTCAACAAATGGTGCTGGCATAACTGGAGGCTGGCATGTAGAAGAATGCAGACCAATCCAATTTTATCGCCATGCACAAAACTTAAGTCCAAATGGATCAAAGATCTCAACATAAATCCAGCCACACTGAACCTCTTAGAAGAGAAAGTGGGTGGTAACCTTGAACGAATTGGTACAGGAGAAAGCTTTCTGAACATAACACCACTAGCATAGACAGTGAGATCAACAATTAATAAATGGGACCTCCTGAAACTGAGAAGCTTCTGTAAGGCAAAGGACACAGTCACCAAGACAAATAGGCAGCCCACAGAATGGGAAAAAATATTCACTAATCCAACATCTGACAGAGAGTTGATGTCCAAAATTTACAAAGAACTCAAGAAGCAAGTCTCCAAAACACCAAAGGATCCAATTAAAAAGTGGGATGCAGAACTAAATAGAGAATTTTCAATAGATGAGGCTAAAATGGCTGAGAGGCACTTGAGAAAGTGCTCAACATCCTTAGCCATCCGGGATATGCAAATCAAAACCACTCTGAGATACCATCTCACACCTGTCAGAATGGCTAACATCAAAAACACTGAAGACAATTTAAGCTGGAGAGGATGTGGTGAAAGGGGGAAACTCCTCCATTGCTGGTGGGAGTGCCAACTGTTTCAGCCACTTTGGAAATTAGTATGGAGATTCCTCAGAAAAGTAGGAATAAACTTACCACAAGACCCAGCATCTCCACTCTTAGGCATATTTCCAAAAGATGCCCACTCATACAACAAGGATGTCTGTTCTACTATGTTCATAGCAGTAATATTTGTAATAGCCACAACTTGGAAGCAACTAGATGCCCCTCAACTGAAGAGTGGATAGAGATAATGTGGTACATTTACACAATGTAGTACTATTCAGCAGAAAAAAATAATGGAATCCTGAGATTTCAGGCAAATGGATGACACTAGAAGAAACCATCCAGAGTGAGGTAACACAGTCACAAAAACAGAAAAATGGCATGTACTCTCTCATATATGAATTATAGACATAGATCTGGGGAGTGACAGCCTACAATCCCATGGACAGAGAGTCTGGGATACAGAAACTTCATTCAGTGGTGATGGAAGGAGAGGCAGACTCCCTCGGTTAAGTACTGAGCTGAACTCAAGAAAGCCAGTAACAGAGAGGGAGGACTGATGACCAAAGTTATTAAGACTGGGCTGGTTTAATCCCCAGAAACAGCTGACCTGACAAAGGTTAACTTTTGAATCCCAGGCATCAGCCCGGGAATCCAGCATGGGACTCATCAAGACGCCCTGAGTGTGGTTGTCAGTGAGGAGGCCTAGGTAATCTATTGAGCCTTGGGCAGTAGATCAGTATTTATGGCAGGTATACAAATGGATTTTGGACTCCCATCCAACAAAGTGAGATGCACTCTCACCCTGAACTCTTGGGGGAGGGTCTAGGCCCTGCCCTACATGAAATGACAGCCTATGGACACCCCCATGGAGGGCCTCACCCTCCCTGGGGAAATGGGTGGATAATGGAGGTATTGGGGGGAGGACATGGGAGTAGGGGAGGGAAAGGGAGAGGGACTTGTGATACAGCTTTGCTTCTAATCTAAATTTCACTGAAAAATAAATAAATTAAATACTATAGTTTAAAAATGAAATCTCCCTAAAAGCATCAAGTGTTAAAGGGTTGGTTGAAAGATAAAAGGGCTTCAAGGGATTCGTTGTATATTGGGGTCTCCAATTTCATCATAAGAATGACATTTTGTGACTCATAGTTTGATAGAATTGTTGGGATAGGATACAAACTATATAATAGGTCTTGGCTGCTGAATGTAGATCTCTCCAGGAAAGGCCATTAATCATATGATTTCTTTGTGACCCATCCAGGAATCTACTTCCTGATAGTAATGACATGGTCAGATTTTCTTTACCATTGATTCCATCATGATGTTTGTGTCTTCCTCAGTATTTGAAGCAATGGAGCAAGTAAACAGAATGACCTCTTCGCAGCCATAAAGAAAAATATTTTCTTCCATTTTAGCGATTATTTATGTTATTGGACTTTGATAGCCAAAGGCTGTCACATGAACAAGTGAGAAATCATTTACATTGGCCATTAGTATCAATAGTTATTGATCATCAATTTACATAAAAATGATTTAGGGATAGATCAACAGCTAAGAACACATACTACTCTTACAGAGGCCCTGAGGTCTTTTCTCAACACTCATGTCTGGTGACTTACAAACCATTTCGAGGAATCTGACAACTCTGGCCCCCATGGTCACCTGCACTGATATGTACACAGATACATAATTAAACATTCAAAAAACAACTTGCAAATCAATGCTGAAACCACAAAGTTTAAAACTTATGGAGACACCATTAAAAATCTGAGAATTGTATGGCTTGAGGAGTCTATGGGGACACTGGTACTGGGACCAAGATTTATCACTAGTGCTTGAACTGGCTTTTGGAGCCCATTCACTTTAGAGGGATACATTGCTCAGCCTAGGTAAAGGGAGGACCTTTGTCTTGCCTCAAAGTGATGTGCCATAATTTGTTGACTCCCCATGGCAAGCCTCACCCTTTCTGAGGAGTTAGTGGGAGAAAGGTAGAGGGAATGGGAGGAAGGCAGGGAGTGGGATTGGCTTATAAAATGACAAAAGAATGTTTAATAATATCTCTTATGAATAACCAGTAAATACAAAGTTACTCAGATGGTTAATTTCCAAAGGCATTAAGAAAATGCAAATTAAAACACAAGAGCATACTGCTTCATACTTCTTAACATGGTTCAAGTTCAAAGAATGAAGACACAATTGTCCCTTGTCACATCTAAGGACTGCAGTTCCCACGTATTTCTGGTGGAAAGTGAAGCAGTAACACCATGATGGTAAGTATTAGGAAAGGTTTTTACTGTGTGCTTATCTTTGGTTTCCACATATATTTTACTGTAGATTCATTAAAATCTGTAATAGTAATACACATGCAATCCCAATATGAAATACTTAAATTATGGCTTTTCTATCTACTTTTACAGTACTCACTCAGTATCATAAATGATGACTCAAAAGATATAATGGCGTTGATAAATCCCTAAAGCATATTTGCTGTGTGAGAATCACTTAGGAAATAAAGGAATCTAGATAAGCATTTGAGTAGTTGCATATTTTTATTCATAGCAGTTTTACACTGTGTATCATGAATGATAACAGTTTTTGACAACAATATCATACATTAATTAAACTTGATTACAGCAAATTGTATACACAGTATGATTCTTATTAACTTAATGCAAAGTCATATAATGATATAACGGTAACAATGATTTTCTGTTGGGCAAGGGAAGTAACTTTAAATATCATGGAATCTTTCAGAAGACTTGAAATATTTTGATTGTTCTGAGAACATTGGTGTATTTATTTTCTAAATACATGTGTTGTACAATTACAATTTGAATATGATTCTCTATTAAACTCTAACAAAACAAAAAATACTAGTGTCTATAACACTTTAAAATAATATAATATTTCATAATAACAAAAATTTACAATTAATAATTAAATAATTTTGATATAAATAGAATAAAAGGTAATTAAGCAACATCTCTGTTAAGCTATTGTCCCAATTATGTTTAACTGTCAGCTTGACAAAGCCTAGAATTATATGTGAAGAATGCTTTTTATTATATTCATCTAGATCTGGTTGTCTGTGTGCCTATCTTGACTATTATTAATTGGTTAATAATTAACTATTAATAACTGGTTATCAATTGATTAATGATCCCAACTCACCAGGGAAGCAACAACCTTAGATAGATGGTCTTGGGCAGTATAAGAAAGCTAGCCAAGTATCAGCAAGATAGGCAGCAGTCAGTGCTCCTCCATGGTTTCTGCTTCACATTCCTCCTTGAATTCCTCCCTCACTTTTCTCACTGAAGAAGTAGGAGAGGATGATAGAGCAAATAATCCCTCTTTTCTACTTAAGACCATTTCATTCAGAATGCCTTATCACTGCATCAGAGGGGAAATTAAAAGAGAAATTGGCACAGGTTGTGGGTTGTTTCTGGGATACACATAGTCATGTAGCTTTTCATGCCTTTGGATCATTTTGTTGGTGGAAGCATAGGATTTTTGGACTTTGGGCTGGAAATTCTGCTGAATGCTCAAGCCTTAATAAGTTATTTTAGGAACTTGGAAGATGATCTATGGGGTGTGTTTTACGCAGTTTCAGAAGGGGTTACTGACTGAATTAAGAACTGAGCCAGAGCAGGGCCATGGTGGCGCACACCTTTAATCCCAGCACTGGGGAGGCAGTGGCAGGTGTTTCTCTGTGAGTTCGAGACCACCCTGGCCTACAAGAGCTAGTTCCAGAACAGCCCCCAAAGCCAATGAGAAACCCTGTCTCAAAAAACAAAAAACAAAACAAAACAACAATAACAACAAAGGAATTGAGCCATATGCTATTTGCGTGAAATGTTGTATTAAGAGTCTGTGGATGTTGTCAGATGGGACTTCAGAATCAGCTGTACTTAAAATCAAAGCTGCAGACCAGACTAGTAGAGGTGACACATACGATTAATCCAAAGCACTGGAGAGACAGAAGTAGGCAGATCTCTGAGTTTGCAGCCAGCCTGGTCTAAAGAGCAAATTCCAGGAAAGCCAGGGCTACACAGAGAAACCCTGTCTCCAAAAACAAAAATCGAAACCAAAATAAAAAAAAACATATCTGCATCATTGAAGTGAACTTGTTTTTCTCTTGGATGATGGGATTGTTGGTCACCTGGTGCTGAAGAATCGGCTGTGATTAAAAAGAGTTAAGCAGCATTGAGATAATAGGAATGGATTGTCCTTAGGGTCAGCCCACAGAAGCTATAGTACAAGACAACTAAGGCCGTATTTTAATCAGGCAGCAGAACTTCACAATGATTAAGAATCTCCCAGGTGATACTAGTTTTAAAGTAATGGAAGATGTATCATTGAATGGGTCATGAACAGGAACTTGGCCTTTGTAGCATATGGTAGGTGGCATCTCTATGGAGAGTTCAGGTGTGGCTATTAGTAAAGGTGCATCATTAATTGTAGTGAAGACCTAGGAAACTGGAGATTCCAGGAATATGAGATGTTTGCCTAGGACAGTGGCAAATGTCGAGTGTAGCTAGCATGAGCTTAGGAGACAAGTCATTGTTATCCATATGACAGAGCTGGGAAGGGGGACTGCTTAAGACTTTCAGATATACATTGCACAGTAAGAAAGCCCCAGATAGTGGATTTTGAGAGGATATTTTGGATTTGTACTGCTGGATGTTTGGGTTGATTTTCTACTGTTACTACGTTCTTCCATTTTGGAATAAGAAGCATAATTTGATTTAAATTTAGAGCGACCCACATATCTATCTATCTATCTATCTATCTACCTACCTACCTACCTATCTATCATCCATACAGTGTTCTGTCTTCATATATGCCTGGATACCAGAAGAGGGCACCAGATATAATTATAGATGATCTTGAGCCACAGTATAGATGCTGGGAATTGAATTCAGTACCTCTGGAAGAGCAGCCAGTGATTTAACCTCTGAGCCACCTACTTAGCCTCAAAACCTTGGGGCTTTAAGGGGACTTTTAGTAGGTTTTAATGAGACTTTTAATGTGTTTAATTTTTTAGAGACTGTGTAACTCTTAAACCTAACTGTTTTAAGTGATGTTTTAAAAATAAGATCTCAGGGAAAAAGAATTGAAAGATTATAGCTTTAAGTGAAGTGCTTCTATGTCAAGTTTACAAGTGGTAAAATATTCTAGTTTTCAAACTGTCATATAGTCACAGCATAGGATCTCTTGGTAACAGACATGTCATTTGAATAAGCATTTTTTCAGTTTGTCTATGGGCATGTATGTGAGGTATTATAATATTTGTTAATTTATGCATAGGGATTAGCATTGCCATAACTAGTGCAAGTGACTTTGGGTTGTATAAGTGAGTGAGCAAGCAAATCAAGAACCAGTGTTCCTCAGTGGATTCTTGTTACAGATAATCTTCCTGTCAGTCTGGTCCAGCAGCCACCTTTGAGTGCAATCACTGAAGAAGCAGAAACAGTTAAAGAGATTAGAGTTATTACAGAGACTCTGAGCTCTGCACTGGAGCAATAGAAAAGAGTTTCTTGAGGGGTCACATACAGACGCTGATACAGTGTGATCCAAGAATCCATGCCAAATCTCCAGCTGGTGTCATAAATTGGCCTTGGGTTTACATAGCACTCATTTGGATTGAATATTTATCGTGAAATGTGGTTCCCGGAGAGGGATGGTCAAAATGAATACCCATAGAGAAGTGGGAGACATACTCTTGAAGTGCTAAGCAAGGCATAGTGAGAGGGAACCACACCACAGGAGGGTGCTTCACATTAATGGTTAAAGCATGCTTGGTATTGGTGTCTCTGGTGACAACACCTGATCTCACTCTTCCTGTGCCCTAAATGGTAGAAACAATAAGCTATCTTAAGATTGCACATTTGTTTCTAAGCAATTTGTATAAGATATAGTTATGAGGTTATACACCACTACTAACTTCAGAAATTAAGGAGACTAAAATTGTGGGGAACTTTTAGGCAATTACTTTAATATGAGTCTAAAGTTCTTTTAAAAATAAAGAGAACATGCTGGGAATTGGTGGTGCAACTCTTTAATCCCAGCACTAGGGAGGCAGAGGCAGGCTGATCTCTGTGAGTTCGAGGGCAGCCTTGTCTACAGAGCTAGCTCCAGGACAGCCTCCAAAATAATACAGAGAAACCCTGTCTCGAAAATGAAATAAAAATAAAGAGAACATTAGGTCAAATTATAACCATCACTGTCAAGTTCAATGACCACAGAAATTCTGACCTTTCCAGCAAGGCCTTAAGACTTCCCCTAAGGGGAGGGCTTCTCCACAGTGGGAAATTTTCTGGCCCTGAGTAGCAGGTTTAAGGGTGCTGCAAGCAGTACCTGATTGACAAAACTTGTCTCACTCAACTTTCACAATAATAATTATTTTTCTACATATTAAAGGTCAGATATCCAAATGAAAATGTTATTAAAATTGCCTACATGGACAGGGGCAAAGTTGTCAGCTGCTGCACTAGACTGTTTCCTGTCTGGAAGAACTCCTCTCTCCACCTTCTTTCTCAGGAGTGTCCTCCATGGCTCTCTGCAGAATCATCTTCAGAGTCTGCCTCTGGAATCGGTGATGTCTAATGGAGCCAACAAGGAAGTAAATGATGGGGTTGGCACAGCTGTTAACACAGGATAGGAACATTGTCATTTCAAAATCATGGCAAAAGAAAACTCCATAATCCTCTTCCACCCAAACTAAGAGGAACCAATAGATCCCATAAGACAAACCAAAGAGCAGGAAGGCCATCACTGTGAGGGCAACGCTCACATACAGCCTGGTCACGGGATTCCTGTGTGAGCCCCAGAAGACCCTGATCATCAGGGCCAGGCTGGACCCTGAGAGGACCACAAGTAAAACAATTAACCAAGCAAAAGTGATGAAATCTAATTTCTTACACATAGCAGAAACAAAATCAGAGTCATCAAAGAAGGTACCACATGCCTTCCCTTCCAGGAGGCTCAATGTCAGGGACAAGGCCCAGAGCAAGGCACATATGATGGATGATGTGTGTCTTGGTCTTCGGCAGCGGTACCATATAGGCCACAGGGCAGACATGCAGCGCTCAGTGCTAATGGCACTGAGCATGCCTAGACTTGCAAAATAGGCACAATTGAACACCACAAACAAATACATGGGCACACCAATATGTTTTATATGAAAATGACTAAGGATTTTGTCCAGGGAACACAGAGTCTGAAAGAAGAGGAAGAGGAAGTCGGCACCAGCTAGGTTGAAGATGTAGACAGAGAAGGCGTCCATGTGCAAGCGGAAGCCCAGGAGCCACAGCACTATCGCATTTCCTGCCACACCAACCAGGGCAACGATGACAATGAGAATATTCAGGGTATAGAACATTGTGGCACAGTATAAAGGTTGATTGTAGTCACTTTTATTCACTGCTGTGCCATTAGCAATCCAGGCTGGGGTGCTTATTTGCATGTGTGGGAAATCTTCACTAGTGTTCCTGAAATGAAAAAGAAAAGACGTAAACATTCACTGTATACTCTCTGAAACCCTTCTTCCCAACCCAACTCTGTGGGAATACCTGACCCTGGCTCACAAAGAGGAGGAATCTACTTACATAAATTAAGTCATTTTTCTATTATTTTTTATTTTCCATTTTAAATTTAAATAAGAAACAAGGTTGCTTCACAAGTCAGTTCCAAGTCCCTCTCCCTTTCCCTCCCCTCCTCCCGTGCCCTCCCCCCATCACCCCCGTTATCCCCTCATTCCCCCAGGGAGGGTGAGGCCCTCCATGGGGGTGTCCATACTCTGTCATTTCATATAGGGCAGGGCCTAGACCCTTCCCCAAGAGTTCAGGATGAGGGTGTACCTCACATTGTTCTATGGGAGTCCAAAGTCCGTGTGTATATTTGGGAAGGGTACTGATCTGCTGCCCAAGGCTCAATAGATTACCTAGGCCTCCTCACTGACACTCACATTCAAGGGGTCTTGATCAGTCCCATGCTGGATTCCCAGGCTGATGCCTGGGATTCAAGAGTTAACCTTTGTCTGGTCAGCTGTTTCTGGGGGTTAAACCAGCCCAGTCTTAATCCCTTTGATCATCAGTCCTCCCTCTCTGATACTGGCTTTCTTGAGTTCAGCTCAGTACTTAACCAGCCACTAAATGAAGTTTCTGTTTCCCAGACTCTCTGGCCATAGGATTGTAGGCTGGCACTCCCCAGATCTATGTCTAAAATCCATATATGAGAGAGTACATGCCATGTTTCTCTTTTTGTGACTGGGTTACCTCACTCAGGATGGTTTCTTCTAGTGTCATCCATTTGCCTGCGAATCTCATGATTCCATTATTTTTCTCTGCTGAATAGTACTCCATTGTGTAGATGTACCACATTTTCTCTATCCACTCTTCGGGTGAGGGGCATCTAGGTTGCTTCCAAGTTCTGGCTATTACAAATAAAGCTGCTATGAACATAGTGGAACAGACATATTTGTTGTATGAATGGGCATCTTTTGGATATATGCCTAAGAGTGGAGTTGCTGGGTCTTGTGGTAGGTTTATTCCCAATTTTCTGAGGAATCTCCATACTGCTTTCCAAAGTGGCTGAACCAGTTGGCACTCCCACCAGCAATGGAGGAGTGTCCCCCTTTCACCACATCCTCTCCAGCATAAATTGTCATTGGTGTTTTTTATTTTAGCCATTCTGACAGGAGTGAGGTGGTATCTCAGAGTTGTTTTGATTTGCATTTCCTGGATGGCTAAGGATGTTGAGCACTTTCTCAAGTGCCTCTCAGCCATTTTAGACTCCTCTATTGAAAACTCTCTATTTAGTTCTGCAGCCCACTTTTTAATTGGGTCATTTGGTGTTTTGCAGACTTGCTTCTTGAGTTCTTTGTAAATTTTGGAGATCAACCCTCTGTCAGATGTGGGATTAGTGAATATTTTTTCCAATTCTGTGGGCTGCCTTTTTGTCTTGCTGACTGTGTCCTTTTCCTTACAGAAGCTTCTCAGTTTCAGGAGGTCCCATTTATTAATTGTTGATCTCACTGTCTGTGCTACTGGTGTTATTTTCAGGAAGCTGTCTCCTGTACCAATTCGTTCAAGGGTACCACCCACTTTCTCTTCTAAGAGGTTCAATGTGGCTGGATTTATGTTGAGGTCTTTGATCCATTTGGACTTAAGTTTTGTGCATGGCGATAAACATGGATCGATCCGCATTCTTCTACATGCCAGTCTCCAATTATGCCAGCACCATTTGTTGAAGATGCTTTCTTTATTCCATGGTATATTTTTAGCTTCTTTGTCAAAGATCAGATGTTCGTACGTGTGTGGGTTAATACCGGGATTTTCAATTCGATTCCATTGGTCTACCTGTCTATTTTTGTGCCAATACCAAGGTGTTTTCAGGACTATATGATTGATTTGGGCTAAGTGGTGGCTTGAAAAAAATGGCTCCCATAGGGAGTAGCACTAATAGGATGTGTGGCTTTGTTGGAGTAGGTATCGCTTTGTTAGAGAAAATGTGTCCCTCTGGGGATGGGCTTTGAGGTCCCCTATGCTCAGTCTATGTTCAATGTCCCAACTTCCTATTGCCTGTGGATCAAGAAATTTCAGCTCTTTCTCCATTACCATGTCTGCCTGCACGCTATCGTGTCCTACCATGATCATGATGGAGTAAACCTCTGAAACTCTAAGCCAGTCACAACGAAATGCTTTCCTTTATAAGAGAGTCAAAATCATGGTATTTCTTTATAGCTATAGAAATTCAACTAATACAGAAATCAGTACCACACACTGGTGTATTGCTTTAATAGGCCTTACTATACTTTCATTTGGAGGCAGTTGGACTTATGGAGTTTGTAATGTTTCAAGTATTTCTCAGAGGACCATACTAGTAAGAGGATGGAAGACAGTAGTGCTGAGGGTGATTTGAACTCTGGTGGCCTAACTCAAGAAGTTTCAGGAGAGAATGTTACTATGTTGCCTAGAGATCATTCCTGTGAAAATTTGATGAAGAGTATGGCTGGTTTTTGTCCTTTTCCATAGAGTCTTTCTGAGTCTAACATGAAGTGTTTTGGATTAATTCTACTGGCAGACGAAAATCTCGAAACAGCCTAGTACAGATTCTGTCATGTGGCTATTAGCATTCATTCTAATGAAGACTTATAACACAAGGATCAAAGCAAACAAGGAAAAATACAAAGTGTTCTTTTTGAGTAGAAAAGGAGCACCAGGAAGTGGAATAGAGCTAAAGTCTGTGCTCAAGGATATAAACAGATTAAGAAATGAGCAAAGGGCTCAAAACCAGGCGGGTAAAACCCAAAGAAAAAGCTGACCTGAACAAGGGGGAGCTCATGGGCCCCAGACTGATGAGTAAGAGTCCAGCATGGGACTGATCCAGCTACCCTAATTTGGATGTCAGCGAGGAGGCCTTGAAATCTATGGGGCCTTGGGTAGTAGATCAGTATTTATCCCTGGCATGCAAATGGACTTGGGAGCACATCGTACTTCGAGGGATGCTCTCTGAGCCTAGACACATGGGAGACAGCCTATGCCCTGACCCAGATGATATGACAGACTATGGAAATCCCCCATGTTTCTAATTTAAAGAAAAAGATAGCATGGATGAATGTGTAACAAAATATGATTCAACTAATTGCTGATGACAAGAAATATATTTCACTGATAAAGACACGTATAGAGTGGCATAATATGGTCAGAAATGATATTTCAAATGGATGGAAGATAGAAAATCAAAATTTACATATGCATAGTACTTCATTCAACAACTGTTTGGCACAAATTCTTTTCAGCGTCCCACAAAATTTTCTCTAAAATACTTTATCTCATGAGACAGTTGCGGTGATTTGAATGAGAGTGGTCTCCACAGGCTCAAGTGCATAAATACTTGGTTCCCATTTCGTGGAACTATTTTTAAAAGATTAGGAGGTGTGGCCTTGTTGGAGGAGATGTGTCATTGGGATTAGACCTTGAGGCTTCAGAAGCACACGATATTCCCAGCCCTACCCCTGTCTCGACATTACAGACCAAGATGTGAGCTCTCAGCTGTTCCTGCTGCCATGCCTTTGCTCCTCCATCACCAACTCTAACCTCCTAAATCCATGAAGCAGATGAAACAATTTCTTTTATAGCTTGCTTGATCATGGTGTGTTGTCACAGAAGCAAAGAAGAAAATAGAAAATGTAGTGCAACAGTGTTGACAAATGCAAAACAAACTGAAAAGTGTTGTATCTTCTGGGATCACAGTAGAATTAAAAATAATCAAGCAAACAAACAACAATAGTAGACACACAAAGTCTTGAAGATTGAGTAACTAAGTAATTTAACAAAGGATCAAAAAGAAGAAAAGAAAAATTGAGAATAATAAGGAGGCCATCAGGAGGTGTATACAGATGAGAAGATTAATAGGGGATGAATATGATCACACCAAATTGTTTATATATATGAGACTAATGAAATAACAATGGCAATAGTAATTAGGAGGAGATAAATATTGTACATGGTCATAAAGTTGATTTCCTTTAAAAACACAAAGATGGTTCAACACACATGAAATATAAAAGAATGTAATATTGCATATATGTAAATTCAACCTCTAAAAGTCATTATGCAGAAAATAATGTAGACGAAATTTATTGTACCTTCAGGATAAATAATTATGAAGAAATACAGGATAGGTACATGATAATATAGCACAATGAAAGAAATATATCTTATCTACGCTGGAGAAATGAAATAATTTTTAAGTAAAAATGAGACTTTCATCTCCTTTATCCCTCTTAAATTCAATATTGTACTCAAAACCATAGTAAAACCAGTAAGTCATGAGAAAGAAAAGATCCAAACTAACAAAGAATAACTTACACTCCCCTCTTAAACAGAAAACAGAGTTCTTTATTTCAAAAACTTTAAAGCTTAGGAAGATAGACAACCTTTTACAAGCTCATGTTTAGTTTGTGTGATGTACAAGTTCTTTCATATCACAATGCCTTGATATTATTATTATTATTTTCAGAAGGAATACATTTATACAGATCTTTATACTGATAGATGATGGATTATATAGAAAATAAAAATTGTACAGAGATAGATAATATGATAAATAAATTCTCAATTGCCCTGACTGTTTACAAGCAGCTCTGATTATATTAGGAATTACTGATGGATGCCTAATTACCTGATGTTGATCACTGAGGAAAGTTTGATATTAGGATCCAATCCTGCTTAGTTAGGTACTGAGGAACACGGAGGTGTGCAGCATGACCATGGGCTGTGTATTTGAGGTGACTGATCAGCAGAGGAAGGAGGAAGGAAGTGAAGGTAAACTCTGAGTTTGCTGCAGAGAAGCATGGGCATTTCTAATGGAGGAATCCTAAGTGGAGTGCAACAAATGAGATCAAACCTAACACAATGGGAACTTACTACATGTCACTTTTAGAAGATGGGGGGTTTTCCTGATAACAAAATCTGTTTGTATAGGCTGTTGGAGGATAAGGTAAGAAGGTGCACACTTGAAAGACAAATAGTTACAGGTATGAAGTTGCAACCAGAGGAAAAGGACAAACTCATATTTG
Organism: Mesocricetus auratus; assembly: GCF_017639785.1. NCBI lineage: Eukaryota > Metazoa > Chordata > Mammalia > Rodentia > Cricetidae > Mesocricetus > Mesocricetus auratus. The sequence goes on from NW_024429211.1 coordinate 16,166,917, forward strand.
GACCACATGCCTCAGTTCTTTAAAAGGTCACCTATATTGTCACTTCAATCCCACCCCTGGAGCCTGTGGTGAAAGGATGAGTGTATTTGATGGTTTTCTGAGGATGCAATTGTAACATAATTCTGAGTGTGAATTCCAGTCCAAAATAAATGCTGTAGGACCAGTTCAGTGTGTGTGTGTGTGTGTGTGTGTGTGTGTGTGTGTGTGTGTGTATACACCTGCATGAATGTATTTGAAGAAGTTACAAACTGATGACAAGTTTTTCCTTAAATAGATCACTAACTTACTTTTTCAGGCAGGGTTTCTCACTGAACATGGAGCTTACAGACTCAACAGCAGACCAGTAAATTCTAAAGATCCTCTGGTCTCTGCATCACCTTTAGATCACAGTGCTAGAATGATTATGCCTTGCCAGGCCTGGATTGGGCTGATGGTCGGATTTAGGTTCTTATGCTTGCAGCACAGTTACTTTACAAACTAAACCATCTACGCTGGACAGGATCAATCTTTGACAAACTTGTATGCACGACACTGTGAGTCTATTAGACGTGAATAATGGAAAACCACAGAAGACTTAGCCACACTTTAAGCAACATGGCAGTTACAAGTGTGGATGGATAAAAAACTCTAGCTAACAATTTGTGAAACAGCAGTAAAGAAGCAGTCAAATCGTACTTGGAAGGGATCTGATGTCAGCTACATTTGGCACAAAATTGGCAATGCTGGTGTCCACCTGTGGCCCCAGTGCTCAGCAGATGGAAGCAGAAAGAACAGAAGTTATTGTTTTTTTTCTCCATAATCCAGCCAGTCTAGGATCTTAATTTCTATGTTAAGTAATTATACTATTTTAAATTAAAATTGATCCCAGTTCACATTTTCTCTTGCTCCCCATGACAAAAGCATGATTGGAACGTGAGGATTCAACAAGTGGGTAACTGCAGCAAGGCTGGGTCAGTTTTACAGGGTCTGCCTTCACACTCCTCTGTGTCTTCTCTACTCTGTCGATGTGCCGAGAGTGAGTGACCACATATAGCATGCCTCTTTAGGTCTGAGGACCAGCCCATTCTTCAGTCCTTAGGTCTGACTTGGTGATGTTTCCAACCCATACATAACAACTTGCTTTGTGAAGCATTCTATTTTTCTGTATTTGAGTACATGGTCTAGTACATACAGCCAATAAGAAATCTTTCCCTGAATGAATTTCAGTCTATTCTCATGTTATTTTAGGCCAATATGGGTGACTCCATCCAAAAAACAGAGATGAGGTGAGAAATGATCTGATGACACTTAAATCTAGCAGCCTCAAGATAGAAGTTATGCAAGTTAGCAAGTTTTTTTCTTCTGTCTTTCTCTCTGGCCCCGACAACATACAGAAGTAATTATATCGCTCCAAAAAGCTGTCCCTTTCTCTCCAAGTTTCTTTGTATTTGAGGCAGTGGGTGACATTTCAAGGACATTGGAGAGCAGTAGTAAAGAGGCTTGGATTTTAATTTTTGGTTTTTCAACACAGGGTATCTCTGTTGCTTTGGAGACTGTCCTGGAACTAGCTCTTGTACACCAGGCTGGTTTCAAGCTCACAGATATCCATCTGCTTCAGTTGGGAACAGTAGTGTACTTCTGTGCATCTAGTTAATACTGACCTATAGTACTCTATTTCTCTCTCTCTTCCTCTCTCTCTCTGCCTCTCTCTGTCTCTCTCTCATTCTCTGTCTCTGTCTCTCTCTCTCTCTATCTTGCTCTCTTTCATACACACACACACAAACACACACACACACACACTTGTATCAATTCCTTCTGCTGCTTATTGGAGCTAAGGGGTGGACAATGTCCCCCTCTCCCTTACTTTATCATATTTTCCCAGCAATTTACTCTGGCTCTAAAACCTGTGGTCTTTGTAAATAAACACTGTTTGTGACATTCCTCAGCTGTTCAAAGCCTAAGTCTTAGATTCTCTTTGGGAACAACATACACACATTGCAGATCAGCTATAAGAACCAACAAACAGCAAACCTGTTTGAAGGGTTTCTTCCCTGGGGAAAAATATGCACATGAAATTCTACCTTAAATAACAGACACAAATACAAATGTTTTGGGGAAAGTAAGAAAAGTCTGCTCAAGTCAGGCCATATCTATTTCAAAAGAAAGGTTCTGTCTCATGCCTTCCTAGGAGAAAGATCTAGACCAGGCACATTGCGTTTTGTGGTAGCAACACAGGAATGTGGACATAGAGAAAACTCCAAGAGATTAACTCTCTGAACATTCTCGGAATATATCCTTACCTTTCTCCCATTCTCTGGTCTAGAGGTGGAGAGCAATCCAACAATGAAGAAGACCCTTTCACAGATTAATTCAGGAACCTCCTTCCTTGAGTTGGGATTTGTCTTCAATAGCTGAGTAAGTGATTCTGGTCCAGGTGAAGCTTATAAAAATGTTGAGCTGAACTTGTGACTTCCTGTGTATATACTGGGAACAAGTCACACACAAGAGATGTTTGAATTCAGATGCCCACTAATATGCTTCTTGGCATCTGTCCCAATTACACTCATATCAAACTCTCCCATCCCATCCTTTTAGGTCTACTTGTGGCCAAATAATTACTCTTCCCTCTTTTACAGACCAACTCCCATCATAGGTAGCAATATGATGTGGTTTCCACTTGGGTTTTAAGAGTAGATAACTGAAACACAAGCATATCAGTCTTTCCCTTCCCATGGTAACTGGTTCACATTTCTTGTAAATAATAGAAATTTTTGGACAGTGGGGTTTCTATATGCTTCCATAATGCCAAGCTTTTTGCCACCTAATGAGATGATTATGTGTTTGTTACTTTCAGTTTTTATGTGGTTTATTACATTGATTGACTTTTGTCTGTTGAACCAAACCTGCATCTCTGGGATGATGACTATTTGGTTATTGTGCATGAGCTTTTTGATGTGTTCTTGGATTCACTTTGCAAGTATTTTACTGAATAAGTTTGCATCTGTGTTCATAACGAATATTTGTTTGTAGTTCCCTTTCTTTGTTGAATCCATGTATGGTTTAGGTACTAGGGTTGGTGTGGCCTCATAAAATAAATTTGACAATGTTCTTTCTGTTTCCATTTTGTTGAATGATGTGAAGAATAGTGATGTTATCTGTTCTTTGAAAGTCTGGTAGAATTCCATGCTAAAACCACCTGACCCTGGGCTTTTTTTTGGTGGTGAGAATTTTAATGACTGCTTCTATTTCCTCAGGAGTTATAGGTTTAATTACATTGTTTATCTGATCTAGATTTAGCTTTATGTGGTATCTATTTAAAAAAGATCCATTTCTTTTAGATTATCCAGTTTGGCAGAGTATAAGATTTTAAATATGATGTAAAGATACTTTTAATTTCCTCACTGCCTTCTGTTACACCCCCTTTTAGTTTCTGATTTTGATATTTGGATGATTTTTCTTTGTTGTTTAGGTAGAATGGAACATCGTTTGTCTATTACATTGTTCATTAATTCTTTATGTTGTTCTTTTTGTTTCTATTTTATTTTTAATATTTCAGTCCTCATTTTGATCATCTTCACGGCTTTTACTTTTCTTGGTTGCACTTGCTTCTTTTTGGTCTAGAATTTTCTGGTGTGCTATTAAAATGCTAGTATGAGATCTCTCTGATATTTTATGTATGTATTTAGTTCAATGAACTTTCCTCTTAGCTTTCATTGTGTTACACTAGCTTAGGTATGTTATGTTTTCAATTTCATTGACGTCTAGAATTTCTTTATTTAGTTCTATTATTAACCAAGAAGTCATTCAGTAGCGAGTTGTTCAGTTTTCACAACTTTATAGCCTTTCTGTTTTTTCTCTTGTTGAGGTCCAGATTTAGGCCACAGTGTTCTAATAGGATGCATGGGGTTATTTCAATTTTTCTTCTTTAACATAGTATTTTCATTTATTCTCAGGGATTTTCACTTCAAACAGCTCAATCACACTCACTTCCAAGTCTTTTTATGTCCACATTACTTCCCTTGAGACCTTCCCTACAAAATAAAAATGTTCAATTTATGTTATCTGTGAGTACTGGAGCATGGTCAAACTCTCAGTGGCCTGCCCTTTAAATAGAAGTGAGTTTTCCCTGCCCAACCCCTGCCAGAAGCCAATAATTGTGGGTAACTACACTTCAACATCCTTTTCACACTTATAAAGAGTTGTTTTTGATTCAGGGTGCAGCACAGACCATTGGCATCCACTTGGTCTTCTGTGGTAGCAGGGGAACAGTCATCAACATAGACATTGGCTTCAGTATGCCCTAGGGCTCAGACAGAGTACATGGTGGCAGCCCAGACCTGGATGTCACCACGGCCTAAGGTGGCTGTGCAGGCCACTCATAACAGTTGGCCTCACATTGGCATCATAGCATATGGACGTTAACATGTTTTCAGGAGTTAGCCTTAGGTAATAACTTGGGCCACAGATGTACATGGCCCTTAGCAGCAGCCCTAACCACAGGCCTCACCATGGATTCAGGATGGCTACATAGACCACTTACATCAACATGACTCTTCAAAACCAGAAAAAAATCAAAGGATATCACCAAGACTTTAGTCAGTAGTGCAGACTGTACCTGTCTACATCATAGCCTGTGGCAGCAGGATGAAACACAGGTGCCAATGTGGTCCTGTAAGAGGTTCAATCCAGGAAGTGAACTGTTCCTTGTCTCAGAACTCCATAGTTGCCTATAGCTGGGATGGTCCCACAGATGGACAGTGTGTTGCAGGATTTGATCTGCATCTGCATAAGCTCTGGGTGTCTGCACAGCACACTGATGACCTTACTGGGCAATGACATGTTTTATTGTTGACTTCAGATGTCTTTCACACCTATCACCACTCTCAAGTGTCCAGTTCTGCCTCTCTGCACAGAGCATGCATCGCTTGGCTCTTCCATCTTTTCCAACTCTCCATCACACAGGCATTCATCTCAGTGGCAGGCTTCATCTGCTCCTCCTGACGTAGACTGGGTAGAACCAGTTTTCTTTTATCTGTTGAGACTTTCCTTGTGACTGAGCATGTGGTCAATTTTGGAGGATGTTCCATGAGGTGGTGAGAATAAGGTATATTGCTTTGTATTTTGGTGACATGTTCTGTAGATATTGCTTAGTTTCATTGGTTCATAATGTCTGTTAGCTCCAGTATTCCTCCATTTATTTTTATCTAGATGTTCTGTCCATTTGTGAGAGTGGGGTTGGATATTGAAATCTCCTACTGTAGATGTGTGATGGTTAATGGGTGATTTAAGCTTTAGTAGTATTTTCTTTACAAATGTGGGTGCGATTGAATTTGCGGTGTAGATGTTAATGGTGAAAGATTGTCTGGGTTGGTCTAATTTTGATGAGTATGAAGTGTTCTTCCTTGTCTACTTTGAATAATTTTGGCTTGAAGCCTCCTTTGTTAAATATTAGAATGGTCACACCAGCTTGTTTCTTAGGTTCATTTACTTGGAGAATGTTTTTCCACTATTTATTCTGAGGTAGTGTCTCTCTTTGAAGATGTAGCATATTTCTTGTAAACAGCAGAATGATGGATCCTGTTTTGACATCGATTCTGATAGTCTGTGTCTTCTTGTTGGGAAATTTAGTCTAGTGATATTAAGATCTATCAGTGACCAATGATTGCTAAATTTTGTTGTTATTTGGTGATGTTTGTGGTAGTGGTTGTGAGTATGTGTGCCTACCCTTTTTTGGTTTTGCTGGTGTGAGTTGTTTTATTTATTTCCTGTGTTTTCATGGGAGTAATCAGCCTTGCTGGGTTGGTGTTTTCTCCGGTTTTATTTGTAGATAGATATTGTTAAATTGGACTTTATCATGGAATATCTTGTTTTCTTTATTTGGGATAATTGAGAGATTTGCTGAGCTTATTAGTCTGGACAGCTATCTGTGATGTTTTAGACTCTGCAAGGCATCTGTCCAAGAAACATCTAACTTTTAGAGTCTCCATACTGAAAAGTGTAATTCTGATATATCTGCATTTATATGTTACTTGGCCTTTATTTACCTCTTACAGCTCTGAGAATTCTTTCTTTGTTTTGTATGTTCAGTGTTTTAATTTTATGTGGTGAGGGTTACTTCCTTTTCTGGTTCAATCTATTTGGAGTTCTGTTAGCTTCTTCTACCTTTATAGGCATATCCTTCTTTATGTTAGGATTGTACTTAAAATATTTTCAGAGTCTTTGAGATATGATTCCTTTCCTTCTCCTATCATTATTCTTAGATTTGGATTTTTCATATTTTTCCAGATTTCTTGGATGTTTTGTGTCAGGAAATTTTTAGACTTGGCATTTTCTTTGATGATGCATCAATTTCTTCTATAGTACCTTCTACACCTGAGATTCTCTATTGTATCTCTTGTATTCTGTTGGTGATGCTTGTATCTGCAGTTCCTGCTAGCTTACTTAGATATGCCATCCCCAGGATTCCATCAGTTTTTGTTTTTTCTTTTTGCTTCTATTTCTATTTTCAGGTCTTGAACAGTTATGTTTATTCCGTTCACCTGTTTTATTTCTGGGTGGTAGTTTCCCTTGGTTTTCTTTAAGGGACTTTTTTGGTTCCTTCAATTACTTTTTTGTTTTTTCCTTACTTTCTTTAAGGTATTCAATAATTTCCTCCAAATTTTTGTTTGTTTTTCTCTAGATTCTTTAAGGGATTCCCTCATTTCTTCTTTACAGTTATCTATCATCTTCATAAAATTGGTTTTAAGGTCACTTTCTTGTGCTTCAGCAATGTTGGAATAATTGGGTTTGGCTTTATTAGGATAATTGTGCTCTGGTGGTGACACATTACCTTGGCTGTTGTGTGTTCTTACATTGGCATCTTGGTCTCTTAATTTTTGGGTAATTATGTGGTTAGATGCCAACTTCTGAGTTTATCGTTGTTGGATGGGGATTTTTCACTTACTTTCTGTTTACATTGTAGTCTTCTGGCCTAGGTGTAAGGTGGTTTTGGTGGCTGCAATGCTCTCTGGTCTAGTGGTGGTGCCTCTGCTGAGGTTCTGGTTGCTTGGGTGACCTCTAGGGTTCTGAGTGCTGGATTTGATTGTGGTAAGGCAGGGAGCATCTCCTGGAGATGAGAGGTAGGAAATCATGATGATGAGGGTGGTCTCTGTGGGAGTATTGTGATCTGCTGGAGAGGACTTACTTGGGATTCTGGGTATCAGGGTAGCCTCTGGAAAAGCAGGGTCTACCACCAAAGTTGTTGCCTAGGGTATATGAATTGTGAAACTTTTAAATAAATATTAATATACTGTTTGATAAAGTACATAATTCTAAATTATAATGTGTGTTGTGATTTCTGGAAAATGAAATGCTATTTTGGTATTGATCATAGATATTTTTTTATTTTATTTTCCAGTTTAAATTTAGATAAGAAACGATGTTGCTTCACAAGTCAGTTCTAGGTCCCTCTCCCATTCCCTCCCCTCCTCCCGTGCCCTCCCCTAACCCCCCCCATTATCCCCTCATTTCCCCAGGGAGGGTGAGTCCCTCCATGGGGGTGTGCATAGTCTCTCATTTCATATAGGGCAGGGCCTAGACCCTTCCCCAAGAGTTCAGGGTGAGAGTGCACCTCACATTGTTCTATGGGAGTCCAAAGTCAGTGTGTATATTTGGGATGGGTACTGATCTGATGCCCAAGGCTCAATAGATTCCCTAGGCCTCCTCACTTACACCCAGATTCAGGGACGTCTTGATCAGTCCCATGCTGGATTCCCAGGCTGATGCCTGGGATTCAAGAGTTAAACTTTGTCTGGTCAGCTGTTTCTGGGGGTTAAACCAGCCCAGTCTTATTCCCTTTGATCATCAGTCCTCCCTCTCTGTTACTGGCTTTCTTGAGTTCAGATCAGTACTTAACCAAGGGAGTCTGCCTCTTCTTCGATCAGGCACTAAATGAAGTTTCTGTTTCCCAGACTCTCTGTCCATAGCATTGTAGGCTGGCACTCCCCAGTCTAAAATCCATATATGAGAGAGTACATGCCATGTTTCTCATTTTGTGACTGGGTTACCTCACTCAGGATGGTTTCTTCTAGTGTCATCCATTTGCCTGTGAATCTCATGATTCCATTATTTTTTTCTGCTGAATATTATTCCATTGTGTAGATGTACCACATTTTCTCTATCCACTCTTCAGTTGAGGGACATCTAGGTTGCTTCCAAGTTCTGGCTATTACAAACAAAGCTGCTATGAACATAGTGGAACAGACATCTTTGTTGTATGAATGGGCATCATTTGGAAATATGCCTAAGAGTGGAGTTGCTGGGTCTTGTGGTAGGTTTATTCCCATTTTTCTGAGGAATCTCCATACTGCTTTCCAAAGTGGCTGAACCAGTTGGCACTCCCACCAGCAATGGAGGAGTGTCCCCATTTCTCCACATCCTCTCCAGCATAAATTGTCATTGGTGTTTTTGATTTTAGCCATTCTGACAGGAGTGAGATGGTATCTCAGAGTTGTTTTGAATTTGCATTTCCCGGATGGCAAAGGATGTTGAGCAATTTCTCAGGTGCCTCTCAGCCATTTTAGACTCCTCTATTGAAAACTCTCTATTTAGTTCTGCAGCCCACTTTTTAATAGGGTCCTTTGGTGTTTTGGAGACTAGCTTTTTGAGTTCTTTGTAAATTTTGGAGATCAACCCTCTGTCAGATGTGGGATTAGTGAATAATTTTTACCATTCTGTGGGCTGCCTTTTTTTTCTTGCTGACTGTGTCCTTTGACTTACAGAAGCTTCGCAGTTTCAGTAGGTCCCATTTATTAATTGTTGATCTCACTGTCTGTGCTACTGGTGTTATGTTCAGGAAGCTGTCTCCTGTACCAATTCGTTCAAGGGTACCACCCACTTTCTCTTCTAAGAGGTACAGTGTGGCTGGATTTATGTTGAGGTCTTTGATCCATTTGGACTTAAGTTTTGTACATGGTGATACACATGGATCGATCCGCATTCTTCTACATGCCAGTCTCTAATTATGCCAGCACCATTTGTTGAAGATGCTTTCTTTATTCCATTGTATATTTTTAGCTTCTTTGTCAAAGATCAGATGTTCGTACGTGTGTGGGTTAATACCCGGATTTTCAATTCGATTCCATTGGTCTACCTGTCTATTTTTGTGCCAATACCAAGCTGTTTTCAGGACTATAGCTCTATAATAGAGCTTGAGGTCAGGGATGGTGATGCCTCCAGACGTTGCCTTGTTGAACACGGTTGTTTTGGCTATGCTGGGTCTTTTGTTTTTCCATACAAAATTGATTATTGTTCTTTCAAGGTCTGTGAAGAATTGTGCTGGGATTTTAATGGGGATTGCATTGAAACTGTAGATTGCTTTTGGCAGTATTGCCCTTTTTACAACATTGATCCTACCTATCCAAGAGCATGGTAGATCTTTCCATTTTCTGAGGGCTTCTTTAATTTCTTTCTTTAAAGATTCAAAGTTCTTACGATACAGGTCTTTCACTTGTTTGGTTAGCATTACCCCAAGGTATTTTATGTTGCTTGTGGCAATTGTAAAGGTTGATTTTTCTCTGATTTCTCTTTCAGCCCTTTTATCATCTGTATATAGTAGGGCTACTGATTTTCTTGAGTTGATCTTATAGCCTGCCAGTTTGCTGAAGGTGTTAATCAGCTGTAAGAGTTCCCTGGAAGAGTTCTTTGAGTCATTGATGTAAAATATCATATCGTCTGCAAACAGTGAAAGTTTGACCTCTTCCTTCCCAATTTGTATCCCCTTGATCCTCCTTTGTTATCCTATGGCAATAGCTAGAACTTCAAGTACCATGTTGAAAATGTGTGGAGAGAGTGGACAGCCTTGTTTTGTTCCTGATTTTATAGGAATTGTGTTGTTTCTGTCCATTTAGTTTGATGTTGGCTGTTAGTTTACTATATATAGCTTTTATTATGTTTCAGTATGTCCCCGTTATCCCAGATCTCTCCAAGCCCTTTATCATGAAGGGGTGTTGGATTTTGTTAAAGGCTTTTTCAGCATCTAGTGAGATGATCATGTGATTTTTGTTTTTCAGCTTGTTTATATGGTGGATTACGTTGATGGATTTTCGTATGTTGAACCATCCCTGCATCCCTGGGATGAAACCTAATTGATCGTGGTGAATGATTGTTTTGATGTGTTCTTGGATCCGATTTGCCAGTATTTTATTGAGTATATTTGCATCAATGTTCATGAGGGATATTGGTCTGAAGTTCTCTTTCTTAGTTGTATTTTTGTGTGGCTTGGGGATCAATGTTATTGAAGCCTCACAGAAAGCGTTAGGCAAAGACCCTTCTGCTTCTATTGTGTGGAACATTTTGAGAAGAATTGGTGTAAGCTGTTCTTTGAATTTCTGGTAGAATTCTGCACTGAGGCCATCTGGACCTGGGCTTTTTTTGGTTGGGAGACTTTTGATGACAGCTTCTATTTCCATAGGTGTTGTAGGTCTATTTAAATTGCTTATCTGTTCTTGATTTAGTTTTGGCAAATGATAGCTGTCCAAGAAGTCATCCATTTCCTTTAAATTTTCAAATTTTGTGGAGTACAGTTTTTCAAAGTATGACCTAATGATTCTCTGGATTTCCTCAGAGTCTGTTGTTATGTCCCCCTTTTCATTTCTGATTTTGTTAATTTGCGTGTTCACTCTCTGCTGTTTGGTAAGTTTGGACAAAGGTTTGTCTATCCTGTTGATTTTCTCAAAGAACCAACTCTTCATTGCATTAATTCTTTGTATTGTTTTCCTTGTTTCTACTTTAATGATTTCAGCCCTCAATTTGATTATTTCCTGGTGTCTACTTTTCCTGGGGAGTTTGCTTCTTTGTGTTCTAGAGCTTTCAGTTGTGATGTTAATTCTCTGGTATACCTGTTCTCCTGTTTCTTCATGTGAGCATTTAGTGCTATGAACTTCCCCCGTAGCACTGCTTTCAGAGTGTCCCATAGGTTTGGGTATGTTGTGTCTTAATTCTCATTGAATTCGAGGAAGTCTTTAATTTCCTTTTTTATTTCCTCTTTGACCCAGGGATGGTGCAGTTGAGCATTATTCAATTTCCATGAGTTTGTAGGTTTTCTGCAATTTGTGTTGTTCTTTAATTTTAAATTTAATTTTAAAGCATGGTGGTCTGATATGATGCATGGAGTTATTCCAATATTTTTGTAGCTGCTGAGGTTTGATATGTTGCCAAGTATGTGGTCGATTTTTAAGAAGGTTCCATGTGGTATTGAGAAGAAGGTATATTCTTTTTATGTGGATGAAATGTTCTATAGATATCTGTTAATCCCAGTTGGGTCATTACTTCTTCAGACCCTTTGCTTCTTTGTTGCGTTTCTGTCTGGTATTCCTGTCTAGTGGTGAGAGTGGTGTGTTGAAATCTCCCACTATAACTGTGTGGGGCTTTAGATGAGATTTAAGTTCTAATAATGTTTCTTTAACGAATGTAGATGCCTTTATATATGGGGCATAGATGTTCAGAATAGACACTTCATCTTGGTGGGTTTCACCTGTGATGAGTATGTAATGACCTCCTTCATCTCTTTTGATTGATTTTATTTTAAAGTCTAGTTTGTTAGATATTAGGATTGCTACCCTTGCTTGTTTCTTGAGTCCATTTGATTGAAAAATTTTTCCCAACCTTTAACTCTCAGGTAATGTCTGTCTTTGAGGGTGAGGTGTGTTTCTTGTTTTTTTTTTCTTGTATGCAGCAGAAGGAAGGGTTCTGTCTTCGAATCCATTCTGCTAGTCTGTGTCTTTTTATGGGTGAGTTAGGGCCATTAATATTGAGTGATATTAATGACCATTGATTGCTCATCCTTCTTCGATTTGTGGTGGTTGTTGTTGGTTGAATTATGTGTGGAATTTCACCCCTTTGTTCTTTTGGCTGTTGGTAGAGAGGGATTCTCTAATGCTTATGTTTTTCTGGTTGTAGTTAGCTTCCTTGGGTTGGAGTTTTCCTTCCAAAATTTTCTGGAGGGCTGGGTTAGAGGACACATATTGCTTGAATCTAGTTTTGTCATGGAATATCTTGTTTTCTCCGTCTATAGTGATTTAGAGCTTTGTCGGGTATAGTAGTCTGGGCTGTCATCCATGGTCTCTTAGTGTAGGTAGAATATCTTTCCAGGACCTTCTGGCTTTCAGCGTTTCCATGGAGAAATCAGGTGTAATTCTGATAGGTCTGCCTTTATGTGTTACTTGACCTTTTTCCTTAGCTGGTCTTAATATTCTTTCTTTATTCTGTATGTTTGGGGTCTTGATTATTATGTGGCGAGGGGATTTTTTTTGTGGTCCACTCTTTTTGGTGTTCTGTAGGCTTCTTGTACCTTCATTGGCATGTCTTTCTTAAGGTTGAGAAAATTTTCTTCTATGATTTTGTTGAATATGCCTTCTGCCCCTTTGAGTTAGATTTCTTCTCCTTCTTCTATACCTATTATTATTAGGTTTGGTCTTTCATGGTGTCCCATATTTCCTGGATGTTTTGTGTTAAGGGTTTGTTGGATTTAAGGTTTTCTTTGTTTGATAAATCCATTTCTCTTAGTGTATCTTCAACACTTGGGATTCTCTCTTCCATCTCTTCTATTCTGTTGGTAATGATTGTATTGGTAGTACCTGACTGTTTGTCCAGCTTTTCTATTTTCTGCCTTTCTTCAGATTGTGTTTTTTAATGTCTCTATTTCAATTTTCAACCCTTGCAGTGTTTGCATTGCTTCTTGCAGTTTTCTGTTTATCTGTTTGTCTGTTTGTTGCCTTTTATGAATTTTTTCGTTTGTTCTTTCTTCAATTTCTTGCATTTTTTTGGTTTGCTTTTTGTTCCATTTCTCCCATTTTGTGCTTTGTTTCTTCTTCCATTTCCTGCCTTTTTTTGGTTTGTATCTTCTTCCATTTTTTTTCATTTTTAGCTTTGTTTTTTGTACCATTTCTTGCATTTTTTGCTTTGTTTCTTCTTCCATTTCCTGCCTTTTTTGGTATGTGTTTTCTTCCAATTCTTGCATTCTTTGCTTTGTTTTTTCTTCCATTTCTTGCATTTTTTGCTTCATTTCTTCTTCCATTTCCTGCCTTTTGGGTTTGTGTTTTCTTCCAATTCTTGCATTTTTTGCTTCATTTCTTCTTCCATTTCCTGCCTTTTTTGGTATGTGTTTTCTTCCAATTCTTGCATTCTTTGCTTTGTTTTTTCTTCCATTTCTTGCATTTTTTGCTTCATTTCTTCTTCCATTTCCTGCCTTTTGGGTTTGTGTTTTCTTCCAATTCTTGCATTTTTTGGTTTGTTTTTTCTTCCATTTCTTTGAGGGATTTTCCAATATCCTCTTTTAGGGCCTCTATCATTGTCATGAAATTGCTTTTAAAGTCGTTCTCTTCTACTTCGTTTGCATTGGAATGTTGGGGTCTTACTGGTGTGGAGTCTCTAGAATCTGACCATGTCATATTTGTTTTTCTGTTGCTGACTGTGTTTTTGTATTGTCTCTTTCCCATCTCTTCTTCTAGTGGGTGCAGAAAGAGCCCCTTACTGGTCTGGGGACCAGAGTTCCCTTTTGGTGGGTGCTAGCAAGTCCAATAATCTGGTGGTTCTTCTATTCCTTGTCCAAATGCTGGTCCCGTGGGTGGAGAAGAAGAACAGGAATCTGGGGTGCTTATCCTCTTACCTGGTCCCCTGGACCCTATGCTGGGTCCTGTTGTACTTGATCCAGAACAGCTACTACCCTTGTTTCCCTGGGTCCTCTGGTTTCCATGTCTCGTTGATGGGAGAGAAGTTCTGGGGTCTGGGTGCTTGGCTCCTGCCGGGATTGGGAGCTCCTTGCATTTCCCAGGCGATCTGCAGGCACTGGAACACAGGCCAGGAAGCTGGCCTGTTTACCTGATGCTGCCAGAGGAACAGCTGCTTCCCTGGACTCCCAGCTTCCTCTTGTTTTCTGGTCTCATTGGTGGGAGAGAAGATCTGGAATCTGGGCTGTTTGGCTCCCGCCGGGATTGGGAGCTCCGTGCAGTTCCCAGGCAATCTGAAGGCACTGGAACACAGGCCAGGAAGCCGGCCTGTTTACCTGATGCTGCCAGAGGAACAGCTGTTTCCCTGGACTCCAAACCTCCTCTCCTTTCCTGGTCTCGTTGGTGGGAGAGAAGATCTGGAGTCTGGGGTGCTTGGCTCCCACCGGGATTGGGAGCTCTGTGCAGTTCCCAGGCGATCTGCAGGCACTGGAGCACAGCCCAGGAAGCTGGCCTGTTTACCTGATGCTGCTGGAGGAACAGCTCGATCATAGATATTTTTAAAGTCACTAAACATGCAATATGTGTAGGGAAGATGCCACAGTGGCTTAATTTCCTCGTACAGAAGTCTGAAAAATCTATGTTGGAATTCCTAGAACCAACGAAAGGGCAGGCGAAATAGTGTGTTCATCTGTAACCCCAGAATTTCAATGGCTGGATGGGAGATAGAGACATGAAAGTCCCCAGGAACTCATACTAGCTCATGTAACCTGAACAGTGGCTAAAGGGATCTAATCTCATATAAGTAGGAATTTGAGGACAAATATCAAGGTTTTAGGATTTCCCCAGGTCCTGTCTCATCTTGCTGTGTCATGAACATTCACACACAAACACACAATCACACACAAACACACACACACACACACACTCATGCATGCACAGACACATGAAAGTTCATTAACCAAAGAAATTCATCTTTTCTGAAGTGAAAGCTCTTATCCCTGTCACTTGAAACCTAGCAGTAAAGCTGTGATTCAATGTGCTACTCTATAAAATTCACCATGCATTTCCATTTTCCCTTAACACTGTCCATCTTTGTGAATCATCCCATCCTGAGTTAACTCTACAATGCCTCCAATTTGACCCAATGTTCTTTGCTGTAATTCTAAAACCAAACAGGTCCAGTGACCTGGGATAGATGTGTGAAGTCAGTTAAATGAACTGTGACCACCTGTTTCTAACAAGTGGCCTCAGATAGCTTGGTCCATTTTTATTTTTACAATTTCAGTGGTTTGAATGAACACTTTTCCAATCAAATTTGTTTCCTTAAGTTTCTAATAATGGTTATAATAATTACGAGTAAGTTCCTTTACCTCATTCCTCTTCTGCCCCCGAACTTTCCCACCAGTAACCATTACCTACTTGATTTATTTGCTTTAATGTTTTTTAGCATAAGCAGTGTTTCAATCATAGAATAAAGTTTTCCAATTTGGCACACCTACAGATAGAACAGTGTGCACATTTGGCAGCATTTGTGCTTATACCCTCACACAACGTTAAAGAGAATTTTGCCTCTAGAGGTTAATTTTACCTCTAATCAAATCTAAACTTTCACAATCAGCTCATCAGCCAGGACAGAATCAATTCATGCTTCAATCTATGCTCCTACAGATTTTCCCTATCATCCTGTAAGCGAGATAACTAAGAATCTTACTCTTAATAGTAGGCACTGCTTATCCCTTGTTCTTCTGTCTTTCTCCTCTCAACTTCCTTTGTTTTATGCACAACTATTTTAAATGAGGGAATTTTGGATTTCCATGATCTGCTTTACTCCCTGTTCCTACACTGTTTCCTTTAACATTTGACATCAACTAATATTAACATTTTTCTTAGGCTCTTGCAGTTAAAATCATTCTCTCGACAACATTTATGCAAATTTGTAATGTCAATAAACTACTTTGACTCTTTCAGACTAGTAACAAGGTGTATTGGAAAGTTCTTGTTGAGAATCCTAAATTTGCTGTCACACTTGAAACATTCTTAATAATATCTCCTCTGGTTCTTCCAGAACAGAACTATCATGGGGAATTTTTCCTTATGCAATGGTCATTTCATCTGTAGCACTAATAAAGTGAAACCAGAGGCAGCCAGCAGTGTGATTTGTATAAAAAAGCAAGGAGAGCAGGTAGCACATATGCTACTGGGGTCATGCTCGAATTGTGCAGCAAACGACCATTGGCCTTTTCAAAACTTGGTCAGAAAATCACGTGACCTCCCTGGCAGTTCTTGATGGTTAATGACATGTGTCAAACACTCGAGGGAGCAAGCAAAATAATGACACTTCTATGACAGGCCTCAGCTCTGAGAGGCGATGCAAGCACACAATCTTCTTCCTTACATGAATGTCAGAGGACATCTTCTCTCCATGGCATCAAATCTGAAAGTTTGGGGTGAAATGGCCTGTGTTAGAAGGGAGAATGTTTCAGAGGCAAGCTTGTATCCTGCCTTTCCCCATAGAAAGTACCAGAACCCTGCATTCAGTGTTTTGTGGTATAATCAGCAGGATATGAGCTCAGAGAAAACAGCATACCAAGAACTCTGCAAGTTCATGCAATATATCCTGACCTTTTTTCCATGTTACAGTCCAAAGATGGAGAGCTGGCCAGTGCTTAAGGGGAGGGAGACTTTTAGACAGTTCACAACTTTTTTTCTCTAATTCAGCGCGTTCTTCTATTAGGTGAATAAGAGTTAAATGACCACATGAAGTTTGTGCAAACTCTGACCAGACACTGTGACCTTCTGTCTGTGTCCTGGGTGCAAATCATGTATCAGATACATTTGAATCTGGATCCTCACTAAAGAGTTTCCTCATGTCTGTCTCCTTCCACTCACACGTAAGCCTAACACATTAGGTAATATTCATTCACATATGTCTAAGTAATTGTGATTCTCAGATTGCAAACGCCCACTGTAGGCAGTAACATCAAGGATTATGAGCTTGCATTCTAGTACTTTATGACTAAAGAATAAATGTATCATTGGTTCACTCAACACACTTAATGGCCAAACTGAAATTACACTTTTGGTGTTTTCTTTATTATAACACAGCACATTCATTTGTATAGCTCTGTTCAAAATTACATAAATATACATACAATGAAATAGATCCTGAATTCCAGTTTCCAGATATCACCATTTCCTAATTTCAATGTCTGGTTGCTATTTTCATCAGTGTCTCTGAATACAAACTTATTTTCGTTGACGATTTGTTCATATGATATGGATCCACAAACTTTCTGAGGGAAGGCAGAATTTCACTAAGGGAACACACACTTCTTGCTTTCTTTCTTTTGTGAAAAGTTTTCATTATTCATATTTTTCCAATGTAAATGCTAACATTACCTAATCAGTCTTATTTCAAATTATTTCCCTTGATTTTTCTTAATGCTAAAGATATTTTATGTGATTTCACTTAGGAAATGACAACAATATCAAACTTTAGCTGCATTAGGAAAATAATTTCTGTGGTTTGGATGCAGTTGAACTATCTACTCCCCAAGTATTAACGTGATTGTTGCTTGTTCTCTAGGATTGTGTCTTTGGAAATTTTTGTGAAACATTTAGCAGGCAAACCTAAGGGGATGGTCCACAGCATATTGGGGCTATGGTCTCAGATATCAGTTTGGAGAGGAGGCCCTGTTTTTAAAGTGTGCACTGCTCTTGCAAAGGACTTTGGTTCATTTGCAAGAAAATGAGGCAGCTCACAACAATCTCTAGCTGCAACTTGAGGGGATCTGATGTTTATGTCCTCTTCAGGAACCTGAACACATGTCGACATATCCCCCCACTTTTTAAATTAATCTGTTTTTGTTTCTGTTTTCATATATCTGTAGATAATTTCTTTGTATTGTATAATTACTAGGAGTCATTCTCCATATCTCTGGCAAAAGGAACAAATGGCTCTTCAATTAACATATGCTTGTGCTGTCTATTAGCATATTAAGGTCTATGGTATTTGTTAGCCCCCTCAGTCCCTACAAATAAGTACCTGTTACAGAGTCATGCTGCCTGGAATACCCTGGCCCCTACCCTAAACCTCCCCAGACCCTGAGCTTCCCTTCTCTTCACTCCCTTTAGCTTCTATTTTCTCCTATATAACCTCGCCATGTTGGTTATGCACTCTCTTGGCTCCTGGTAATTTTTGGTAATCTTTGATTTTTTTCTTGGGTATACTCATTGACCTCTCTTCATCTGTTTACCTTCTCTCCTCTTACCACTCACTTCTCCTCCAACCAAGGCTGAATGGGGGAGTCTGCTGGCCCAGTTCAGTCTGCTGATCCAGTTCAGTCTGGCTCCTTCTAGCTGTCCCAGCCTGTGATCTCCATCACATCTATGGCAAAAAAATGTCCTCAACCTATACCTAGGAATTATCATATCGTCATTTTCTTTTACTCTGAGTTTTCAATAGCTGTGACAAAATACTGGGCAGCTATAGTATAAAGAGTTAAATATGGGCTTTCATTTTCAGAGGGTGAGTCCATGTCCATGATGGTAAGGAACATGGTAGCAGGCAGGGAGGCAGGCGTGTTTCTGGATCAGTATGTTAGGGTTTACATCTAATCCACATGTGTAACGCAGACAGCTGAGAATAGTGTGGACTTTTGAAATCTCAAAGTCCACCCACATAGACACAAATCCTCCAATAAGGACACACCTCCTAATCCTTCCAAAACAGTTCAGCCTGCTAAGGGTTAAACATTCAAATATATGAGCCTATGGGGGGTGTTTTCATTCAAATCACTGCAGTATTGTTCAGTGTTGTGTAGATTGACCTATAGATGTCCGCTAGGCACACTTGAATTAAGACATTACTTGACTCAAGGGCTTCGCTTTGGATTTTGTCTTTATGATCTCTGTATTGGTGAGTGTGGTGTATCACAAATAGGGACAAGTTAAGGTCTGTATGTGATTTTAACTGCAGTAATGTCTCTGTTATGACTTGGTTGCATTTGTATTTGATATATACATTTTAGAATCATAATTTCCTCTTGGTGTATTTTACCTTTACTGAGTGTATACTGTTCTTCCCTATCTCTTGTGACTAGTTTTGGTTGGAAGGCTATTTTGTTTGGTATCAAAATAGTCATTCTTTTTTGCTTCATGGGCCCATATATATGGAATAGATTTTTTCATCTGCTTAGCCTAATGCGATGTCTACCCCTAATAGGGAGTTAGATTTCTTAGATTTGGAAGAAAAATGGGATATGTTTTCTAATCTTAGTTATAATTAGGTTTGATTACTACTGCTAAGATGAAACACCATGATGAAAGCAAGGCAGGGAGGAATAGTATTTTTGGTTTACAGTTCTAGAGTACTTTTCGTCATTGAAGGAATCAGGACAGGAACTCTAGCAGGGCAGGAAATTGGAGGCAAGAGTTAATGGAGAAGCCAAGGATGTGTACAACTCACTGGTTTCTCCTCATGGCTGCACAGTCTGTTTTTTATAGAACCCAGGACTACCATTCCAGTGTTTTTTCCACTGTAACAACAGCTGCTCCTGCCAAATATGGGCTCTCTTTTATAAAACATATGTCATTGATGTAAATCACTAGATTTACAGAGGCAAACAAGACACCAATAAAGTTGCCCCTCATGTTCTGCAAGCAAGAAACTATATCCATAAAATTATGGAGGGGCTTTCCCTCACTATCAAGCAGTGTGGAGGCTGATTTAAGGTTAGGCAAAGGTTATCTTGGGTTGATTTTGCAGTGAAGCCTACTAGTGGGTCAGCTGAGCATTTGTTATCCGTTGGTGGAGGTAGGGGGTTCTCAAGAGGGTCTCCACCACATGTGGAGTCATGATGATCAGGTTTTGCCCCAGAGTCAATTTTTCAGTGTCCTTAACAAGCGGGACCACTGCTTATATTATTCTCAGGCAGGCTGGCCATACAGCAATGACAGAAACCAGGTTTTTTCTTGTTGATAAAATCACTTCAGGGTGATACCAGGGCCCAAGTTCTTTAGTGAGCACCTGCTTGGAAACTCCTGCTTTTGTGTCCATAAATAGACAGAATGTCTTGGATACATCTGCCAGAACTAGAACTGGTACAGATACCAAAGCTCATATCATGTCCCTAAAAGCTTCAGCCTCAATCTTAGTCCAAGGGAGTTTTCACTGCTGGCCTTTGGTATCCTCTTAGGGAGGCCCACCACATACTTTCCAGAAACTCCCACGCATGCCTCTTGGTGATGGGAGTTGGAATCCCCAAGATGGCTTGCTTGCTTGCAGGAGGCAGACAAAGCCCTTTTACCATCATGAAGGTTGAATACGAGGTAGGTGGTTGTTGTGGTGCAAAGTTGAGACTTTCTAATTGACAGTCTCAGAGTCTGCAGGGACTGTGCCAGTCTTTCAGTGTCTTCTTCTCAGGAAGTATGGTACTTACACAGCTCAGCATGGAGGGCGTTGTCAAAAAGGTTTGGTGAGTTTTTAAATCACTGTTGCACTTGAGACCAAGTCAATTGGCTATGTGACCCAGTATTTAGGCCAGTTAATTCAAAGACAATCAGGGGCTGGTTCTGTGTGAACAAAATGATGCTGAAGAAGGCATCCTTCAAGATCAAGACAGAATATGCCTGCTTTTCTGGGGCTAAAAGGCTAAGCAAATTGTAAGGATTTAACACTGTTGGGTGAATTTCCTATACATGCATTTTACCTCTTTCATGTTCTGCACTGGCCTGAAATTGCTCCGTGATATTCTGACTGGCAGAAGCAGGGTGTTCCAAGGACACTGGCATGGGAATAGAATCCCTGTATTCCTAAGATGGTTGATGGGAGCCTTAATGCTTTTTATGCCTCAGATGATATTTCTTAACCCAGGGGGTTCCACTCTGGGCTATAGTCACTATGACTGGGGCTAGATGTGGTGCTAATCTGGGTGCATTACTATTTTCCCATACTGGGAGAAGTAAGGAGGAACTTTTGCTGAATTAAAGAGGCATTCCTCTCCCAAGGGAAAAGTTATGAAGATCCCAGCTTGGGACCCTCTCTTAAGGGAAATTTAGGTTTGTGGCATCATCTTTAAAGAAAATCTGAGCTCTCAATTTGTGTAGCAGGTCTCATCCCAGGAGGGGACAAGGACATTCAGGGATCACTCTGAAGGAATGAGTCCTTGTGGTTCTCCATATATCTACTCTGGGTTAGGGCTAGGGTTAGGGTTAGGGCTGCCCACTATCCCCACTCCTTGTACATATAGTATTAGAAGCTATAGCTGGAGTAAAATAAAAAAATAAGTAAATAAATTTATAAAAAAAAAGAAAATTGGAAATTTGCCAGTATTATCACATTTGGATTTTGTTAAATCGATTATTATGTAAGGTTTCTTGGTTTTTGACTTTTTTTCCTTATTCACCTGCTGCTTATTCCCAAAGTTCACTAACCTCTTAGTTACAGTCTTCCATTAACTCCAGCTTCATTCTCCTCATTCATTTCTAACTCCCCATGAAAGTGGCCACGCTGCTGATGTTCCAAGGCAAATCATACTGGCTGCCTCTTGGAGACAACTCACTTCTACGCTTTTGTTTCATGCTGTTCCTTCCGTTTAGAATACCCTTTCCAATTCCTACCCTCTTTTCAAATAAATAAATAAATAAAGGTGTAACCTCCAATGCTTAAAAGAAACAAAAATGCAGAGGTGTAAATTAAAGGGATACAGCTACAAAAATGAAAATAATATTACCTCATTTGCAGAGGATTAAATGTGCGTGTGTGTGTGTGTGTGTGTGTGTGTGTGTGTGTGTGACAAAAGCCAAAATTTTATCAGAAATCTTATAGGAACAGTTATTGGAACAGTAAGTCCTGCAAAAAGGCAGGGTACAAAATTATCTTCAAAGATTCCGTAGCGTTTCTACATGTCACACTGCTTTTGATGATAGTGATGATCGCCCCTACCTATTAATGATTTTGACGACTATCTTACATACCATCCTAGAACCTCCATCCATTGACAGACAGAAGCAGAGGCAGACACCCACAGCTAAACATGGAACTGAACTGAAACCCAATGACTTGATGAGCAAAGGGGTCAAGACTGGGTTGTGAAACACATAGAAACGTTTGACCTGAACAAGGAGGAGATCTTGGACCCAGACTGATAGCTGAGAGGCCACCATGGGATGGATACAGAACCCCTGAAAGTAGGTGTCAATGTGGAGACTCAGGCAACTTATGGGATTTTTGGGTAATAGATCAGTATTTATCCGTGGCACACAATTGGACATTGGGGACTCATCCCACAATGAGGGATTCTTTCTCAATCTGGACAATTTCGGGAGGGCCGGGGCCCTACCCAGAACAAAATGACAGACTCTAGAGAGTCCCTAGGGAATTGAGTGGGAATTTGGTGAGGGACTGGAGTGGGGCCTGGTGGGGGGAGTGGGTGTGGAGGGGAAGGATAGGGAGCTGGGAATGACATGGGAAACAAGCCTGATTCTAATTTAAATATATAATAAAAAGTGTACAAAAATCAAAAAAATGAAAAAAGTGTTTCATATTGTGATAGCATGTATGTTATTAGTAAATATTTTATATGTCCTGAATAAAGAATGTAGAGTAAAAGGTATATGGAAGTTGAAGATGAACATACAGTAAGAACTTTTCCTAATATTTACCTTCATGATGCTACTGCTTCATTTCCCACTGGAAATGTATGGGAAATGCAGTCTCTCACGTGAGACAATGCCCTACAGTTTCTATTCTTTGCATTTTATCCATGTTAGGGGGTATGAAGTAGTATGTTCTTGTGTTTTAATGTGAATTTTCTTAATGTCTTTGGAAATTAAATATATGAGTAACACTATGTATTTCGTTTGTATTCATATTAAATTTTCTCTATAAGTTTTAAACTTTGCTATTTCACCACTGATTTGCAAGTTTTTTTAATTTTTTGAATTATTTGAATTGTGTGTGCCTATGTGTGTATGTACATATCAGTGCAATTGACCATTGAAACTTGAGCTTTCAGATCCCTCAAAATTCGTTGTTAACCACCTTATATCAGTGTAAGAAAGAGAATTCAAGTCCTCTACAAAAGAAGTCTATGTTCTAAGCTGCTGAGCTATCTCTAGCTCATCTAAAATATTTTTACTTAAACTGTAAGTTATTTGATAGTAATGATCCATGTATATATTTTCTCACTTGGCCATGGAACAACATTTGGATACTATGAGAAATGCCTTACATGAATAATTGAAGGAAAGGAAAATAATATTTTTCCCCACATCTTCACTGTCATTCTATTGTTTCTGGCTCCATCGTATCAAATACTGAATGTGTTAGAAATATTGCAATAGAAGCAAATTGTAGTGAAAATCTGGTCACATCATTATCATCAGGAAACAGGAACTTGAATGGGTTACAAACATGACTTATGATAAAAGGCCTGATCTGGTTTTATCCATTTCAGTATCCATGACAAAACATATAGTTTCATCCTATCGAAACAATGCCACCAAATTATGAGCCACTCATTACTAATCTTATAATGAAGTTAGTGACATTCTGATACAAAGACTTCCTTCAAGCCATATTATCTGATAACTAAGCCTTTTACACATTGGAAATTTTTAAGGAGGTTTAATTTTTAAAATTTAATAGTTCAACACAGGCCCTAAAACATATATCTGTACCACGCTGTAAAACATGTTTGTGTAGCTGATTTGAAATTTCATGTCCACCCTGCAAACTGCATAGTTTCCAGGAATTCTCAAAGAAGTGAAAGGCTCTAAAATTTACCTAAACTCCTAGGTGCAAGCCTCCAAGGATCAAGAAACAATTTACATTCTTCCAACACATAATGGTCATACAGAAGTTTCTCTTCATTTTCACAAAAGAATCAGTGCTTCTGTGTCCCTTCAACTAAATGACTCTAGGTCAGATGACAGGGATTCTTGTTAGAGATACAAAAGTCTCCTATAGGGCCAAAGGAGAACACAGAGACAATCCCAGAATCTAGGATCCTGAGAGCCCATGGGACATCAGTACCTCCCCACAACATCTTCACAGTTCCTATTGCTGGACTGCACTTCTGTTGTGAACATTAATTTTGTCTTTATTTCTTTTCATCGTGTCTGGCTGTTCACTTGTTTTCATCTTCATATATAATTTGACTTATCCCAGATAATCATCATGATCATCAAAAGCAAAGTGGTGTGTAGAAAGGCTACAGATTCTTTTAAGATAATTTTGTACCCTTCCCTTTGGCAGGACTTACTGTTCCAATAACTGTTTCTATAAGTTTTCTGATAAAATTTTGGCTTCTAATACACACACACACACACACACACACACACACACACAAAATCCTCTGCAAATTCGGTAATATTATTTTCATTTTTACAGATGTGTTCCTTTAATCTACTTCTCTGATTTTTGTTTGCTTTAAGCATTGCCGGTTACAACTTTATTGCAAAATGTAGCAGACACTTTGAAGACATCTTTGAAAAGTAGGTAGGAATTGGAAAGGGTATTCTAACTGGAAGAAACAGCATGAAACAAAAGCATAGAAGTGAAAGTTGTCTCTAAGAGGCAGCCAGTACGATTTACCTTGGCACGTCAGCAGCATGGCCGCTTTCATGGGGAGTTAGAAATAAATGAGGAAACTTAAGGTGGAGTTAATTGAAGACTCTAACTAAGAGGTTAGTGAACTTTGGAAACGAGCAGTAGGTGAATTAGGAAAAAAGTCAAAAGTTGAGAAATCTCATATAATAATACACTTAACAACAGTCCAAATTGGATAATACTGGGAAATTGTCCAATTTTTAATGAATTTATTTTTTTTATTTTACTCGAGCTACAGCTTCTAGCACTATATTTACAAGGAGTAGGGAGAGTGGGCAGCCCTGCCTCATTTCTGATATTTTTTGAAAATGCTCAGAGGTTTTAATCATTTGGCTACACGATTGTCCTATGTAGCCTTTATTATGCTGGGATATGTTCCCTACAGTTCTGTCTCTCTTCACTGCACACAACAGTGTGTTGAATCTTGTCAAAGACCTTTTCTGCATCTATTGAGATGACGCAGAGATTTTTGTAATATTTATATTAAACCAACCCTGTATTTCTGGGGTAAGTATAATTTGAAAATGGTGGGTAATATTCTTGATATGTGTTTATCTTAGGGTACCTACCTTAATCTACACGGTATATATTTCATGTTTTTTTCTGAAGCCTCAAAGCCCACTCCCAATGACACACTTCCTCCAATTAGGCCATGCCTTTTCCAACAATGACACATGTCCTAATTCTTTCAAATATTGCCATTCCCTATAACCTATAGGAGACATTTTCATTCAAGCACCACAGAAAGATTTTATATTTGCCTAACAATAAAATTTAAATGCTTACAAATACATATGAATTATATTGCATATAAGTATCTTAAAATGCTAAATTTATGAATAATGAGTGTAGAGGAAGGAGAAGAGAAACAGGCCAAAGGCAAAGAAAAATTTCTAAACAAAACAGAGAAGAAAATCCTCTCACTCTAAAAAATTAGCTCCTTATCAAGGTACAAGAGGCATACAGATCACCAGAGAGAGAGAGAGAGAGAGAGAGAGAGAGAGAGAGAGAGAGAGAGAGAGAGAGAGAGAGAGAGAGAGAGAACCAAAAGATAAAATCCACATGACACATAATATTTAAAACACTAAATATACAGAAAAAAGAAAGGGTGCTAAAAGTTTTTAAGGAAAAAGAACATGTCACTATATAATGGCAGGGCTACTAGAACAATTCCTGACTTTGCAATAGAGATTTTCTACCGGATTATCAAATCAGCAAAGGTATCAATCACAATTGATAAAAAAGGAAACATTCATGATTAAAATTTAAAAAAGCAAATTTTCCCCACCAATTATACTCTATAAAAGTGACAAGAAGGATAATTTCAGTCTGACGAGGCTAACTTCACCAAGAGGACACAAGGAATTGTGCAAGAACTTTTTTTCTGGGGAATTGAAACACACATATCTGTTCATTCCAATAGAGATCCCATGAGATACAAAGTACAGATACCACAAAATTTCAACTTGGTGAATAAATGAATTTTTTTTTCTTGAATGTTTGCAGTAATATGGCTGTGGCTTACTTACAAGAGCACAAATGACTCTAAGACAGCTGCACCACCACAGCCCACTCCAGCATGGGAGGCAGATCACAAAAGCTGGGAGCCTGTAGCACGCTGCAAAGCCTGCAGGCAGCTCAACAGATTGTAGCGTGTTGTTTCCAGTTGGTCTAAATACCGTCTAGGAAGCTTCTCCTAGGTAGCTGGTCAGCTTTCACAGTCTTCATTGCCTTTGGTTCTGCTCTCCTGAGAAGGGTTCTCAGCTTTCATTGCCAACTCTGGCAGAGAGAAGCTTAATGAATCTGGTAGGTTTTGGGGACTTCCTTGGTTGATTTGGAGTTACTTACCTTCCTGCAAAGAATACCACTAGACAAACACGATGGTACTCCAGCCTATCACACAGAGAGAAAATAACTCACTGTCCAGTCTGAATCATAGCCAGGTAGATAGGCTACTTATCAGGCAGATTTCCAGAACACAGACACTGGAGCAGGGGAGCGTGGAGGCCAGGTGATTCAGCTGCCTCCCCAGCAGAGCCCTTAACCCTTTTTCTGCGGAAGCCTGGAAGCCCTGGTCAGTTATCCCTTCAGCTGAATTTTAAAATACATCAGCTGCTTCCTCAGCAGAAGTCTGAAGGCTGATACAGTTGTGGTTTGCCTAGGCTCCTGACAGCTTCAGCCATTCCCTTGGCAGGAGCCTGAAGGTCTGACCCAGAAGCCTCTTCCACTGAGTTCCACAGAGAAAGGTTGAGATGTTTCCTGGCTCGGTCCAATCCCACAAACAATACTGCATCCAGTTTCTCCCCTTTTGGGCCCCCAAAAGGTGCCACAACCCAAAAATCTTTAGTGCTTACTTCCACAAGGGACCTTTAATCTATTTCCTTTTCAGTTATGCAAGGATGCTTGCCCACTGCGGCCACTCTGACCATATTTGTTATATAGTGAACTGTGTGCTCCTCTTGGAGGATCACGGTAGTGGCTCTCCCCTTAACTGTGTGACAAACCAGAGGGGACCATGTCTTTCTTTTTAAACCTATGGTCCCTATCTTGCATCCCCCCAGGGAGGTGGCCCAACTCCCACCTTATGTGCTACCATGTGCAACAAACACAAAGGCACCCCAGCCTCCCGTCCTACCCCATCTTCCGTTTACCCAAAGCCGGCTATGATTTAGGACAAGCTGGCCTCCTCCTCCAACACTAATTCCCTCTCTTCACACTCCCCCATTTCCACTCTGGGACATCTTACCACTCTGGCCATTCTGAAAGCCCTGGACCATTGTCCTACCGTTGCTGCAGGCCCCTCCCATACAGCGTGCCCAACAAGGGGGAAAATAGACCCAAAATAGGAGTTCATTAGGTATACACCCCGTTTACTTGAAGTGAAATATGTAATTGGAGAAGCCAGACTTCCCCATTCTCTGAAGAGCAACAGGATTCAATTTCTGTGTAAGAAACTATTTTTCACACTTACCTACCCACATGGGATGACTGTAAGCAGTTTTTGCTGTCTTCACTTACCAGGAGATGGAGAGGATTTGGGGAGAAGCTAGGAAATTAGTTCCAGGGAATGACTGCTGACAGACTGCACTACCAGCGGTCATTGAGACAGTTTTCCCTTCTCTTCCACCCCACTGAAACCAAATTACAATGAAGATGAAGACTCTCTAAATGTCTCTTGCCTGATTATATTGGCTGATCTCCAGGTGGCTACCACAAATTTGTCTAAAACTAGTCAGGTGGTGCAGGGACCCAAGGAATCCCCAACTACCTCCCTGGACTGATTGATGGAAGCATACTGTACTTATTTCCCATAGACTCAGAAGCAGAGGAGACTAAGAGCACAATTAGCATAGCTTTTTTTGACAAAGTCTGCATCTGACATTAGGAAGAAGCTTCAAAATTAGAGGGATTTGAGGGAGAAAACCTGTACAAGTTATTGGAGACTGACACCAAAGTTTACAACTGAGTTCTTTGTAAATTTTGGAGATCAACCCTCTGTGAGATGTGGAATCAGCAAATATTTTTTCCCAGTCTGTGGGCTGACATTTTGTCTTGCTGACTGTGTCTTTTCCTTACAGAAGCTTTTCAGTTTCAGTAGGTCCCATTTATTAATTGTTGATCTCACTGTCTGTGCTAGTGGTGTTATGTTCAGGAAGCTGTCTCCTGTACCAATTCCTTCAAGGGTACCACCCACTTTTTCTTCTAAGAGGTTCAGTATGGCTGGATTTATGTTGAGGTCTTTGATCCATTTGGACTTAAGTTTTGTGCATGATGATAAACATGTATCAATCCACATTCTTCTACATGCCAGCCTCCAGTTATGCCAGCACCATTTGTTGAAGATGCTTTCTTTATTCCATTGTATATTTTTAGCTTCTTTGTCAAAGATCAGATTTTCATACGTGTGTGGGTTAATACCCGGGTTTTCAATTAGATTCCATTGGTCTACCTATCTATTTTTGTGCCAATACCAAGCTGTTTTCAGGATTATAGCTCTATAATAGAGCTTGAGGTCAGGGATGGTGATGCCTCCGGATGTTGCCTTATTGAACAGGGTTGTTTTGGTTATCCTGGGTCTTTTGTTTTTCCATACAAAATTGATTATTGTTCTTTCAAGGTCTGTTAAGAATTGTGCTGGGATTTTAATTGGGGATTGCATTTACTCTGTAGAAAGCTTTTGGCTGGATTGCCATTTTTATTACATTGATCCTACCTATCCAAGAGCATGGAAGATCTTTCCATTTTCTGAGGGTTTCTTTAATTTCTTTCTTTAAAGATTCAAAGTTCTTGTGATACAGGTCTTTCACTTGTTGGGTTAACGTTACCCCAAGGTATTTTATGTTGTTTGTGGCATTTGTAAAGGATGATGTTTCTCTGATTTTTTTCTGCCCTTTTATCATCTGTATATAGTAGGGCTACTGATTTTCTTGAGTTGATCTTGTAGCATGCCACATTGCTGAAGTTGTTAATCAGAAGTAAGACTTCCCTGGTAGAGTTCTTTGGGTCATTGATGTAAACTAACATATTATCTGCAAACAGTGAAAGTTTGACCTCTTCCTTCCCAATTTGTATCCCCTTGATCCCCCTTAGTTGTCATATGGCAATGGCTAGAACTTCAAGTACCACGTTGAAAAGGTATGGAGAGAGAGAGAGACAAACACAGAGACAGAGAGAGAGAGAGAGAGAAAGAAAGAGACAGAGAGAGTGAGATAGAGAGAAAGGGGGGAGAGAGAGAAAGAGAGCACTATAAGTAAGTAGTATGAAGGGATAACGTGATGCACAGAGAAGCACTGCTGCTCCCAACACACAGTTGACCAAGAGAGAGATTAAAAATAAAAATCTCAGCCAGGCAGTGATAGCACACTTAATCCCAGTACTCAGGAGGCCATGGCAAGCAGATCTCTGTGATTTGAGACCAGCCTGGTCTACAAGATCTAGTTACAGGACATCCTCCAAAGCCACAGAGAAACCCTGTCTTGAAAAACCAAAAATTAAAAAAAAAATTCCCAGCCTCTTTCCTGCTGCTCTCCAGTGTCCTTGAAATGTCACCCACTACCTCAAATACAAAGAAACTTGGAGAGAAAGGGACAGCTATTGGGGGTGAGATGTAAGATGTCTAGTAGCTGAGAGAGAATCAGAAGAAAAAACTTTATCACTTGCAAGTCTTCTACTGTGAAGCTTCTGGACTTAAGTGTCATCAGATGATTTCTCCCCTCATCTCCATCAGACTGATGTTCGTTTTGCTTTCATTTAACTTTTGATGCTGTTTTTTAGGGAATCATCCATATTTGCCAAAAATGACATGAGAATAGACTGAAATTCATGCATGGAAAGATTTCTTATTAGCTGTATGTACTAGAGCATCTACTCAAACACAGAAGAACAGAATATTTCACCAAGAAAGTTGTTATGTATGGGTTGGAATCAGCACCAAGTCAGACCCAAGGATTGCACTATGAGCTGGTCCCCATACCTAAAGAGACATGCTGTCTGTGGTCACGGACTCTCGGCACATCGACAGAGTAGAGAAGACACAGAGGAGTGGGAGTGGTCATCCTGTAAAACTGATCCAGCCTTGCCACAGTTACCCACTTGTTGAATCATCAGGTTCCAGTCATGCTTCTGTCATGGGGAGTAACAGAAAATGTGAACTGGGATCCATTTTAATTTAAAATAGGATAACTAGCTAGCAGGGAAATTAGGATTCTAGACTTGCAGGGTTATGGATAAAAACAAGAACTTCTGTTCTTCCTGCTTCCATCTGCTGAGCATTGGGGCCACAAGTGAACACCAGCATCTCACTTTTATGCCAACTGTAGCTGACTTCTTGTCCCTTCCAAGTACCCATTTGACTACTTCTCTCCTGCTGTTTCACAAATTGTTAGCTAGAGGTTTTATCCATCCATACTTTTGATTGCCATCTTGCTTATAGTGTGGGTAAGTCTCCTGTGCTTTTCTGTTATTCACTTCTAATAGACATGCAGTTTTGTGTGTGCGAGTTTGTCAAAGGTTGATCCTGTCGAGGCTAGATGACTCTGTAAAGTAACTGTGCTGCAAGTATAAGAACCTGAAATACAACTATCAATACAATCCCGGCCTGGCAGGCATAACCAACATTCTAGCACTGGTGATGCAGAGACCAGAGGATCTCTAGAATTTACTGGTATGCTGTTGAGTTTGTAAGCTTCATGTTCAGTGAGAAATCATGCTTAAAAAAGTAAGGTAGTGATATATTTAAGGAAAAATTTGACATCAACTTGTGACTTCTTCAAACACATTCATGCAGGTACACACACACACACACACACACACACACACACACACACACACACACATTGTACTGGACCTGCAGCATTTAGTTTGGATTGGAATTCACATTCAGAATTATGTTACAATTCCATCCTCAGAAAACCATCAAACACACTCATCCTTTCACCACAGGCTCTGGGAGTGGGATTGAAGTGACAATATAAGTGAGCTTTTAAAGAACGGAAGCATGTGGTCCACATGTGAGCTTGTCCTTTTCCTCTGGTTACAACTTAATACCTGTAACTATTTGTCTTTCAAGTGGTGCACCTTCTTACCTTATCATCAAACAGTCAACACAGACAGATTTTTGTTATCAGGAAAAACTCCCCATCTTCTAGAAGAGACATGTAGTAAGATCCCATTGTGTTAGGTGTGTCCTCATTTGTTGCACTCCACTTAGGAGTCCTCCATTAGAAAGGCCCATGTGTCTTTGCAAACAACTCAGAGTTCAACTTTAATTCCTTCCTCCTTCTTCTGCTGGTCAGTTATCTCAAATGCACAGGCCATAGTCGTTCTGCACACCTAAGTCATCCTCAGTACCTAACCAAGCACTATTGGTCCTTACATCAAACTAACCTCAGTGATCAACATCAGGTACTTAGGCATACATCAATATTTCCTAATAATCAGAGCTGCTTGCAAACAGGACTATAGAGAATTTCTTTATCATGTTATCTATCTCTGTACAATTTTTATTTTCTATATAATCCCCCATCTATCAGTATAAAGAATTTTATAAATGTATTCCTTCTGAAAGTAATAATAATATCAAGTCCTCGGGATATGAAAATATTTGTACATCACAGAAACTAAACATGAGGTTGTTAAACGGTTTCTATCTTCAATGTTTTTTGCCATGTGATGTTTCTAGGCTTGAAGTAAAGAATTCTGTTTCCTTCTAAAGGGGAGGTTGTACATTATTCATTTTTATTTTAGAATGTTTTCTTTCTGGTGACATTGTTTTTACAAAGGTTTTGAGTGCAATATTGAACAGAAGAGGGGGAAAAGGATATGAAAGTCTCATTTTCATTTAAAAATTATTTCATTTCTCCAGAATAGATAAGCTATAATATATTTCCTTCATTGTGTTATCTTATCATGTTCCTATGTTGTATTTCTTCAGAATTTTTTATTCTGAAAGTACAATAAATCGTGTCAACATTATTTTCTCCATAATGACATTTAGAGGTTGAATTTACTTATACACAGTATTACATTCTTTTATATTTCATGCATGTTGAACCATCTTTGTGTTTTTAAAGGAAATCAACTTCATAACCATATTTATCTCTTCCTAATTACTATTGCCGTTGTTATTTCATTAGTTCCATATATGCAAACAATTTGTTGTGATCATATTCATTCCCTATTAATCTTCTCATCCGTATACACCTCCTGATGACCTCCTTATTATTTTCAATTTTTCTTTTCTTCGTTTTGATCCTTTGTTAAATTATTTAGTCATTCAAACTTCAAGACTTTGTGTGTCTACTGTTGCTGTTGCTTGTTTGCTTGTTCATTTTTATTCTACTGAGATTCCAGAAGATACAACACTTTTCAGTTTTTTGCATTTGTCAATACTGTTGTACTACATTTTCTATTTTCCTCTTTGCTGCTGTGACAAGACACCATGATCAAGCAAGCTATAACAGAAAGTGTTTTATCTGGTTCATGATTTTAGAAGGTTAGAGTCGGTGATGGAGGAGCAAAGACATGGTAGCAAGAACAGCTGATAGCTCACATCTTGATCTGTAAGGTAGAGACTAGGGATGGGGCTGGGAATATTGTGTGTTTCTGAAGCCTTAAAGACTAATCCCAATGACACATCTCCTACAACAGGGCAACACATCCTAATCTTTTAAAAATAGTTCCACCAAATGGGAACCAAGTGTTTATGCACAGGAGCCTGTTGGGACCACTCACATTCGAATAATCACAACTGTCTCATGGGATAAAATAATTTAGAGAAAATTTAGTGGAATGCTGAAAAGAAAATGTGCCAAATAGTTGTTGAATGAAGTACTATGCATATGTAAATTTTGATTTTCTATCTTCCATCCATTTGCAATATCATGTCCCATCATATTATGCCATTCTAAACATGTCTTTATCATTGAAATGTTTCTTGTAAACAGCCATCAGTTGAATCATATTTTGTCACACATTCAATGATGCTATCTTGTTTCATTAAATTAGAAACAATCTTATCTTACATATCAATCCCAGTTCCCTCTCCTTTCCATCTTTCCATACCCCTTATTCATCCCCATCTCATCCTCTTTCTGATCCTCAGGATGGTTGCCTTCCATGGGAGATCATCAAATTCTGTCACATCACTTGGGACAGGGCCTAGGCCCTGTATCTCCATGTCGGATGTCAAAATGCACTTCATATCTCCAGCTTCTTGCAGAGCTTTGACTGCAACATACTTCTCTCCTTGGGCTTGTTTTACTCCCTGTTAGTAGCTCTTTGCAGATATACCACAGCTCTGGCATCTCCAACATTTTGAGCTCTCCAAGGCAATCCAGGCTTCAATTTTACAGTTTCATGCAATGGTCTCTCTAGGCCTCCACTCTGGAACTAAACCAAATTGTTCCTGGACTCAGTTGATTTTCATAGTCACAGAAGATTCTGTAACCCCTTTCTTCTATCTTTGACTCTAAAGCCAGAACCACGTGGCCAAATCATCCAGGTTTAATTGTGTTTTGGGACGGAACATAGTCCCCTTATTCAACTACTTTTTCACTTGCTTTATCTTCTCCATGGTTTCATTTATTGGCTAAGTTTATCTATCCTGGAACTTTTGCTGTAGACCACACTGGCCACAAAATCTGCCTGCTTTTTCCTCTGGAGTGCTGGAATTAATGGTGTCCACCACCACACCTGTCTGTGAGATTTTCTTTTTCTTTTTTATTTTAATTTTAAATAGCTTGTTTTACATGTCAATCCCAGTTCCCTCTCCTTCCCCTCTTGCTGCACTCCCTCACCATCCCCCCATCCTCCCACCCTATTGTCACTTCCTTCCACATAGGGGATATCTAGAGTCTGTCATTTCACTCTGCTAGGGTCCAGACACTCCCCTAAGAGTCCAGGCTGAGAGAGCATCCCTCTTTATGCTAAAGGCACACGATGACTGTTTGTATACCAGGGATAGACACTGATCCACAGCTCAGGGCCCCATAGGTTGCCCAGGCCTTCTCACTGACACTCACATTTGGGAGATCCAGATATGTCCCATGCTGGCCTCCCCACTGTCGTTCTGGGGTACAAGAGCTCTCCCCTGTTCAGATCAGCTGTCTCTGCTGGTTTTGCCAGCCCAATCTTTGCCAATTTGCGCATCACTCCTCTCTCTCTCTGTCACTCGGTTCCTTGGGTTCAGTTCAGTGATTAATTGTGTGTTTGCCTCTGCTTCCATCAGTCACAGGATGAAGGCTCCCGGATGGTTATAGACATAAAGTTAATTATCAGGAATGGACATTCGAGGTGGTCTCTCCACTATTGCTTAGATGGCCAATTGGTGTTATCCCTTTAGATCACCGGAGGACACTCTGGTGCCTGATCTGTCTTCTATCCTATGATTCCCTCTTCCCCCAATTATACCCCCACCCACTCAAATTCCTGTTCCCCCATGACCAACTTTCTACCTCTTCACTCCCTCTCTTCTTCCCAGCTCCCACTCGCCCCCTCCCCTCACTGTGCTCCCCATCCATTCAGAGGATCTTGTCTCAATCCTCTTCTCTTGGGTACTATGCATATATACATAACTTTTAGGTTCTTTCCTGTTTCCCAGACTCTCTATCAGTGGAAGTGCAGACTGGCACTATCCTGATCCATGTCTAAAATCCATATATTAGTGAGTACATATCATGTTTGTCTTTTTGCGACTGGGTTACCTCACTCAGGATGGTTTCTTCCAGTGATATCCATTTCCCTGCGAATATCAAGATTCCATTGTTTTTTCTGCTGAGTATTACTCCATTGTGTACATGTACCACATTTTCTCTATCCACTCTTCAGGTGAGGGGCATCTAGGTTGCTTACAGGTTCTGGCTATTACAAATAATGCTGCTATGAACATAATGTTGCAGATGCCCTTGTTGTAATAATTTGCCTCATTTCGATATATGCCTAAGAGTGGAATTTCTGGGTCTAGTTGTATATTAATTCCCATTTTCCTGAGGAATCTCCATACTGATTTCCAAAGAGGATGTATGAGTCAGCACTCCCACCAGCAGTGGAGGAGTGTTCCCCTCTCTCCACATCCTCTCCAGCATAAATTATCTTCAGTGTTTTTGATTTTAGCCATTCTGACAGGAGTAAGATGGTATCTCAGCATTGTTTTGATTTGCAGTTCCCTGATGGCTAAGAATGTTGAGCACCTTCTTAAGTGTCTCTTGGCCACCTTCTTAAGTGTCTCTTGGCCATTTTAGCCTCCTCTATTGAGAATTCTCTATTTAGTTCTGTACCCCACCTTTTAATTGGATCCTTTGGTGTTTTGGAGATTTGTTTGTTGTGTTCTTTGAAATTTTGGAGATTAGCCCTCTGTCAGATGTAGGGTTAGTGAATAACTTTTCCTATTCTGTGGCCTGCCTTTTGTCTTTTTTACTGTGTCCTTTGCCTTACAGAAGCTTTTTCATTTCAGAAGGTCAAATTTGATAATTGTCGATCTCAGTGCCTGTGACACTGTTGTTATGTTTAGGAAGTGGTCTCCTGTACCAACTCGTTGAAAAGTATCTCCCACTTTTTCTTCTAAAAGTTTCAGTGTGGCTGGATTTATGTTGAGATCTTTAATCCATTTCGACTTAAGTTTTGTAAAAAGTGATAAACATGCATCTATCTGCAGTCTTCTGCATACCAGTACCCATTTATACCAGCACCATTTGTTGAAGATGCTTCCTTTTTTCCATTGTACAGTTTTAGCTTCTTTGTCAAAAATCAAGTGTTCATAGGTGTGTGAGTTAAAATTAGGGCTTTCGATTCGTTTCCATTGGTCTACCTGCCTATTTTTGTGCCAATACCAAGCTGTTTTCAGGACTATAGCTCTATAATAGAGCTTGAAGTCAGGTATGGTAATGCATCCTGATGATCCGTTATTGTAAAGGGTTGTTTTGGCTATCCTGGGCCTTTTGTTTTTCCATATATAGTTGATTAATGTTCTTTCCAGGTCCTTGAAGAATTGTGATGGAAATTTGAAAGGGATTGCAATGAATCTATTGACTGCTTTTGTCAAGATTGCCATTTTTATTAAGTTGATCCTACCAATCCAAGAGCATGGGAGATCTTTCCATTTTCTGGTATCTTCTTTGATTTCTTTCTTTAAGGACACAAAATTCTTGATATACATGACTTTCACTTCCTTGGTTAACATTATGCCCAGATATTTGATGCTATTTTTTGCTATTGTAAAGGGTGATGTTTCTCTGATTTCTTTCTCATTCACTTCATCATCTGTATATAATAGGGCCACTGATTTTTTTGAGTTTACCTTTTATCCTGCCACATTGCTGAAGGTGTTTATCAATCTAGGAGTAACCTTGCAGAATTTTTTGGGTCACTTATGTAAACTATCATATCATCTGCAAATAGTGAAAGTTTGACTTCTTCTTTTCCTATTTGTATCCCCTTTATCTCCTTTTGTTGTCTTATTGCTGTAGCTAGAATTTCAAGTACAATATGGAAGAGATGTGGAGAGAGTGGACAGCCTTTCCTAGTTCCTGATTTTAGAGGAATTGCTTTGAGTTTCTCTCCATTTAGTTTGATGTTAGCTGTTGGTTTACTCTATATTGCTTTTATTATACTCAGGTGTGTTCCTGTTATACTTGATCTCTCTAGGATCTTTATCATGAAGGGGTCCTGGATTTTGTCAAAGGCTCTTTCAGCATCTAATGAGATGATCATGTGATTTTTCTTTCGCAGTTTGTTAATATGATGGATTACATTGATAGATTTTCTAATGTTGAACCATCCCTGCATTCCTGGAATGAAGCCTACTTGATCATGCTGGATGATTTTTCTGATGTGTTCTTGAATCCGGTTTGCAAGTATTTTATTGAGTATTTTTGCATCGATGTTCATGAGGGAAATTGGTTTATAGTTCTCTTTCTTAGTTGTGTCTTTGTGTGGCTTGGGTATCAAGGTAATAGTAGCCTCGTAGAAAGAGTTTGGAAGTGAACCTCCTGCTTCTATTGTGTGTTATACTTTGAGGAGTATTGTTATTATCTCTTCTTTGAATTTCTGGTAGAATTCTACACTGAAGCCATCTGGGCCTGGGCTTTTTTTGTTTGGGAGAATTTGATGAATGCTTCTATTTCATTAGGGGTTATAGGTCAGTTTAGATTGTTTATCTGCTCTTGATTTAGATTTCGCAAGAGATATCTATCCAGGAAATTGTCCATTTCCTTTAAATTTTCAAATTTTGTGGAGTACAGATTTTCAAAATATGCCCTGATGATTCTCTGGATTTCCTCAGAGTCCATTGTTATGTCCCCTTTTTCATTCCTGATTTTGTTAATCAGCATGCACTCTCTCTGTCTTTTGGTTAGTTTGGACAGAGGTTTATCTATTTTGCAGATTTTCTCAAAGAACCAAGTCTTTGTTTCATTGATTCTTCTCAGTGTTTTCCTGGTTTCTACTTGATTGATTTCAGCCCCCAATTTGATTATTTCCTGGCGTCTGCTCCTCTTGGGGGGAGTTTACTTCTTTTTGTTCTAGAACATTCAGCTGTGTCATTAATTCTCTAGTATGACTGTTCTCCAGTTTTTTCACGTGGGCACTTAGTGCTATGAACTTCCCCCGTAGCACTGCTTTCAAAGTTGGATATGTTGTGTCTTCATTCTCTTTGAAATCAAGGAAGTCTTTAATTTCTTTTTTTATTTCTTCTTTGACCCAGGGATGGTGTAGTTGAGCTTTATTCAATTTCCATGAGTTTGTAGTTTTTCTGCAATTTGTGTTGTTGTTGAATTCTAATTTTAAAGCCTGGTGGTCATATAAGATGCATGGAGTTATTCCAAATTTTTTGTAGCTGCTCAGGTTTGATATGTTGCCAAGTATGTGGTCGATTTTAGAGAAGGTTCCATGTGGTGCCAAGAAGAAGGTATATCCCTTTGTATTTGGGTTGAATGTTCTATAGATGTCTGTTAAAACCAGTTGGGTCATAACTTCTATTAGTTCTTTTGTTTCTTTGTTAAGTTTCTGTCTGGAGGTCCTGTCTAGCAGTGAGAGTGGAGTGTTGAAGTCTCCTACAATTAATGTGTGAGATGTTATGTGCATTTTGAGCTTTAGTAATGTTTCTTTGACGAATGTAGGTGCCTTTGTATTTGGGGCATAGATGTTTAAAATTGAGACTTCGTCTTGATGTATTTTTCCTTTGATGTATATGAAGTGTCCTTCTTCATCTCTTTTGATTGATTTTAACTTGAAGTCTAATTTGTTAGATATTAGGATTGCTAAACCTGCTTGTTTCTTGGGACCGTTTGATTGGAAGATCTTTTCCCAACCATTTACTCTGAGATGAAGTCTGTTTTTGATGTTGAGATGTGTTTCTTATATGCAGCAGAAGGAAGGGTTCTGTCCTCATATCAATTCTGCTTGTCTGTGTCTTTTTATAGGCAAGTTGAGGCCATTGACATTGAGGGATATTAATGACCATTGATTGATGATCCTTGTTTGTGCTTGATTTATTTTTAGTGAAGTTATTTTGTGTAGTTTCTTCTCCCTTTTTCTTTTGGTGTTTTGTAAAGTGGGATTATATATTGCCTGTGTGTTTGTGAATGTACTTATCTTCCTTGGATCTAGGTTTTCCCTCTAGTATTTTCAGTAGAGCTGGATTCATGGATACGTATTTTTTAAATCTGACTTTGTCATGGAATATTTTTTTCTCCATCTATGGTAATTGAGAGCTTTGCTGGATATAGTAGTCTGGGTTGGCATCCTTGTTCCCTTAGCGTTTGTAAGACATCTGTCCAGGATCTTCTGGCTTTCATCGTTTCCATTTAGAAGTCAGGTGTAATTCGGATAGGTCTGCCTTTGTATGTTACTTGGCCTTTTTCTTTAGCTGCTCTTAATATTTTCTCGTTACTCTGTATGTTTGATGTTTTGATTATTATATGGCGAGTTGACTTCTTTTTCTGGTCCAGCCTATTTGGTGTTCTTTAAGAGTCTTGTATTTTCATAGGCATATCTTTCTTTAGGTTAGGGAAGTTTTCTTCTATGATTTTGTTGAATATGTTTTCTGTACCTTTGAGTTGTATTTCTTTGCCTTCTTCTATACCTATTATTCTCAGATTTGGCTTCTTCACTGTGTCCCATATTTCCTGGATATTTTGTGTTAAGCATTTGTTGGTTTTGAGATTTTCTTTGGTTGACGAATCTATATCCTCTAATGAGTCTTCAACACCTGAGATTCTCTCTTCTATCTCTTGTACTCTATCGGTGATACTTGCATCTGTAGTTCCTGATTGTTTACCCAGCTTTTCTATTTCCAGCATCCCTTCATTCTGTGTTTTCTTTATCGTTTCTATTTCAGCTTTCAATCCTTCAACTGTTTGAGTTGTTTCCTTCATTTTTTTTGGTTGTTTTTTCTTGGTGCTCTTTAGATTCTTTGAGAGATTTGTTTATTTCTTGAAATTTTCCCCCATTTCATGGATTTTTTGTTTGCTTTTTCTTCTATTTCTTTAAGGGATTCCCTCGTTTCTTCTTTGAGGGTCTCCATCATTTTCATGAAATAATTTTTAAGGTCTGTTTCCTCTCCTTCGTCCAGACAGTGCTTTTTGGGTCTTTCTGGTGTTGGATCCCTAGATTCTGGTGGGGTCATGTTGGTCTTTCTATTGTTGTCTGAGCTCTTATTCTTCCCAGCTCTTCTTCCAGTGGATGCTGGTGGGGTCTTTCCATCTCCACTGGTCTCCTTCCTTCCTGAAGCTGAAGCTGGACTCGCTGGGGTTTGGGCCTTGGAAGAGCTGATGTCTTTCCTGTCTGGGCAGGTCTTCTGGATGCCAGGAGCAGCCCCGGAAGATCAAGGGGAAGGGTGTCAGGTGGGGGATCCCAGCCAGAGACCCAAGTTCACCTGAAGCTCGACTCGCTGGGGTTTGGGGCTCGGAAGAGCTGATGTCTTTCCTGTGTGGGCAGGTCTTCTGGATGCCAGGAGCGGCCTTGGAAGATCAAG
This sequence comes from Mesocricetus auratus, assembly GCF_017639785.1. Lineage (NCBI taxonomy): Eukaryota > Metazoa > Chordata > Mammalia > Rodentia > Cricetidae > Mesocricetus > Mesocricetus auratus. The sequence continues at coordinate 16,206,683 of NW_024429211.1, forward strand.
GGGATGGGTGTGAGGTGGGGGATGCCAGCCAGAGAACCAATCTCACCTGAAGCTGGATTCGCTGGGTTTTGAGTTACCTTTCTTAATACAATATTTTCTATGTCCAAAAATTTATCTGAAAGTTTCATGATTTTATTTTTCTTTACAGTTGAATTGTAGGTGGACTTTCTTTTCCCACCCACAGGTTTCCAAATACCCCACATAGAAACTTAATACTAATTATAAATGCTCAGCAAATAACTCAGGCTTATTACCAAGTATCTCTTACAATGTAAATTCACCCATTTATATAAATCTATGTATTTCCACGTAGCTCATGGCTTTACCTGTCCTCCAGCATGTCTTGCTCACTCTGCTTCACCTGGTGATCTCTCTGACTTTGCCCTTCTTCCTCCCAGTGTCCTTAGTCCATTTTTCTGACTGATATCATCCTGTATAGTTATTGGACAGTCAGCTTCTTTATTAAACTAATTACAATATAATTTACATAGTGTATAGAAGGATTATTCCACAGCACTGATTAGCATTCCATTGTGTCTAGGTACCATATTTTCACTATTTATCATCTGTTGAAGAACATTTGGGTCCTTTTATTTCCTGCCTGTGTAAATTGAGTAGCAGTGAGTATGATTAAGTAAGTATCTGGGAAGCAGGATGCTGAGTACTTTGGGCATAGACCAATGAGTATAGCTGAATTTGAAGACAGATTTAGGCTTAGGATTTTATTTATTGATTGACTGATTCTCTGTACTGATTTCTAGGTATTGGTGGATGAAATTTGCATAAATTGAATAAAGCCTGTGTTAGCATAATAGCCAAACAAGTAAGGAAACAATGAAACCAATCAAAGCAACTACAGAACAATATTAACGATAAACATATGCAATAATCCTCAGTAAAATGAAAACAACCTGAATAAAAGCACATATCACAAATATTATTTGCAATGATCAAATTGTATTTACCCAAGAAATGTAGAGTGGGTTCAATATATGTCATTAAATAAATATATTAAATCATATAAATACACTTAAATACAAAAAAAATCAAATGGTCATCTCAATATGTCAAATAGCTAGTGACAAAATCCAAAATGTTTTCATTATAGAAGTCCTAGAGAAACAGGACTGTAGGGAACATAAATAAGACTACTTATGGAGCAGTAAGTCAGGAGAAAGAAATTAAAGGATACCAATAATAAAAAAGTCAACTTATCCCTATTTGCAGATGTTATATCATACATAAGAGATTTCAAAATATTCAGAAAAAGATCTGGTAGCAAAAAGTTCAGCAAAAAGGCAGGGTACTGAATTAATTTTAAGCCATTTCCTGCCACACCAACCAGGGAAATGATGACTATAAGAATTTTCATTGTACAGGACATTGCGTCACAGTAAAAAGGCTGATTGTAGTCCCTTTCATTCATTGCTCTGCCATTAGCCATCCAGGCTGGGATGCTTAGTTGCATGTTTGGGAATTCTTCATCAGTGTTCCTGAAATGAAAAAAAGAAGACATGAACACACACTGTATACTCTCTGACACCCTCCCTCCCCATGCAACTCTGTGGGAATATCTGACCCTGGCTCACAAAGAGGAGGAAACTGCTTACATAATTTAAGTCATTTGTCAATTTTTAAAAGGCCTAGGTAATCTATTGAGCCTTGGTCAGTAGATCAGTACTAATCCTGACTTTACACACAGATTTTGGACTCCCATTCAACAATGTGAGATATACACTCACCCTGAACTCTTCGGGGAGGGTCAAGGTCTTGCTGTGGATGAAATGACAGACTATGGACACCCCCACGGAGGGCCTCACCCTCTCTGGGGAAATGAGGGGATAATACGGGGTGTACTGGGAGGGCACAGTAGGAGGGGAGGGCACAGAAGGAGGGGAGGGAAAGGGAGAGGGACCTGGAACTGACTTGTGAAGCAACCTTGTTTCTAATCTAAATTTAAACTTAAAAATAAATAATAAAAAATAAAAAGATTTTGCTGACTTTAGCTATGTGGTAATTTGGAAAAAATGGCTCCCACAGAGAGTCGCACTATTAGGGTATGTGGCTTTCTGGAGAAAATTTGTTCCTCTGGGGATGGAATTTGAGTCTCCTATACTCAATCTATGTTCAGTGTGGGGCACAGTTCACTTCCTATGGTCTGTGGATCAAGAACGTTCAGCTCCTGCTCTAGTACCATGTGTGAGTGCATGCTATCATATCCTACCATGATCATGATGGAGTAAACCTCTTAAACTCTAAGCCAGTCACAATAAAATGCTTTCCTTTATAAGAGTAGCATGAACATGGTATCTCTTTATAGATATAGAAATTCAAACTAAGGCAGAAAACAGTACCACACACTGGGGTATTGCTTTAATAGGCCTTTCCATACTTTCATTTGTAGGCATTTGGACTTTTGGAGTTTGTAATACTTCAAGCATTACTCAATGGACCATAATAGTAAGAGGATGGAAGACAGTAGTTCTGAGGGTCATTTGAACTCTAGAGGCCCAACACAAGAAGTTTCAGAAGAGAAGAATGTTACTATCCTGCCTAGAGATCATCCTTGTGATATTTTGATGAAGAAGATGGCTGCTTTTTTCCTTGACATAGAGTCATTCTAAGGCAAACATGAAGAATTTTGGATTAATACTTCTGGAAGACAAAAATCTCAAAATATCCTTGTACACATTCTGTCATGTGGCTATTAATATTCATTCTAATGAAGATTTATAACCCAAGGGTCAAAACAACAAGGAAAAATACAAAGATACATTTTGAGTAGAAAAGGAGCACCAGTAAGTGGAATGGACCTAAGCTCTGTGCTCAAGGAGATAAAAAAAAATAAGAAATGAGGCAAGGGGTAAAAACTGGGCTGGTGAAACCCACAGAGACAGCTGACCTGAACAAGGGGGAGCTTATGGACCCCAGACTGATGACTGAGAGGCTTGCATTAGACTGATCCAGATCCCCACAATTTTGTTGTCAGCGAGGAGAACTTGGCAATCTATGGGGCCTTGGGTAGTAGATCAGTATTTATCCCTGTCATACAAATGGATTTGTGATCCCATCCTAAATTGAGGGATTCTCTAGATATTCAACAATAACAAAAATCACAGAAACCCTACAAACTAATGGAGATTGAACAATGCACAATTGCACCATCCCTGGGTAAAGGAAGAAATAAAAAAAGAAATTAAAGAATTCCTCGATTTCAATGATAATGAAGACACAACATACACAAACTTATGGGACACATTGAAAGCAGTGCTGAGAGGAAAGTTTATAGAACTAAGTGCCCACATGAAAAAACTGGAGAACAGTCATACTAGAGAATTAATAACACAGTTGAATGTTCTAGAACATTCATCAGATGCCAGGAAATTGAGGGCAGAAATCAATCAAGTAGAAACCAGGAAAACACTGAGAAGATTCAATGAAACAAAGACTTGGTTCTTTGAGAAAATCAACAAAATAGACAAATCTCTGTCCAAACTAACCAAAAGACAGAGAGAGTGCATGCTGATTAACAAAATCAGGAATGAAAAAGGGGACATAACTATGGACTCTGAGGAAATCCAGAGAATCATCAGGCCATACTTTGAAAATCTGTACTCCACAAAATTTGAAAATATAAACGAAATGGACAATTTCCTGATATATATCTCTTGCCAAAACTAAATTAAGAGCAGATAAACAATCTAAACAGACCTATAAACCCTAATGAAATAGAAGCAGTCATCAAAAGTCTCCCAAACAAAAAAAGCACAGGCCCAGATGGCTTCAGTGCAGAATTCTATCAAAAATTCAAAGAAGAGCTAATTCCAATACTCCTCAAAGTATTCCAACCAATAGAGGCAGATGGCTCACTGCCAAACTCTTTTTATGAGGCTACAATTACCTTGATACCCAAGCCACACAAAGACACAACTAAGAAAGAGAACTATAGACCAATTATCCACTTGAAATTCGATGCAAAAATACTTAATAAAATACTCGCAAACCGGATTCAATAATTAATCAGTAAAATCATCCACCAGGATCAAGTAGGCTTCATCCCAGGAATGCAGGGATGGTTCAACATTAGAAAATCTACTATTCAGCAGAAAAAAATAATGGAATCATGAGATTCGCAGGCAAATGGATGACACTAGAAGAAACCATCCTGAGTGAGGTAACCCAGTCACAAAAAAGAGAAACATGGCATGTACTCTCTCATATATGGATTTTAGACATAGATCTGGGGAGTGCCAGCCTACAATCCTATGGCCAGAGAGTCTGGGAAACAGAAACTACATTTAGTGGCTGGTTAAGTACTGAGCTGAACTCAAGAAAGCCAGCATCAGAGAGGGAGGACTGATGATCAAAGGGATTAAGACTGGGCTGGTTTAACCCCCAGAAACAGCTGACCAGACAAAGGTTAACTCTTGAATCCCAGGCATCAGCCTGGGAATCCAGCAGGGGACTGATCAAGACCCCCTGAATCTGGGTGTCAGTGAGGAGGCCTAGGTAATCTATTGAGCCTTGGGCAGCAGATCAGTACCCATCCCAAGTATACACATGGACTTTGGACTCCCATAGAACAATGTGAGGTGCACTCTCACCCTGAACTCTTGGGGAAGGGTCTAGGCCCTGCCCTATATGAAATGACAGACTATGGACACCCCCATGGAGGGCCTCACCCTCCCTGGGGGAATGAGGGGATAACGGGGGGGGGATGAGGGGAGGGCACGGGAGGAGGGGAGGGAAAGGGAGAGGGACCTCGTACTGACTTGTGAAGCAACCTTGTTTCTTATTTAAATTTAAAATGGAAAATAAAAAAAATATTAATAAAAAAAGAAAATCTATGAGTGTAATCCACTATATAAACAAACTGCGAAAGGAAAACAACATGATCATCTCACTAGTTGCTGAAAAAGCCTTTGAAAAAATCCACCACCCCTTCATGATAAAGGTCCTAGAGAGATCAGGGATAACAGGAATATACCTTTATATAATAAAGCAATATAGAATAAACCAACAGCTAACATCAAACTAAGGGGGAGAGAAACTCAAATCAATTCCTCTAAAATCAGGAACAAGACAAGGCTGTCCACTCTCTCCATGTCTCTTCAATATTGTATTTTAAGTTATAGCTACAGGAATAAGACAACAAAAGGAGATAAAGGGGATACAAATCGGAAAAGAAGAAGTAAAACTTTCACTATTGGCAGATGATATGATAGTTTATATAAGTGACCCAAAAAACTCCGCAAGGGAACTCCTAGAGCTGATAAACACTTTCACCAATGTGGCAGGACACCAGGTAAACTCAAAAATATCATTAGCCCTATTATATACATATGAGGAAGTGACTGAGAAAGAAATCAGAGAAACATCACACTTTACAATAGCCAAAGACAGCATCAAATATCTGGGGATAATGTTAAGAAAGGAAGTGAAAGACATGTATATCAAGAACTTTGTGTCTTTAAAGAAACAAATCAAAGAGGATACCTGAAAATGGAAAGATCTCCCATGCTCTTGGATTGGTAGGATCAACATAATAAAAATGGCAATCTTGACAAAAGCAGTCTACAGACTCAATGCAATCCCTATCAAAATTCCATCACAATTCTTCAAGGACCTGGAAAGAACATTAATCAACTTTATATGGAAAAACAAAAGGCCCAGGATAGCCAAAACAAACCTATACAATAAAGGAACTCCAGGAGGCATCATCATTCCTGACTTGAAGGTCTATTATAGAGCTATAGCCCTGAAAATAGCTTGGTACTGGCATAAAAATAGGGAGGTAGACCAATGGAACCGAATCGAAAACCCTAATTTTAACCCACACACCTATGAACACTTGATTTTTGACAAAGAAGCTAAAACTGTACAATGGAAAAAAGAAAGCATCTTCAACAAATGGTGCTGGCATAACTGGGTACTGGTATGCAGAAGACTGCAGATTGATCCATGTTTATTGCCTTGTACAAAAATTAAGTCTAAATGGATCAAAGATCTCAACATAAATCCATCCACACTGAAACTTTTAGGAGAGAAAGTGGGAGATACTCTTCAACGAGTTGGTACAGGAGACCACTTCCTAAACATAACACCAGTGATGCAAACACTGAGATAGACAATTAACAAATAAGACCTTCTTTAATCTAAAAAGCTTCTGTCAGGCAAAGGACACAGTCAACAAGATAAAAAGTCAGTCCACGGAATGGGAAAAGATATTCACTAACCCCACATCTGACAGAGGGCTAATCTCCAAATTTTACAAAGAACTCAAGAAACAAGTCTCCAAAATACCATAGGATCCAATTAAAAGGTGGGGTACAGATCTAAATAGAGAATTCTCAATAGAGGCGGCTAAAATGGCCAAGAGACATTTAAGAAAGTGCTCAACATCCTTAGCCATCAGGGAAATGCAAATCAAAACAACGCTGAGATACCGTCTTACTCCTGTCAGAATGGCTAAATTCAAAAACCCGAAAACTATTTATGCTGGAGAAGATGTGGATAGAGGGGAACTGTACTCCACTGCTGGTGGGAGTGCCAACTCGTACAGCCTCTTTGGAAATAAGTGTGGAGATTCCTCAGGAAAATGGGAATTAATCTACCGCAAGACACAGCGATTGCACTCTTGGGCATATATCCAAATGAGGCAAATTCATACAACAAGGGCATATGCTCCATTATGTTCATAGCAGCATTATTTGTAATAGCCAGAATCTGGAAGCAACGTAGATGCCCCTCAACTGAAGAGTGGGTGGAGAAAATATGTTACATTTACACAATGGAGTATTACTCAGAAGAAAAACACAATGGAATCTTGAAATTTGCACGTAAATGGATGGCACTGGAGGAAGCCATCCTGGGTGAGGTAACCCAGTCGGAAAATCACAAACATGGTATGTACTCACTCATATATGTCTCAGCAGAGACAGCTGATCTGTACAGTGGAGAGCTCTTGGACCCCACACCGACAGTGGGGAGGCTAACATGGGACGATCTCGTCCCCCCAAATATGAGTGTCAGTGAGAAGGCCTGGGCAATCTATGGGGCCTTGAGCTGTGGATCAGTGTCTATCCCTGGAATACAAAGAGTCATCATGGGGTGTGCCTGGACCCTACCGGGAGTGAAATGACAGACTCTAGATATCCACTATGTGGAAGGAATTGGCAATAGGGTGGGAGGCTGGGTGGGAAGGGGAGTGCGGGAGGAGGGGAGGGAGAGCGAACTGGGATTGACATGTAAAACAATCTATTTAAAATTAAAATAAAAAATGATAAAAAATAAAGGTAACACAAGCCCGAAAAGTACAATACTTCATGTTGTCTCCCACCTGCTGTTCCCAGTTGCAAATTCCCTTGCAATATTGAGTAAACACAAAAACCAGGGAAGTATAAATTAATAGGTGGGCTGGGAGCTTGTTGGGGTAAAATGACAGAATAAAGGTGATATGAAGTGGGAAGCAGACTAATTGGACAGATGTTCTAACTTGGGAAAAGAGGAGAGCTCAACTGAGAAGAAGAAAGGCGGACAAGGCTCAAATAACCACAGGGTTGTTTTATGAAGCCACATGACATTATATTTCCTTAAAAGTACATTATAAGTTTATAATTGTATATGGTTTATGTTATATAAGAATGGCTTTAAGTACCAAAGCTATGAATAATAAGTATAGAGTAAGGAGAAGAAACTCAGATTAAAAACACAGAAAATAATTTTTAATAAACTATAGAAGAATATTTCTGCAATCTAAAGAAAGCATTACCTATCAGTGTATAAGGGACATACAGAACACCAAGTAAACAGAAGCCGAAAATAGACATCCCACAAAATATAATAATCAAAACAGTAAATGCCCCATGCATCTAGTATGAGAGAATATTCCTCCATAGGGAATGGGTTCCCAAAGCCCATTATTCCACTAGGATAAATACTGGTTCTGCTGCAAGAGGCTCCATAGTCTCCCAGGCTTCTCCACTGACATCCACTTTCAGGGGGACTGGTTCGGCCCTATGAGGTTCTCCAGTTGTCAGATAGGGGCTCGTAAGTTCCCACTTGCTCAGGTCAGGCTAGATACATGGGGGAGGGCCAAGGCCCTGCCCTAAATGATGTGACAGATTTTGATGATACCCCATGGGATGCCTCACCCTCCCTGGGGAGTGAATGGGGGTGGTATGTGGGGTTGGTAAGGGACATGGGAGGGTGGGAGGGAGAGGGAACTGGTTTGATATGTAAAATAAGATTGTTTTTAATTTTAATAATTATTTTTAAGAAAAAGAACTCAAAAAATACAAAGAGTCTCTCTGAGCTAAAGGGAAGAGGTTTACATTGATTTCATTGGCAGAAGAAATCTGAAAACATCCTAGTGTAGACTCTGTAGTACGGATACTGGTGGTAATTCTAAAGAAATTTTATAATGCAAAGGAGCAACCTGAGCAAGGTAAGTTACAAAAAGTAAATTTTGAGGAGAAAAAGAATACCAGAAAGTGGAATGGAGCTAAATCCTGTGTACAAGGAGATGCAAAGATTAAGAAATGTAATAAAGGGAGTGATAACTTTAAGGCAAGATCCTACCCAGCTATGGAAAAAAACTAAAGAAAATCTTAGAGTCAGATATGGTGGGCCACACCTCTAATGACAGCACAGGGAGGCAGACAGTAACGTATCTCTGAGTTTGAGGCCAGCCTGGTCTACAGGGCAAGTTTCAGAGCATCCAAACGTAAGCAGTGAGGGACAAAAAGCTGATGATGTTGTAATTGAATGAGGGGACCATGTTCCAGCGTCAGCAAGAAGCAGAACTTGGCGGGTTTGGTCTCATAGTCCTGGCTTTAGGGCGAGAACACAATTTCCAGTTATGGAGTTTGCCTCAATGCCCAAAGAGAGCCACTGAGGCCAGGCATATGTCAGGGGTGTCCATGAATGGAGGCTTAAGAGAGTCAATTGTGGGAAGCTGTGAAGTTGAAGCCTGGAGTGCCTTGGAGAATTTAAGATGTTAGAGATTCCAGAGTCTTGGAGTATCTGCTAATGAGAACTGCTACCATGGAGTGAAACAAGACCAAGAGAAAGAGTTGTGTTGCAGTCAACAAAGCTGAATGGCATTGGAGATCTGAAGAGCATCTTGAGATCAGACATGAAGATCCTTGGTTTAGAGTTTACCCAGCTGCTTTTCAGCCTTGTTTTGGTTCAATATTTCCTCACTGCGCTCTCTTCCCTACATTTTGGAATGGTAATGTATATTATATGCCATTATATGTTGGGAATACGGGATCCATGCTTTGATTTTACCATGAATTACAGTTAAGAGGTTCCATGAATCTCACAGAGACTTTGAACTTTTAAACATTGTTGAGACTGTGAGAGATTATGTGGACATTTGAAGTTGGACTAAATGAATTTTACATTATAATGTTTTTACTAGTTTATGTGAGGCAGTGAGTGGAATTTAGTAGTTTGAATGAAACTGACCCACACAATCTCATAGGGAAAGGAACTATTTGGAGGTGTGGCTTTGTTGCAGTGGGTATGGCCTTGTTGAAGGAAATGTGTTTTGTGGGGAGAAGTTAGGGGTTTCTTATGCTCAGGAAACCACTGAATGTGTCTACTGACTTCATGTTGCCTGCAAAATTTAGGATTCTCAGCTCCAGTACCATGTCTTCCTTCATGTTGCCATTCTCACCTCCGCGGTGATAATGGGCTTAACCTCTGAGACTGAAAGGGAACCACCCAACTAATTTTTTTATTTATAAAAGTTGCTGTGATAATGGTGTCTTTTTACAGAAAACAAACAAAGACACAGGCCAAAAGCTGTCTTTCAAGGGGATAATAATGACATGGCATCATACAAACAAGTGTTATGCTGTAGAAGGCACTGAGCTTTACATCTTGATCCACAGGCAGTAGGAAATAAGCTGTGTAACACACTGAGCACAGCTTGAACAAAGAAGACCTCAGTGACAATTCCCAGTGTGACACTTTTCCTCCTAGTGGTTTGCCTTGCCCAACCCTTATATAAGAGTTTGTGCCTATTCTTACTGTATCTTGTTATGCCATGTTTGATTATTATTCCTGGGAGGCCAAATGTTTTCTGAAGGGAAACAGAAAGAGTGTATCTGGGGGAGCAAGAGGACTGGGAAGAGTGAATCAAGTGGAAACTTCGTATTAGAAAATAAAACAAGTAAAACAAACTATGGTTAAGTGGCACATGCCTTTAATCCCAGCACTTGGGTGGCAGAAGCAGGTGGATCTCTGTGAGTTTGAGGCCAGTCTGGCTCACAGAGCCAGTTCAGGATAGCCTCCAAAACTGTATTGACATACATATAGACTCTTGGAACCCAATCCATGTGGAAGGATTCTTTCTCATCCTGGACACATAGGGTAGGACCTAGGCCCTCCCTGGGATTATGTGACAGACTCTTAAGATCCCTCATGGAAGCCCTTGCCCTCCCTGGGGAACAGAGGGAGGATGGAGTGGGGGTGACAGATTGCGAGGATTGCGGGTTGGGGAGGAGAGGAGGTAGAGGTTACTGAGAGTGACATGTGTAAGAAGTTAAGTAAAAAAATATGAAAAAAACAGAGAAACCCTGTCTCAAAAACAAACAATGATGGGGTCTCTGCTCAGGTGGGTGCAAACCACCAACAGTTCATCCTGGGTCCTCAAGACCCTGACAGTGGGAAGGCAGCAGTGTCAGGAAGGTGGGTCCCATTATGATGTGCAAGTATGTGGTAGAGAAATAGGAGAGAAAACAAATAGGGATCATCCATGTAGGGTGGAAAGACGCTGAACAGAAGTGAAGGCAATGAGGAGCAGATTGATGTGAGAGACTGTCTTGCCCCCTGGGGCCATGGCAACGTCCAGGCCCAGGCTACTGCCAAGGGTCCGTGGTACTCAACACATCCAGGGTCTTTGTGGCCATCGATGGGCCATGAGTCCACAAAAGGCCACAATGATGCCCAGTGCCTGGCTTTCCACCAGTGAACATGATGTTGATGAAGCCATGCTTATCTGGGTAGCTATGGTGTCCTCAAGGTCCAAGCTGCTGCCAAAAGCCATGTCTATGTTTGTGGTCCAACAGAAGCTAGAGTCTTAGTCGTTTTCTATTGTCCCTGTTGCAACAAGGATCTGTGTGGTTCTTCAGGGTCTGATCAGCCACCTGGGACCACGTTGTTTCCCTGGAGCTATGATGCATCTGAGGTCTAAGTTGCATGTACTGATATCCAGTGCCATAGTGAAATCCATGCTAGGGCTGCAGCTGGGGGTTATGTCTGGCTAGGCCCATGACACTAATGCAGCCAGACTGTGTCTGGGTTCATTTCCATGTCGACATGCAGATTCCCAGGGTCTGGGACACCACATGGGGCTGTGTTGGTGTCCAAGGGCCATATTGCCCCTGTGCCCATGCGAAAAAGGAGCTGTGGTGTGTCACATAGTATGCTCTTTTGTCCAATTAGCTATACTTGCAAATGAGTCCTGTTCAAGGCCTCTGTTTTCTGGTATACCATCATCACTGGATCCTCACCAAATCCCTCTCAGACATCCTGCAGTCACACCAAATCATGGAGATCTCATATCATGTTACAAGACCAGTCATTCCACAAGCTCCAGCAGGTTGTAGATAGGGTAGATGTTAGGGTGGTCCAGCCCCAGGCCAGGCTGTGGGTCTGGATAGTACTTGAGCTGGACTATAGGGACTTAGAACCAGATATAGCCCTTGGCAGCATCCCAGCACTAGAGAACACCAGGGCAATGGTTGGTAGCACAGACCACTTAGATCTGTGTGTCTGCCACTGCAGCATGGCCTATAGACTCCCAAAAAGGTCAGAAATTGTGCACTAGGACCCTGGGTCTCTGAGTAGCTCCTGGTGGGTTATAGACTTCAACACAGAGTCCAGTTGCAGTAGGACCAAGTATCCAAACATGCCTGCCCCCTCTGCCTCTCTCATCTCTCCTGTCACTCCTATCTTCAGTGACAAGTTTCCCTTCCCCGATAATAAGATTAATGACTACTTTATATGCCAAGAAGTGTGTTGGCTCACCTACTTCATGAACCACAGATTTCAGCATGTGTTCCAGTTCATATAAACTACTCCATAAAATTTTTAATCTTCTTCCAGCATAAATGATCTGAATTCTAAGCCTGTTCTTCTATCATTTAAACTTACATTCTTCAAATCACACGCATCTTGTTTTTCTTTCCATTAAAAAATATAATTTCACTTGGAAGACAAGAGCGTCTCCATTGGAAGAATACTGTCTTTGGATTTGGTTTGACTTTGTCAACCAACTAGTGGACACTTGTTTATACAGGATGATGGATTTGGGAGTATCTGTGGGGCTTTTGAGGTGTGAATCTTAATGACTGGTTCTAGGGACCTTGGTCCTGGGCTCACATGTTACCTCTAGTAGTGTTTGAGAGTTTATATAAAAGGAGTATGAATGGACTTACTTGAGTCTCATTGCTTCCTACATAGAGACAGGATCCTCCCCCTGCACATGTTCCAACTTCCAGCCTTGGCTCTGCCCAAAACCCTTCAACACATGAGATGTTCAAAATGATGCAGCCTCATTGAGGTCTATAGTTTAGGTAATTTTTTTACCAATATGAAGGACCCTTTCTGTTAATTATTTTATCAGTGTGGGGTTCCATATTGGTACAGAGTAGGTAGAAACTATTTCAACACATTATCTATTAGTTTTCTAAAAATGTCATAGAATAACTGAAAAGCCAGTGTTTGGGACTGAATGCCCACACATAAAGTCACCACCACTATGCCTGTGAGATACTTCCCTTTTAAATGCCTGTCAAGAAAGACTCCCTTTTCACCATTGCCTGGAGTATGGATAGCAGTTGACATCAGACCTCTTCAAAGCTTCGGTTCCCTAGGTCCCAGAAAGTTACATAACTGAATTTTAAGTTTTCACTTTTTTTCCAGAGATCCCATTTCCTATTTTGTTTTTTGCTTAGAGCATGACATTTGTCTTTTTGTTTCTGCTCAATTTCTATCCTGACTCTCTCTGAAGATGGATTATTATCCATAAACACAAACCAAGTAAATCCTTTCTTTCCCTGAGTTACATTTGGTCAGAATGTTTCCTCACAGAAAAGAATCTTGAACATCTAGTAAGAAAAGAATTCTGAGAAAGATACAAATAGTGCAGCCCAGCTTATGGGGTTCTTAATGGAGCAGGGACCCTGTCAGGAACTGGGCTAGGGACCATTCTTGCTGTATTTTCTTCGAGATCCGGGCATCATTCTGTCCATGTGCTTTGAGCTTTAGTGAAATTAAAGTTAATGATAATGGATTAAAAGAAGATAATGGATTAATTGGTTTGTTGAAGAAAGTGTGTGTTAGGCAAGCTCGCAAATTTTGGAAAGGAGCATATGGACAATGTAGAAACTGTAACTGTCAGAGATATTAGTACCATTAAGCAGAAACCTTGAATTCATCACTGGGAAAATAGGAAAGTGTTTGTTGAGGGTCTGCACACAGATGTTGTTAACAGTTGTGGGTTTAGGAGTTGAGGCTTCATCTCAAACTCTCAGAACTTGCTTTTAGTGTCCTTTTAGTGTATCTGACGTTATGAAAGACAAAATATATGGGAGGCTATAAAAGGCAGCTGAGGTCAGGCAGTGTGTGTAGGGTTGGACCCTGAGAGGACTACCAGGTAGGCCACTGTGTAAAATTTTGAAAATGATTTTTAAGTTATCATGGAAATTCCAGGATAGTAGAGTTGCCAGAACAATTACACATCAGAGAAGAACAGCTTTGGGCACATAATGGAGCTGGTTGAGGAAGCTATGTATGTTCCCAGAAGCAAATTTGCAGGAATGAGTTAGCCCAATTCTTTTGATGGCCCAAGTGATTATGAACATCAGATGCTACCCTTTGAACTGAGCGACAGAGTGTTTACCTTGCTTGATTTTGGTTGTTTCTTGATCTTAGTCATTTTGGCGCTCCCAATTACGAAATGTTAAACTGATAATTATGTTGTTCCTGTTAATTCTTGGTTTGAGAATGGAGCACTGAATGCTGCTTGTATTATCAGATCAAAATGATCCAACGGATTTGAGAGGTAGAAGGAAGGGTTTGGATTAGAAACGAATTTTTTGTTTGTTGGTGATAAGCAGAGTCATAGATTTTAAAGGAGACCCGTGAATATTGGCAATGAGCAAAACAGTTGTATTCCTGCAAGAATACCCCCAAAAGATAATATTTAAAGCTGTGAGGGGAAAATCTAAGCAGAAATGGTAAGCCAAGGATATTGAAGAGGACAGGAGCAGGGAATTAATGGAACCAGCCACAGAGAGAAGCCACAGGCCACAAGAGATAAGCATTAGAAGCAGCAATGTCTGACCTTCTTGGAATCAATGCCATAATAACATGTAATATGGGTGCCAGACACAGATCTACAAATTTAATGATTTTATTCTCTGGCTTAGTTTTGCTTTGGTCAGATATTTCTTATTCTGCCTTAAACAATGGCAATTATTTCTCTACCAGAGCACCTCAAAAGGAAGTCACCTGTATTTTATTATTCATGGAGATTCACAGACATTGATATTATAGGAGACTTTGGACATGGGCTTTTGAGCAATGTAGGAACCATTATGTTGTTGTGGACTCCGCAGATCTCTGTGAGTTCGAGGCCAGCTTGGTCTACCGAACGAGTTCCAGGACAGTTTCCAAAACAGTACAGAGAAAGCTTGTCCCCCCCAAAAAACCAAACAAACAAACAAGATTTTGGGGACTCTAAAAGATGGTCTACATGGATTTTACATTATGAGACGTGTATGACACTTTGGGGTCAAATGCAATGTCTTAGTTACAGTTTATATTGCTGTGAAAAGACATCATGATCATGTTAACTCTGATAAAAAGAAAACATTTAATTGGGATGACTCACTTACAGGCTCAGAGGTTCAGTCTTTTATTATCAGGCAGACATGGTGTTGGAGCTGAGAGTCCTACTTCTTGCAGGCATCAGGAAGTAGACTGTGAAAGTGGATAGTATCACGAGCTTAGGAAATCTCAAAGCATGAACTGCAGTGACACACCGCTTCCTGCAAGGCCATATCAATGCCGATAAAGCCACACTTCCTATTATTGCCATTCCCTGTGAGTTTATGGGTGCCAGTTACATTCAAACTACTACATTCCACTCCATGGCCCCCAGAAGCTTATAGTAATATCATAATGTAAAATTTATTTAGTCCATCCTCAAAAATCTCCATAGTCTATCTCAGTCTCAATTATTTTTTTAAAGTCCAAAGTTCAAAGTCTCTTCTGAGATTCATGCAATCTCTTAACCGTAATCCCCAGCAAAATCAATATTAAAAAGCAGATCACATAATTCCAATATATTTACTGGTGCAGGATATACATTACCCTTTCAATATTCAGAGAAGAGAGCATAGTCAGGAATACTGGAACAAAGGAAGGCTAAAAATTAGCTGGCAAACTCCAAACTCAGTGTCTCTGTCTGATATCAAGATGCTCTTCAGATCTCCAACTCTGTTCAATGTTGTTGACTGCAACACACTGCTTTCTCTGGGGCTGGTTTCTCTCCCAGTTAGGCACTTTCCTCAGCAGGTATCCCATGGCTTTGGCATCTCTAACATCTTGGGGTCTCCAGGCAAATTCAGGCTTCAGTTTCACAGCTTCATGAAATGGCCTCTCTACTAGACCTCCATTTAAGCACATCCCTGATACATTCCTGGCCTCAGTGGCTTTCTTTAGGTAGGGAGGCAAATTCTATAACCTGTTTCTTCTGCCCTTGCCTTAAAGCCAGAACTGCATGGCTGAACCTGCCAAGTTCTAGAGCTTTCCAGGGCTGGAATATGACATCCTTATTCATTTATGTCTTCATTAGCTTTCTCTCCTTCACTGCTGAAGCTTGCCTGTCATGAAACTTGCTCTGTAGACCTGGCTAGCCTCAATCTCAGATCTGTGAGACTCAACTTCCCTGTACTGTAATTTTAGGTGTGCATGACCACACTCTGCTCTAAGCTTTTGTTAATTGACAATTTGGAAACATATCTGGGTGTGATCTGGGTGCTTTGAGGTCACCACTCCCTTTCTTGCATTTTTTAATATGTTGAACATAGGACTTAGTTCCGTTACACTTTTTGGTGATCCTTTTCTCCTTAAATTTTATATTTTGCAATTTATTGTACTCAGCTTTCTCCTTTTCATTGTAAGTTTTCATTAAAGTTAGCACTAATAACCACACAACAGAGTTTATACTAGACTGTTTTCAGAGTTCCTCTGACAATGGAATAATCTCAATCTCTTCATTTTAGCCTCAGGCAGACTCTGCAGACAAGGAAAAGGGCATCCACTTTCTTCTCCAAAATATTAGAAGAATGATCTCTAGGTTACATACTAAAACTCTTCTCCTCTGAAAACTCTTATGTGAGACCCTGCCAGTTCAAATAACTCTTAGCACCACTGTCTTCCACACTCCCACTAGGATGGCCCATTAAGCAGAGCTTTAAGCATCCCACTGTTTTCCTAACCCAAAGTACCCAAATTCAAATTCCTTCAAACAAAAACATGGTCACACTTATTAGAACAATACCCAGGCCACTGGTACCAACTACTGTCTTAGCTAGGGTTTGTGTTGCTGTGAAAAACCAGCTTGAAACTGGCAACTCTTATAAAGAAAACATTAAATTGGCTTCGCTCAGATTTGTTATTCAAATGTACTAGGAAACCTTCCAAATTATAGGATTAGTGCATATCTCTCTGCTGTAACCTATAATGTAAATTTGTTACGATAACTATTCCTGCCATCTTGGTCCTAGTGCTATGTCAACCCCAAATAACACACAGGGGCTCTATTAGTTACAATTCTGTTGGCCAATATCTAGGGCTTCTTATTGACTATCCCTGTCTTAAGTATTAACTAATAACTACTAATATATGTATTTCTACAAGGTCTTATCTTACTGGAAAACTCCAGTCTCATGCATCCTCTCCTCCTGGGATCTCATGGTGACTCCCCACTTCATTGTCCATAATTTTCCTTCTCTCTTAGTCCCACCTATCTGGCTTCCATATTGGCCAACAGAGTTTTACTCATCAACCAGAAATAGAGACATATTTACAGAATGACATCTCCCATCATACATTGTTTTAACTTTGCTTGACTTGGTAAAAAGTCATCCTGTAGCTGTTTGCTGTCTGAAAGAAACACATTTACTGACAAAAACATACACAGAAAAAAACCAATGGATGAAAATAATATTCTAAATTAATGGAATATGAAAGAACAAGGGTGTCTGTGCTCCCATTTGGCACAATAAACTTCAAAAAAAATAATAATGATGTATACTACTAAATGAATAATTCATCAAGAAGTAGTATTTGCATGTGTGTGTGTGAGTGTGTGTGTGTGTGTGGTGTGTATGAGTGTATACACATGCCAGTAAGTTCAACTATAGAATGGTGACTTAATATACAACTTCTTTTTGTTTCCTGTCTTGTTTTATTTAACTGAAACAAGGTTTCACTGTGTAGGCCTTGCGGGCTTGACATGCACTATGTAATCCATGCTGGCCTTGAACTCATGGAGATCTGTCTGTCTCTGCTTCTACACTGCTGGGATTATAGGCAAGTGCCATTACACACAATTCCAACTCTAATTAATGTATCATTCAGTATACAAATTGACAAGGAAGCTTCAGAAATAAACCATGTTAATGAAAAGAAATTATAATATATAAGTTCCTAGTACTTCATCAAACAACTCTGGAGCATGTATCCATCTCAGCAACACACAAAGCTTTCTCTAAAATGTTTTAGCTCATAAGGCAGTCTGTATAAAGACCAACAAATTTAAATGCTTCCTGTCTTAAATTATCCAACACAATTAGAAATCAACAACTAAAGAATCAACGGAAAACATGCAGACATAAAGACTGTATGATAAATGAACTATAAAAACATATAAAAATATAAAACAACAAATTAGAAAAGAGATTGGTTTCAGTATGTCCCATTTATTAATTGTTGATCTCATTGTCTGTTGCGCAGAACTAAATAGAGAGTTTTCAATAGGGGAGTGTAAAATGGCTGAGAGGCACTTGAGAAAGTGCTCAACATCCTTAGCCATCCGGGAAATGCAAATCAAAACAACTCTGAGATACCATCTCACTCCTGTCAGAATGGCTAAAATCAAAAACACCAATGACAATTTATGCTGGAGAGGATGTGGAGAAATGGGGACACTCCTCCATTGCTGGTGGGAGTGCCAACTGGTTCAGCCACTTTGGAATTCAGTATGGAGATTCCTCAGAAAAATGGGAATAAACCTACCACAAGACCCAGCAACTCCACTCTTAGGCATATATCCAAAAGATGCCCATTCATACAACAAAGATGTCTGTCCCACTATGTTCATAGCAGCTTTCTTTGTAATAGCCAGAACTTGGAAGCAACCTAGATGTCCCTCAACCGAAGAGTGGATAGAGATAATGTGGTACATGTACACATTGGAGTAGTATTCAGCAGAAAAAAATAATGGAATCATGAGATTCGCAGGCAAATGGATGACACTATAAGAAACCATCCTGAATGAGGTAACCCAGTCACAAAAAGAGAAACATGGCATGTACTCTCCCATATATGGATTTTAGACATAGATCTGGGGAGTGCCAGCCTACAATCCTATGGCCAGAGAGTCTGGGAAACAGAAACTTCATTTAGTGGCTGATCGAAGAAGAGGAAGACTCCCATGGTTAAGTACTGAGCTGAACTCAAGAAAGCCAGTAACAGAGAGGGAGGACTGATTATCAAAGGGATTAAGACTGGGCTGGTTTAACCCCCCAGAAACAGCTGACCAGACAAAGGTTAACTTTTGAATCCCAGGCATGGGAATCCAGCATGGGACTGAGCAAGACCCCCTGAATCTGGGTGTCAATGAGGAGGCCTAGGGAATCTATTGAGCCTTGGGAAGCAGATCAGTACCCATCCCAAGTATACACACGGACTTTGGACTCCCATAGAACAATGTGAGGTGCACTCTCACCCTGAACTCTTGGGGAAGGGTCTAGGCCCTACCCTATATGAAATGACAGACTATGGACACCCCCATTTAGGGCCTCACCCTCCCTGGGGGAATGAGGGGATAACGGCGGGGGGGTTGGGGGAGGGCACGGGAGGAGGGGAGGGAATGGGAGAGGGACCTGGAACTGACTTGTGAAGCAACCTCGTTTCTTATCTAAATTTAAACTGGAAAATAAAATAAAAAAAAGAAAGCAGAAAAAGTATTGCTATAAAAGAAAGCAGTTCTTTTGCTATATGTTAGTGTTGCAAAGCAAGTTAATCTCTCTTATTTTATTGTTATAAAATCATTAAGTAAACTAAGACAAGGTATATTTTTTATTTCATAGTGATAAAATAAAAAATATTGTTTTACTAGATAAGGAGAAAAAAAGAAAAGAGATTGGTTGAAGAAAGAGATCAACTGGAGGGGGGGCATGACATAGAGTAATAGAGTAATATGATCACAATGAATATTTTACAAATGTGAAATTAACAATAAAATAGCAACAGCAAGGATAAGAATTTAAAATAGATAAAAGCATATCCAATGAATAAGTTATTTTTCCCAAGAATGAAATGATCCTTCAACATACAAAAAACATTAATAAATACTAAATTACATAAATAAAATGAAAGAAACCCATTTAATGCTTTCAAATTATGTAAAAGAATATACACTGACAAAATTGTATGTTTCCTCAGGGTGAGAAATCTGGAAACACTTGCAATAGGAAAATTTACCAAAAGATGGTAAAGACAATATGTTAAAAACTGCCAGCAGCTTATTGCATGTGGAAAAGTGACATCATCTTCTCTTAAAATGAAAAATGAGATAAGCATATCCCACATCCCCCTTTGTTCATCATTGTGCTTGAAACCTTAGTAAAAGTAATAAATCAAGACAAAGAAAAAGAGCTATTCATAGTTCCTCTTTTTTGAATATAATAGAATAGTGTACTTTAAAAAAAGGATAGAAGCATCTCACATTGTATCAGAAATTCAAATTGGGATCAATTAACAACTTCATGTTTAGATTGTGTTAGCCTTTTTTACGGAATGAATGTATATATACAGATTTACAGTGTTGGATCATTTGAGTGATGTAAAAAATAAAAATGCAAATGCAACAGAAGACATCAGAATAGGCAGAGAAAAGTGATGGAGAAATTCTTGATTTTCTCAATTCTCCTTGGTGAACAACCCTGAATGTATTCAGAATTACTCGAGCATGTACAAATAATTGATGTTTGTTAGTAAGGCATTGAGATAAAGTTGAAACACAGCTTTGTTGAGCACCAGGAAGCACTTAGGTGCACAGAAAGACAATGGGATGTGCACCTGAGATGATTGCTCATCACAGGAAGGAAAATTGAAGTGAAGGTGAGCTCTGAGTGCTGTGATTGAGAGGAAACAGGAACACGAGAATGTCTAATGGAGGGCCACTAAGTGGAGTGAGGCAAATAAGGACGAATCCATCACAGTGGGAGCCTTCTTCATCGTCTCTTTTACAAGATGGGGAGTGAGAAGGTAAGGCCCAGGAAGTACGAATTTTGATGGGCATGCAATTGCTACTAGAAGAATAGGAAAATGCTATTTCTATGAAGAACATAACAGGCTTTTTAAATTGAAAATAGATTTTTTTCATACAATATATTCTGACTAGGGTTTCCTCTAGTCAACTCCTCCTGAAGACTCCCTGCCTCTCCACCAATGCAAATTCATGCCCTGTCTTTCTTCTCTTTTTATACAGCCAACAGGCATCTAAAAAACTTAAGATAAAAAGTAAAAACAAAGGAGAATGGTGTAAAAAAAACAAATAAGAAAAAAAACAGAGCCAAAGAAAAACTGCAAGAACCAAATACAGACACTAGATACTGACACACACACACATATTCTGTCTCACAGATCCAACATTAAATACAAAGCAAGACATCATAATGTGTAAGCAAATGATCTTTAAGGTGAAGAGGAAGGAGAATGAGAAGGGGAAGAAGCCCAGCAATACATATGGTATCATGAGACAAAACAACCTCTAAATACCATTCCATTTGTTTTTTATGGGCCATCTACAGCTGGGAAAGAGGCCTGCACTTAGCTGTGGCTTTTATAGTTACTGCTACTTTATTGGAGAAAACTAATTTTTCTTTGTGTTTATCAATTGGAGATAGCTTCTGGGTTAAAGACGCTGGTTTGTGGCTACTTCTCTTGTTAGCTCTAAGACTCCCATATGGTGCAGATATATATGGGCCCTATTCAAGCTGCAACAGTCTCTGTTTGCTTACATGTGCATCAATCCTGTTGTGTCTGGAAGGCCACACAAGTGTCCTTCACTGCCTCTGGCTCTTACAATCTTTCTGCCTCCTATTCTCCAGCATTCTCTGAGTAGAGGGATTTGACACACCCTATTCAAGACCAATTGGTCCAAGTTCTCTCACTCTCTGCACATTCTCCCAATGTAGATCTCTGTAAATTTTCTCGTGTGCTGCAGGGGAAAGCATCCCTGATGACGACTGAGCAGGACAGTGATCCATTAGTATACAGGGATGTCATTAGGAGTCATTTTATTGCTATTTGTATATTTTTTAGCAGAAGAGTAGTATTTGGTTTTCCCTTAGGTCCATGGCATATCTGATGCCAAAGTCTTAGACAAATACCTGAGAAGTGATTGGCCTGGGTCCTCTCTCATGAAGTGGACCTTAAATTCAGAAGGGTAGTGTTTGGTTACTTTTACAACTTTTGTGCTACTATTGTACCAGCCTATCTTTTAGGCCCGTGACCAGTTTATAGCAGAAGATTTTTAGTTGGGTTGTGTTTACCTTTTTCCTCTGGTAGTGTGTAGAGTACCTTCTGGTACAAAACAATAGTCAGTAGGGATAAAGTCTCTAGGTAGGCACTAACTTGACTTCTCAGTGTTCAATGAATTAAATACATACTTTAAAAAACCCTATGCTGTCTTTCCTACACTGTCTCCTTCAAACAACTCAATAACCTGTTAGGGAAGAATGACTAGGATGAGTAGGGTTTGTGTGTGTGTGTGTGTGTGTGTGTGTGTGTTTGTGCATGTGCATGTGTGCATGTGCATGTGATTGAGTGTGCATGCTATGTGTGCACTGTGGGCGCATACACACATGCAAGCACCAGATGATGTGATGATTAGAAAATCATCATGTTTAAGTGATTTAATTTGAACATACCTGGCTCTTATAGTATGGATTTGAATCTAGAAAATCAAGCAAAACAAAGGAATCAAACTGCTTGACAGGGCCTCAGCTGTGAGAAGCTTTAGAGGATGTGTTCTCTTTATGGTATCAAATGTGAATGTTTGGGTAAATGGGGGCTGTTTTAAAAGGCAGAAAATACTAGACTAGAAATGTCTATCACACGCATTTCTCTGTAGGAAGCACCAGACCCCAGCATGTAGTGTTCTGTGGTAGAATCGGGAGGATGTAAGCTCAGAGAAAATAGCACACCAAGAACTCTCTGCAAGTTCATGGAACATATCCTGATCTTTCTTACATGCTCCAGTCCAGAGATGGGAAATGGCCAGTGCTGAAGGAGAGGGAGGTTTTCTTAGACAGTTCATGACTTTGTTCTTTATTTCAGAGGATGTTTCTAGGACATACATGTTTGCCAAGAAGTGGAGTTCGTTAAAACTCTTACCTGGCATTGTGTCTTCCTGTACATGTGTAAAAGCAAATCACATATTTGAATCCAGGTTTGCTAAGGTGTTTATTGGCATCTACCCTGGTCGATTCTCACATCTGTCTCTTCCATTAAATAATATTTGGTCATCATTTCTCTAAGTACTTGCTTTTCTCTGATTGGACTCTCATCATAGTAGGAGCATCAAGCTTTATGAGCTTTCGTTCTAAGGCTTTATGAATAAACAATAAATGCATCATTGGTCTACTCAACACCCATAAGCTGTTTTCTTGGTTTCAGGTGGCTTTGTTGTTGTTTTGTGTTTGTGTGCGTTTTTTGAGAAATAACTTACCTTGGATAGATAGTGGACAGGAGAGGATCTGGGAAAACTTGGGGGGAGGGGAAGAATATGATTATGCATTAAAATTAAAAAAAATTTTAAATAAAAATGGTAAAAAGGAAGTGACAAGCTTATATAGTATCATCTGTGATGTTCTGTAATAATTTTTCATGCTCAACTGTATGTTTATATATTTATTCCTAATGATATATGTAGGTATAGTTCTTTGTTTTAATTGCTCTATGTGTTTTGTTGAATGATACACTCGAATTTGTGTATCTATTTTCTTATACCTGGACAATTAGGGTCATTAAACTTTCCATAACTAGTTATAATATGGTAGGAAACACTAAATATATTTTGGGGGTGCAGTTAACTTTATTGATGGTGTAGAAGAGATTAGGGATCCCTAAGCCCATCCCTTTTGTCTGTGGTTCTAGGATGGAAACTGTGAGGTAGACACTCAGTTTTGGGACCTGAGTTGGGCCCTTTAAAACCCCAGGATGTCTTTTGCTCTCATGGTGTTGCTGGAGTGAGTGATCAAGGGCTTCTATCACCTTGAAGTCCATGGTGTCCACTGCCCTGTTGCTGTAGCTTATTTATTTTCATTCCATAAATTATGTTTACAAAGTTCACTTTGGGAACACTGCAAGTCCCACCATCAAAGATGGAAGAGTATGTGCTACTGTTAAAGTTGCAGGAGACAACCTGGTCCTCAGTGTAGCCTGGGATGCCTGTTAGCAGGCCCTTGGATGTCTGCTTCACCATCTTCTTGATGTCACCATACGTGTCTGCTTTCTCCAGGTGACAGTCAGATCCATGCCAGACATATTGTCGATAAGAGAACAGAAGGCCATGCCAGTGAGCTTCCTGAGATTCCTTCTATGATGAACTTGTCCACAATCTTGGAGCACCAGTGGATGCAGGGATGAAAATCTGGGCCATCATGCCACAACTTCCCACATCATCCACAGATTTTGGATGACTGTGATGGCATGGATTGTAATCATGAGTCCTTCCACAATACCAAAGTTTTTATGGCAATAGGAGCTAAGCAGTTGGTGTTGCAGAAAGTTTTGCTGATTTGACTGAGTTATCATACATTTTATGGTTTCACACATATCACAAATGTGGGAGAATCAGCAGAAGAGGCAGAAATGATAACACTTTTGCCTCTGGCCTTCTTTACTTATGAAGGTACCAGTAGAATTCACAGCATACTCAGCACCAGCAGCATCCCATTTGATGTTGGAAGGATCTTGATCCTGGAAGATGCAAGATGGATATCTCATTGGTTACAAGCTTCCTGTTCTCATCCTTCACTGTGCATATATGATAGTTTAAAAAGCTATATATGGATATTTTCAACTCTCATAAGGGCCATCAAACTGAATATCTAGAAAAGTAGTTACTATAACCATCGCTATAACAGTAGCTACTTATAATGCCACCTGGATATTTTGAGATTGAATTATTATGTTTGTGTTGACAATTTCTTTCTATGTGATGTTTGTTAAGCTGACAAGAGTAAAATAGTATCTGCAACACATACTTTTATTTAAATATAAAATGAAATAAATAGACTCCCTCAATTCCATTCTCCAGATACCACCATGTCCTATCTCACGGTCTAAGTACTTTTATCATTAGTACTTCTGAACAGAAACTTTTTCTTTTATTAACTTGTGCATATGAAACGGATCTTAAGACTTTCCCAAGGCAGAAATCCACATCTAGAATATTTTTTTCTCACTATCTTTCATGAAATCGATTCTTTATGTCCTTACATTACAAATTTTCACATGACCTATTCTGTCTCATTTTCTATGATTTCTGTCTTTATTCTTAAAGCTACAATCACTTTATGCTATTTATAATTTTTAAAATATGATTTCAGTTAGTAATGGACAAGCGCTTCATCTTTTGGAGGCTGTAGGTAGAATGCCATGGTTTGGATATGGATGAACTATCTCCAAACCCAGAGTTCATGTTTGCTCCTCATTGCGATGGCTTTGGGAAATTTGTGTGTGTTTTAGCAGGGACAGCTTAGAGGATGATCCTCAGTATATTGGAGTATGGTCTCAGAAATCAGATCAGAGAAATGGCTCACTCTTTTTTATTTTTTATTATTATTATTTTCATTTTAAATAGTTTGTTTTACATGACAATCCCAGTTTCCTCTCCCTCCCAAGTTGGAGTTACAGGTTGTCATGAATTTCTTTACATACTTGGAAATCCAATGATGTCCTTTGCAAGAGCAGTACATACGTTAAAGCAATGGCTGAGGATATACTATGTGACACACCACAACTCCATATTGGCATGGCCACATGGGTAATATGGCCCTTCGCCACCAACAGAGGCAGTGTCCCAGAACCTGCGAATCTGCATGTCAACATGGAAATCAACCCACACACAATCTGGCTGCATTAGGGCCATGGGCCCAGCCAGACATAACCCCCAGTTTCAGCCCTAGCATGGATTTCACTATGGCACTGGATATCAGTGCATGCAACTTAGACCTCAGATGCAGTATAGCTCCAGGGAACCAACGTGTTCCCAGGTGGCTGATCAGACCCTGAAGAACCACATAGATCCTTGTTACAACAGGGACCATAGACAACGACTGAGACTCTAGGTTCTGTGGGACCACAGGCCTAGCCATAACCCTTGACAGCAGCTTAGACCTTGAGGACACCATGGCCACCCAGATAAGCATGGCTTCAGCAGCAACATGTTCACTGGTGGAAGGCCAGGCACTGGGCATCATTGTGGCCTTTGGTGGCCTCATGGCCCATCGATGGCCACAAAGACCCTGGATGTGTAGAATACCATGGACCCAAACATGGCCTTTGGCAGGAGCCTGGGCCTGGACAATGCCATGGCCCCGGGTGGCAAAAAGGCCTCCCATATCAATCTGTTCCTCATTGCCTTCACTTCTGTTCAGCATCTTTCCACCCTATACAGATGATCCCTATTTGCTTTCTCTTCTATTTCTCTACCACATACTACACATCATAATGGGACCCACCTTCCTGACTCTGCTACCTTCCCACTACCAAGGTCTTGAGGACCCAGGATGAACTGTGGGTGGTTTGCACCCACCTAAGCAGAGGCTCTATAATTGTTTTTTTTTGAGACAGGGTTTCTCTGTATTTTTTTCATATTTTTTATTTAACTTCTTACACATGTCACTCTCAGTAACCTCTCCCTCCCCTCCTTCCCCATCCCCAACCACCCCAGGTACTGATAGATACCTCTCTGATGTTGATTAGACTAGGCCCCAATCTGTAAGTATAGCAGAATACCATTGAGAATAATTTTATTTTATTTTTCTATCCAAGGTGTCAGGGCTGTCCAGCCTCTGGTTCCAGGCTATTCATTCAGTGTCAGACATGGACTCCCTTTCCTGGTATGGGCCTCCCTTTTCTGGTATGGGATTGCCTATTCCCATAAGCTCTGTGCCTCTATTGTCCTCACACATCTTGCAGGGAGGTTATAGGTTGAAGTTTCTGTGGCTAATTGGTGTCCCAATCCCACCAATGAAAGTGGCCTGGTTACAGAAGACGACCAGTTTAGCCTCTGTATCCTCAATTACTAGGAGTCCTCTCTAGGGTCACCCTTGTAGAATCTGGGAATCTCTATTGTACTATATTTCCACATTCCCCCCCCACATACCTTACAGTTCCAGTTGTCTATTTCCATACTGTCTCCCTGCATACTTCCCCCCTCTAACAGGATCCTGCCTGTTCCCATTCCAAATACTTCTAAGTCCACCCACAAAGTCTATTCTATTTCACCTTCCCAGGGAGATCCATGTGTTCTCCTTAGAGCCCTTCATATTACTTATCCATTCAGGTCTATGGATTGTGTCCTGGCTATTATTTACTTAGCAGTTAGTATTCATTTAAGTGAGTATATACGTTGTTCATTTTTCTTGTCTGGGTTACCTTACTCAGAATGATTTTTTATAGGTCCAACCATTTACCTGCAAATTTCATGATGTCATAATTTTAGCTGCTTAGTAATATTCCACTGTGTAGATGTACCACATTTTCTTTATCCATTCTTCAGTTGAGGGACATATGGGTTGTTTACAGTCTATTATGCATAAAGCCTCTCTGAACATACTTGATTAAGTGTCCTTGTCATAAGATGGAGAGTGCTTTGGGTGTATGCCAAAGAGTGGTATAGCAGGGTCTTAAGGCAGATCAATTCCAAGATTTCTGAGGAAATGCCATATTGATTTCCCTGGTGGTTGTACAAATTTTCACTCCCACCAGCAATGGATGAGTGTTCCTTTTGATTCACCTCCTCTCCAGCATGAGCTATCACTTGTGTTTTTGATCTTAGCCTTTCTGACAGGTGTAAGATGGAATCTCAGTGTCCTTTTGATTTGAATTTCCATGATGGCTAAGAATGCTGAACATTTTTTATCTGTTTCTCAGTCATTTGGGATTCTTGTATAGAGAATGCTCTGTTTAGATCTGTACCCCATTTTAAAACTGTATTATATGGTTTGTTAATATGTAGTTTCTTGAGTTCTTTTTATATTTTTATTAGTCCTCTATCAGATTTGAAGTTGATGAAAATCTTTTCCCATCCTGTAAGATGACAATTTGTCCTATTGATAAATTGTGTTCTTTTTCCTGCAGAAATTTTCAGTTTCATGAGGTCCCATTTATTGTTGATCTTAGTGTTTGTACTATGAATGCTTTGTTTGGGAATTTGTCTCCAGTACCAATGTGTTAAACCTATTTCCCACTCTCTTTACTATGAGATTTATAAAATTTTATGTTGAAGTCTTTGAAACACTTGGACTTGAGTTTTGTGCAGGGTGATAATGTATCTACTTGTATTCTTCTATAAGCTGAAATCCAGTTATGACAGCACCAATTGTTGAAGATTCTCTTGTTTTTCCATTGGATAACTTTGGAATCTTTATAAAAAAATCAGTGGTAAATAGGTGTGTTGATTTCTGTCTGTGTCTTTTATGCACTTTCATTCACAGAATGGTCTGTTTTTAATGCTAATGCCATGGGTTTTATTTTTTTATTAGTAGTACTTTGTGTTACAGTTCGAAATAAGGGGTGGTGACATCTCAGGAAATTATTTTATTGTTCAGGATTATTTTAGATATCCTGTTTATTTCCACCTGATGTAGACTATTGTCATGTTGAGGTCTGTAAAGAATTGGGTTGGAGTTTCAAGGGGAAAACAGTTGAGAGTTTTAGCACAGAATTTTTTCAGACTTAAAAAGAAGAGATAATGCTAATATTTCTCAAATTATTCCACTCAACAGAAACAGAGGGAGCATTACCCAATTCATTCCTTGAGTGCACAGTCACATTAAAACCTTAACCACACAGACTTAACAAAGAAAGAAAATTACAGACCAGTTACTTCCATGAACATAAATGGAGGAATTATCAATAAAATACTTATAAACTGAATCCAAGAACACATCAAAAGTTCATCCACCATGACCAAATAGCTTTCACTCCAGAGATGCAGTGATAGTTCTACATGTGAAAATCAATCAATGTAATCCAACAAATAAGCAAACTAAAATCAAAACAAAGAAACAAAAATGATCAACTCATTACATGCAGAACAAGTCTAAAAAAGCCTCATGTCCATTCAAAGACAATACACGGAACTTTCTGCAACATAATAAAGAAAATTCACAACAGGCCTATAGCTAGCATCAAGTTCCATGGAGAGAAACTCAGAGCAGTTCCACCAAAATCAGGAAGAAGGAAAGCTGTTCACTATTTCTGTATGTGTCCAATTTAGTATTGGATGTTTTAGTTGGAGCAATATGAAAACTGAAGTAAAACAAATGATACTTACTGCTAAGGAAGAAATAAAAGCATCACTATCCTCAGATGATGTAAGTGTGGTGGTTTGAAACAAAGTCTCCATAGGAAATGACAAAATTTGGAGGCATGGGTTTGTTGGAATAGGTACATAACATGTTTGGAGGAATTGTGTCACCCTGGGAATTGTCATTGAAGTCTTCTTTGTTCAAGCTGTGCTCAGTGTGGTAGACAGTTTATTTCCTATTGCCTGTGGGTCAAGATATAGAACTCAGTGCCTTCACCAGCACCACACCTGCTTGTATGCTGCCATGTCATTATTCTCCCCTTGGAAGACAACTTTTGGCCTGTGTCTTTGTTTGTTTGCTTGTTGTGAAAATACACCATGATCATAGCAACTGTTATAAATAAAACATTTAGTTGGGGTGGTTCTCTTTCAGTCTCAGAGGTTCAGCCCATTATCACTGAGGAGGTGAGAATGGCAACATGCGGGAAGACATGGTACTGGAGCTGAGAATCCTAAATCTTGCAGGCAACATGAAGTCAGTGGACACATTCAGTGGTTTCCTGAGCATAAGAAACCTCTAATTCCTCCACACAAAGACACATTTCCTTCAACAAGGCCATACTCACTGCAACCAAGCCACACCTCCAAATAATTCCTTTCCCTATGAGATTATGTGGATCAATTACATTCAAAGTACTAAACTACACTCACTGCCCCCATAAACTTGTAAAATTATTATAATGCAAAATTCATTTAGTCCAACTTCAAATGTCCCATAATCTATCACAGTCTCAACAATGTTTAAATGTTCAAAGTCTTTATGAGTTTCATGCATCCTCTTAACTGCAATTCATTGTGAAATCAAAATCAGGATCCCATAATCCCTACATATAATGGCATATAATATGCATTACCATTCCAAAATGTAGGGAAGAGAGCACAGTGAAGAAATATTGAACCAAAATAAGCCTGAAAAGCAGCTGGGTAAACTCCAAACACAGCATCTCCATGTCTGATCTTAAGATGCTCTTCAGATCTCCAATGCCATTCAGCGTTTGTTTCCTGCAACACAAATCTTTCTCTTGGTCTTATTTCACTCCATGGTAGCAGTTCTCCTCAGCAGATATCCCAAGACTCTGGCATCTCTAACATCTTGATGTCTCTGAGGCAATCCAGGCTTCAACTTCACAGCCTCACACAATTGACTTTATTAAGCCTCCATTCAGGGACACCGCTGATTTACATGTGGCCTCCGTGGCTCTCTTTAGGCATGGAGGCAAACTCCATAGCTGGAATTTCTGTTCTTAGCGCCAAAGCCAGAATCATGAGGCCAAACCCACCAGTTCTGCTGCTTGCTGAGGCTGGAAAATGGTCCCCTCATTCAATTACATCATCATCAGTTTTCTGTCCCTCACTGTTTAAGTTTGGATACCCTGAAACTTGCCCTGTAGACCAGGCTGGCCTCAAACTCAGAGATATGTCAGTGTCTCCTTCCTAGAGCTGTCATTAGAGGTGTGGCCCACCATAATTGACTTTAAGATTTTCTTTGGTTTTTTTCCACAGCTGGGTAGAAACTTGCCTTAAGGTCATTACTCCCTTTATTACATTTCTTAATCTTTTCGTCTCCTTGAACACAGGATTTAGCTCCATTCCACTTTCCAGTATTCTTTTTCTCTTCAAAATTTACTTTTTGTAACTTATCTTGCTAAGGTTGCTCCTTTTCATTATAAATTGTCATTAGAATTACCACTAGTATCCATGCTACAGAGTCTACACTAGGATGTTTTCAGATTTCTTCTGCCAAGGAAATCAATCAAAACCTCTTCCCTTTAGCTCAGACAGACTCTTTGTTTTTTGTGTATCCTTTTTCTTAAAAAAATTATTAAAATTAAAAACAATCTTATTTTACATATCAAATCAGTTCCGTCTCCCTCCCATGCCCCCCACCAACCTCTCATCGCACCCCCATCCACTCCCCAGGGACGGTCAGGCATCCCATAGGGGATCATCAAAGAGTGCCACATCATTTATGGAAGGGTCTAGGCCCTCCCCCATGTATCTAGGCTGACATGAGCAAATAGGATCTCTCGAATCCCAATCTGACAACTGGGGAACCAGCATAGAACCGAACCAGTCCCTCTGAACGTGGATGTCACGGGAGAAGCCTGGGCAACTATGGAGCCATTGGCAGTGGAACCAATATTTATCCTATTGCACGAATGGGCTTTGGGAGGCCATTCCCTATGGTCGAATACTCTCTAAGCCTAGATAGACAGGGCATTTATTGTTTTGATTATTATATTTTGTGGGAAGTTTATTTTCTGTTTTTGTTTATTTAGTGTACTGTATGTCTCTTATACCCTGATAGGTAGCTCTTTCTTTAGATTCAGAAATTTTCTTCTATTTTTTATAAAGTATTTTCTGTGTTTTTAATCTGAGTTTCTTTTCCTTACTGTATACTTGTTACTCATAGATTCTGTATTTTAAGCCATTCATATGTAACATAAACCCTATATAATTATAAACTTATAATGTACTTTTAGGCAAATATAAATAATGTCATGTGGCTTCATCAAAGAACCCTGTTGTTATTTGAGGCTTGTCCCTCTTTCTTCTTCTCAATTGAGCTTTCCTCTTTTCGCAAGTTAGAACATCTGTCCGATTAGTCTGCTCAACACTTTATATCTCCTTTATTCTGTCATTTTACCCCAACAAGCTCCCAGCCCACCTATTGTCTCTTTAAACTACCCTGGTTTTTGTGTTTACTTGATATTGCATGAGGATTTTCAGCTGGGAACTGCAGATGAGGAAATACATAGTGTATTTGACTATTCAGGCTTGGGTTACCTTTCTTAATACAATATTTTCTATGTCCAGAAATTTACCTGAAAGTTTCATGATTTGATTTTTTTACAGTTGAATTGTAGGTGGAATTTCCTTTCCCACTCTCTGGTTCCCAAATACCCCACATAGAAATTTAATACTAATTATAAATGCTCAGTCAATAACTCACGCTTATTACCAAGTAGCTCTTATAACTTAAAATAACCCATTTAAATAAATCTATGTTTTGCCACACGGATCATGGCTTTACCTGTCCTCCAGCATGTCTTACTCCCTCTGAATCACCTGGTGATCTCTCTGACCCTACCCTTCTTCTTCCCAGTGTTCTTAGTCCATTTTTCTGACTAATATCACCCTGTATAGCTATTGAACAGTCAGTTTCTTTATTATCCAAGCACAATGTAATTTACACAGTGTACAGCCCTGAATATCACTCCATTGTGTCTAAGTACATATTTTCACTATTTATCATCTGTGGAAGAACATTTGGGTTCTTTCTATTTCCTGCCTGTGTAAATTGCATAGCAGTGAATATGATTAAGTAAGTATCTGGGAAGTAGGTTGTTGAGTACTTGGGGCATAGACCAATGAGTATAGATGAATTCGAACACAGATTTAGGCTTTGGATTTTTTTTATTGATTGACTGATTCTCTGTACTGATTTCTCGACATATGGTGGGTGAAATTTGCATAATTTGAATAAAGCCTGTGCCAGTGTAATAGTCACACCAGGTAAGGAAACAATGAAACCAAACAAACCAACTGCAGAACAATATTCATGATGGACACATATGCAAAAAAGCACATATCAAAGATATTATTCACAATGATCAAGTTGTATTTACCCCAGAAAGGTAGGGTGGGTTCAATATATATCATTAAATAAATATATTAAATCATACAAATAGATTTAAACACAAAAAAATCAAATGATCATCTCAATAAGTCAATGGCAGAAATAGCTAGTGACAAAATCGAAAATGCTTTCGAGATAAAAGTCCTAGAGAAGCAGGACTGTAGGAAACAAAAAATAAAACTACTTATGGAGCAGTAAGGCAGGAAAAGGAAATTAAAGGGTACAAATAATAAAAGAAGTGTCAACTTATCCCTATTTGCAGATGTTATATCATACATAAGATATGCGAAAATATCCAGAAAAAGATCTGGTAGCAAAAAGTTCAGCAAAAAGGCAGGGTACCAAATTAGCTTATAAAAATCAGTGGATTTTTTAATCAAAGTGACAGAGGAACACTGATCTTTAATTCTTTTTCTGAAAATACAGTGTGCCTCTTGTACCTCCATTAGGTATTTGAAGAATATATATTACTTCTTGATCCTTGGATACTTGCAGTGAGGTGCTTCTGTAAATCGCAGAAGAGAGTTTTCCCTTTGCCATTGCAAACTCATGGAGCTATTAGAATTTTCAGGGCTGAGTTGAAGTTGTAAATTAGCTAAACATACATGGTTTACATTGTAGTAGGAATATATGTTTTAGGGTCTGTGGTGAAATATTACAATTTAAAAAAACCAAATCTCCCTAAAAGCATCATGTGTTAAAGGGTTGGTTGAAAAATAACAGGGCTTCAAGGTCTCCAAATTCATCATAAGAATGACATTGTGTGATTCATAGTTTGATAGAATTGTTGGGATAGAATACAAACTTAACTACTGAAAGTAGATCTTTCCAGAACAGGTCATTAATCATATGATGTCTTTGTGACCCGTTCAAGTCTCTGCTTCCCGGTGGTCATGACATGGTCAGATTTTCTTTACCATTTCATTCCATTGTGATGTTTCTGTCTTACTCCATATTTGAAGCAATGGAGCAAGTAAACAAAATGACTTCTGTGAAGCCAGGAAGAAAGTATTGTCTCCCATTTTAGCAATTATTTATGTAAATTATTGGCATTTAACAGCCACATGACCAAGTGAGAAATATTAACATTCGTCATTACTATCAATAGTTACTGATCATCAATTTACATAAAAATGTGTAATGAATTAGAGATAGATCAACAGTTAAGAACACATACTTCTCTTACAGAGGCCCTGAGATCTTTTCTCAACACTCATGTCAGGTGACTTAAAAACATTTTGAGGGATCAGACAACTCTGACCCCCATGGTCACCTGCACTGATATGTACACAGACACATAATTAAAAATTTAAAACCCTTCAAATCAATGCTGAAACCAAAAAGTTTAAACTTATGGAGACACCATTAAAAATCTTACAGTTGCAATGACTTGTAGAGTCTATGAGGCTGCAGGCACAGGGACCAGTATTTATCCCTAGTCTTTGAAAGGACTTTTGGAGCTCCTTCTCTTTGGAGGGATGCATTTCTCAGCCTAGATATAGGGAGATACTTGATCCTGTCTCAAAGTGACTATGTTGACTTCCCAATGGCAAGCCTCACCCTCTCTGAAGAGTAGGTGTGAGGAGTGGGAGGAAGGGAGGGAGAGGGAACTGGGATTTGTTTATAAAATGAGAAAAGGTTGTTTAAAATATCTCTTATGAATAACGAGTAAATACATAGTTACTCAGATGCTTAATTTCCAAAGTCATTAAGAAAATGCAAATTAAAACACAAGAGCACCCTGCTTCATACTACTCAACATGGTTTAAGTTTGGAGAATGAAGACACAAAAGTCCCTTGTCACATCTAAAGACTGCAGTACCCACATATTTCTGGTGGAAAGTGACACAGTAACACCATGATGGTATTAGGAATGGTTTTTACTGTGTGTTCATCTTCAGTTTCCACATATATTTTACTCTAGATTCTTTATTCAGTACATATGAAAATATTTGATAGTAATATACATGCAATCCCAATATGAAATACTTAAACTGTGGCTTTTTTATCTACTTATACAGTACTCACTCAGCATCATAAATGTTGACTCAAAAAATATAATGACATGTTATGCTGTGTGAGAATGGCTTAGGAAATAAATGAATACAGATAAGCATTTGAATAGTTGCATATTTTTATTCATATAATTTTACACTATGATTACATGAATGATAACAGTATATGACAAGAATATCACACATTAATTAAACTTGATTACAGAAAAAAGTATTTACAGTATGATTCTTATTAAGCTAATGAAAAGTCATATAATGATATAACAGTAACAATGATTTTCTCTTGGGCAAGGGAAGTGACTTTCTATATCATATAATCTTTCCCGAAGACTTGACAGGTTTTGATAGTATTCTGAGAACATAGGGCGTATTTATTTTCCAAATACATGTGTTGTACAATTACAAATTGTACATAATTCTCTATTAAACTCTAACAAACAAAAAATACTAGAGTCTACAGCATTTTGCATTAATATAATATTCATAATATCAATAATTTACAATTAATAAATAGTTTTGATATATCTAGAATATAAGATAATTTGTTGTACATACTCTTAAGCAATACCTCTGTTAAGCTAGTGTCCCAATTCTGTTTAATTGTCAACTTGACAAAGTCTAGAATGCTATTCGAGGAAGCTTTTTATTACATTCATCTAGATCTGGTTATCTGTGTGCCTATCAGTGACTATTATTTATTGATTAATAACTGACTGTTATTAATTGGTTATTAATTGATTAATGATCCCAAATCAGCAGGGAGGCAACAGCTCTAGACACCTAGACAGATGGTCTTGGGCAGTATAAGAAAGCTAGCCAGCCAAGCATCAGCAAGAGAGGCAACAGTCAGCGTTACTTCATGATTTCTGCTTCACATTCCTGCTTGAATTCTTCCCTCACTTTCGTCAATGAAGAAGTGGGAGAGGATGATAGAGCAAATAAACCCTTTTTTCTCCTTAAGATGATTTCATTCAGAATGCACGGCTTATCACTGCAACAGAGAGGAAATTAAAAGAGAAATTGGCACAGGGTGTGGGTTGTTCCTGGGACACCTATAGCCATGTGGCTTTTCATGTCTTTGTATCATTTTGTTGGTGGATTGCATAGGATTTTAGGACTTTGGGCTGGAAATTCTGCTGAATGCTCAAACCTTAATAAGTAATTTTAGGAACTTGGAAGATGAACTATGGGGGTGTGCTTTATGCAGTTTCAGAAGGGGTTACTGACTGAATTAAGAATTGAGCCAGAGCAAACGCCTTTAATCCCAACACTCAGGAGGTAGAGGCAGGTGTTTCTCTGTGATTTCAAGACTAGCCTGGTCTAC
Organism: Mesocricetus auratus; assembly: GCF_017639785.1. Classification (NCBI taxonomy): domain Eukaryota; kingdom Metazoa; phylum Chordata; class Mammalia; order Rodentia; family Cricetidae; genus Mesocricetus; species Mesocricetus auratus. Next base: position 16,242,580 of record NW_024429211.1, read on the forward strand.
ATGTGCTAGTTCCAGGAGAGCCTCCAAGCCATAGAGAAACCCTGTCTCAAAAAAGAAAGCAAAACAAAACAAAACAAAAGAACAAAACCAGAATTGAGCCAGAGGCTATTTATATGAAATTTTGTGTGAAGGGTCTATGGCTATTGTCAGATGGAACTTCAGAATCAGCTATAGTTAGAACCAGTGCTGCACATCAGGTGGTGACACTTGCCTTTAATCCCAGAACTGGGGTGACAGAAGTACGCAGATCTTTGAGTTTGCATCCAGCCTGGTCTACAAAGCAAATTACAGGAGAGGCAAGGCTACACAGAGAAACCCTGTCTCCAAAAAGCAAAAGCAAAAAAAAAATAAAAACAAAAACAAAAAAAAACAGATTTGCATCATTGAGGTCACCTGTTTTTCTCTTACATTATGTGACTGTTGGTCACCTGGTGCTGAAGAATCGGTTGTGATTAAAAAGAGGACTCAGGGAGACCAGGGAAGCAACTGTTCCAGCAACAGCATCAGGTACAACAGGCCCTGATTGTGGGCCTGTGTTCCAGTGCCTGGGGATCACGTGAGAACTGTACAGAGCTTCCAAACCCAGCGGGAGCCAAACACATCAGACTCCAGGACTTCTCTCCCACCAACTAGACCAGGAAACCAAAAGGAGCCAGGGAGTCCAGGGGAGCAGCTGTTCTCTGGCCACAGGATCAGGTACAACAGGATCCAGCAAAGGGTCCAGGGAGCCAGGTGAGAAGCTAAGAGGCTCAGATTCCTGTTCTTCTTCTCCAGCCAAGGGACAAGAAAGAGGACAAGGAATAGAAGAACCACCAGATTATTGAACTTGCTAGCACCCAACAAAAGGGAACTCTGGTCCCCTAACCACCAGACCAGTAAGGGGCACTTTCTGCACGCACAAGAAGAAGAGATGCGAAAGAGACAATACAAAAACACATTAAGCAACAGAAAAACAAATAAGACACCACTAGATTTTAGAGACTCCACACCAGCAAGACTCCAACATTCCAATGCAAAAGAAGCAGAAGAGAATGACCTTAAAACCACATTCATGAAAATAATACAGGCCCTAAAAGAGGATATAGGAAAATCCCTCAAAGAAATGGAGGAAAAAAACAAACCAAAAACTGCAAGAAATGGAGGAAAAAACAAACTAAGAAATGCAAGAATTGGAAGAAAAAACAAACCAAAACAGACAGGAAATGGAAGAAGAAACGAAGCAAAAAATGCAAGGAATGGAAGAAAAAACAAAGCAAAAAATTTAAAAAATGGAAGAAGAAACAAACCTAAAAATGCAGGAAATGGAAGAAGAAACAAAGCAAAGAATGCAAGAAATGTAAGAAATAACAAACCAAAAAATTCATAAAAGGCAACAAATGGACAAAAAGATATACAGAAAATTGCAAGAAGCAATGAAAACACTGCAAGGGTTAAAAACTGAAATAGAGAAAATAAAAAAAACACAATCTGAAGAAATGCAGGAAATAGAAAAGCTGGGCAGTCAGCTACAACCAATACAAGCATTACCAAAAGAATAGAAGAGATGGAAGGGAGAATCTCAAGTGTTGAAGATACACTAGGAGAAATGGATTCATCAACCAAAGAAAACCTTAAGACCAACAAATCCTTAACACAAAACATAAAGGAAATATGGGACAACATGGAAAGACCAAACCTAAGAATAATATGTATAGAAGAAGGAGAAGAAACCCATCTCAAAGGGGCAGAAAACATATTCAACAAATTCATAGAAGAAAATTTTCCCAAACTTAAGAAAGAAATGAAGGTACAAGAAGCCTACAGAACACCAAAAAGAGTGGACCACAAAAAAATCCCCTCGCCACATAATAATCAAGACCCCAAACATACAGAATAAAGAAAGAATATTAAGACCAGCTAAGGAAAAAGGCCAAGTAACATATATAGGCAGACCTATCAGAACTACACCTGATTTCTCCATGGAAACTCTGAAAGCCAGAAGGTCCTGGATAGATATTCTACCAACACTAAGAGACGATGGATGCCAGTCCATACTACTATACCAGGCAAAGCATTCAATCTCTATAGATGGAGAAAACAAGATATTCCATGACAAACCTAGATTCAAGCAATATGTATCCACTAACACAGCCCTACCGAAAGTTTTGGAAGGAAAACTCCAACCCAAGTAAGCTAACTACAACGAGAAAAACATAGGCATTAGAGAATCCCTCTCTACCAACAGCCGAAAGAACAAAGGGGGTGAAATTCCACCCATAATTTCACCAACAACAACCATTGCAAATCGAAGACGGATGAGCAATCAATGGTCATTAATATCCCTCAACATTAATGGCTTTAACTCACTCATAAAAAGACACAGTCTAGCAGAATGGATTCGAAGATAGAACCTTTTCTTCTGCTGCATACAAAAAACACACCTCACCCTCAAAGACAGAAATTACCTGAGAGTTAAAGGTTGGGAAAAATTTTTCCAATCAAATGGACCCAAGAAACAAGCAGGGGTGGCAATCCTAATTTCTAACAAACTAGACTTTAAAATGAAATCAATCAAAAAGGATGAAGGAGGTCATTACATACTCATCACAGTTGAAACCCACCAAGATGAAGTGTCTATCCTGAACATCTATTCCCCAAATACAAAGGAATCCATATTCGTAAAAGAAACATGATTAGAACTTAAATCACATATGAAGCCCCACACAGATATAGTGGGAGATTTCAACACACCACTCTCACCACTAGAGGGTCTAATAGAAGTAATGACCCAACTGGGATTAACAGACATCTATAGAACAATTCATCCTCATAAAAAAGAATATTCCTTTTTCTCACCACCACATGGAACCATCTCAAAAATCGACCACATACTTGCCAACATATCAAACCTCAGCAGCTACAAAAAATTGGAATAACTCTATGCATCATATCAGACCACCATGATTTGAAATTGGAATTCAACATCAACACAAATTGCAGAAAACCTATAAACTCATGGAAATTGAATAATGCTCAACTGCACCATTCCTGGGTCAAAGAAGAAATATGAAAAGAAATTAAAGACTTCCTCGAATTCAATGAGAATGAAGACAAAATATACCCAAACCTATGGGACACTTTGAAAGCATTGCTACTGGGAAATTTCCTAGAACCTAAGTTCCCACATGAATAAACTGTAGAATAGTTATACTAGAGATTTAACGTCACAGCTAAAAGCTCTAGAACACAAAGAAGCAAACTCCCCCAGTAGGAGTAGATGCCAGGAAATAATCAAATTGAGGGCTGAAATCAATAAAGTAGAAACTAGAATTAATGCAACGAAGAGTTGATTCTTTGGGAAAATCATCAAGATAGACAAACCTTTTTCCAAACTTACCAAACAGCAGAGAGTGTACATGCAAATAAACAAAATCAGAAATGAAAAGGGGGACATAACAACAGACACTGAGGAAATCCAGAGAATCATCAGGTCATATTTTGAAAACCTGTACTCCACAAAAATGGAAAATTTAAAGGAAATGGACAACTTCCTGGACTTCCACTAGCTCTTGTGCATATACACATGGCTCCCATTTGGTGGAACTATTTGTAAAAGATTAGGAGGTGTGTCCTTGTTGGAGGAGAAGTGTCATTGGGATTAGATCTTGAGGCTTCTGAAGCACACTATATTCCTAGCCCCATCCTTGGTGTCCACCTTACAGATCAAGATGTGAGCTCTCAGCTGTTCATTCTGCCATGACTTTGCTCCTCCATCACCAACTCTAACCTTCTAAAACCATGCACAAGATGAAACACTTTCTTTTATATCTTGCTTGATCATGGTGTCTTGTCACAGCAGCAAAAAAGAAAACAAAAAAATGTAGTACAACAGTATTCACAAATGCAAAACAAACTGAAAAGTGTTATATCTTCTGGTATTGCAATAGAATAAAAATGAACAAGTAAACAAATAGTAAGAATAGTAGACACACAAAGTCTTGAAAATTAAATAACTCACTAATTTAACAAAGGATGAAAAAGAATAAAAGAAAAATTGAGAAAAATAAGGAGGTCATCAGGAGGTGTATATGGATGAGAAGATTAATAGGGGATGAATATGATCACAACAAATTGTTTATATATATATATATGAAACTAATGAAATAACAATAGCAATAGAAATTAGGAGATAAATATTGTCATAAAGTTTATTTCCTTTAAAAACACAAAGATTGTTCAACACGCATAAAATATAAAGGAATGTAATACTGCTGTTGGGCCTAAGAAAGGCTTGGATGCCAGGCCCAGTGTAAGCGCCTGAGCCTGACTTGAGTTTAGCGACCAGTCTATAACCTGTACCTCCACGTGGGGGTGACTCAGCCAGATCTGAATCAAGATTGCCCCCTGCCTAGCTACCAGCCTGCTTGGTGGAATACTATTGGCCCTTAACTCCTCATGTCACCTTATCCTATCCTAAGATTCCCATCCCCTACCTCAGTCCTATATATGTTCCTGTGTGTTGGAATAAATCAAGATACTGCTTTGACAGACTCCTTACTCAGTTTGTGGTTTTTTTCCCCCTTAACTAATAGGGGGAGGAGGGTCTGAGTCATCGACACTCACCATACTGCTCAGCCTGCCAGGAAGAGGCCATCTGGACTGGCCCTCCCTCCATCCCCACTGCTCTACCTGCAGGGATGACCCTGTATACTGCATAAACGTAAATTCAAACTCTAAAAGTCATTATGCAGAAAGTAATGTTGACAAAATTTATTGTACCTTCAGGATAAATAATTCTGAAGAAATACAGGATAGGAGCACGATAAGATAACACAGTGAAGGAAATATATTATCTAGCCTGGAGAAATGAAATAATATTTAAATGAAAATTTCATCTCCTTTATCCCTCTTCTGTTTAATATTGCACTCAAAACTTCCGTAAAAACCATGTCATGAGAAAGAAAAGATTCAAAATAAAAATGAATAACTTATACTCCCACCTTTAGCAGGAAACAGAATTCTTTACTTCAAAAACTTTAAAGCCTAGAAACATCCCATGGCAACATACATAGATAGAAGATAGAAACTGTTTAACAACCTCATGTTTAGTTTGTGTGATGTACAAATATTTTCATATCCCGAGGCCTTGATATTATTACTACTTTCAGAAGGAATACATTCATACAGATATTTATACTGATAGATGGGGGATTATATAGAAAATAAAAATTCTACAGAGATAGATAATATGATAAAGAAAATCTCAATTGTCCTGTTTGCAAGCAGCTCTGATTATATTAGGAATTATTGATGGATGCCTACGTACCTGATGTTGATCACTGAGGTAAGTTTTATGTAAGGACCCAATAGTGCTTCTTTAGGTATTGAGGAGCACTTAGGTGTGCAGAATGAGGGGCTGTGCATTTGAGATTACTGATCAGCAGAGGAAGGAGGAAGGAAGTGAAGCTGAATTCTGAGTTTGCTGCAGAGAAGCATGGGCATTTCTAATTGAGGACTGCTAAGAGGCGTGCAACAAATGAGAACAAACCTAACACAATGGGAGCTTACTACATGTCTCTTCTAGAAGATGGGAGGTTTCCTGATAACAAAATCTGTCTGTGTTGACTGTTTGAGGATAAGTTAAGAAGGTGCACAACTTGAAAGACAAATAGTTACAGGTATGAAGTTGTAACCAGAGGAAAAGGACAAGCTCACATGTGGACCACACGCCTCAGATATTTAAAAGCTCACTTATATTGTCACTTCAATCCCATCCCCAGAGCCTGTGGTGAAAGGATAATTGTGTTTGATGGTTTTCTGAGGACAGATTTCTAACAAAATTCTGAATGTGGATTCCAATCCAAAATAAATGCTGCAGGACCAGTACAGTGTGTGTGTGTGTGTGTGTGTGTGTGTGTGTGTGTGTGTGTGTGTGTGTGTGTGCCTGCATGAATGTGTTTAAAGAAGTTACCAACTGATGTCAAGATTTTCCTTAAATAGATCACTACCTTACTTTTTGAGGCAGGTTTTCTCACTGAACATGGAGCTTATAGACTCAAAAGCAGACCAGTAAATTCTAGCGATCCTCTGCTCTCTGCATCACCAGCGCTAGAATGATGGTTATGCCTTGCCAGGCCTGCAATGTGCTGACGGTTGGATTTCAGGTTCTTATGCTTGCAGCACAGTTACTTTACAAACTAAGCCATCTACCCTGGACAGGTTCAAACTTTGACAAACTCAAATACACAATACTCTGTGCCTATTAGAAGTGAATATTGGAAAAGCACAGGAGACTTACACAAAATATAAGCAAGATGGCAGTCACAAGTCTGGATGGATAACAACTCTAGCTAACAATTTGTGAAACAGCATGAGAGAAGCAGTCAAATGCGGCTGGGAAGCGACCTGATGTCAGCTACAGTCGGCAGAAAAGTGGCGATGCTGGTGTTCACCTGTGACCCCAGTGCTCAGCAGAAGGAAGCAGAAAGAACAGAAGTCCTTGTTTTTTCTCCACAATCCAGCGAGTCTAGAATCCTGATTTCTCTGTTAACTAATTATCCTATTTTAAATTAAAATGGATCCCACTTCACATTTTCGCTTACTCCCCAGGACAAAAGCATGACTGGAACCTGACAATTCAAAAAGTGGGTAACTGCAGCAATGCTGTGTAAGTTTTACAGGATCATCCCTCCCACTCCTCTGTGTCTTCTCTACTCTGTCGATGTGCCTAGAGTCCGTGACTAGAGACAGCATGATTTTGCCTCTTTAGGTCTGAGGACCAGCCCATACTGCACTCCTTGGGTGTGACTTGGTGCTGTTTCCAACCCATACATAATGACTTCTTGATGAACTATCCTATTATTCTGTGTTTGAGTAGATGCTCTAGTGCATACAGCCAATAAGAAATCTTTCCCTGCATGAATTTCAGTCTATTCTTGTGTTATTTTTGGTCAATATGGATGATTCCCTCCAACAAAAAAAATCATTAAAAGATAAAATGAAAGCAAGACGAACATCACTCTGATGGAGATGAGGGGAGAAATGATCTGATGACAGTTAAGTCTAGAAGCTTCATGGTAGAAGACTTACAAGTTATCCAGTGTTTTTTTCTGATTCTCTCTCTGCCCCTCAATATCTTACATCTCACCCCCACGAGCTGTCCCTTTCTCTCCAAGTTTCTTTGCGTTTGAGCTAGTGGGTGACATTTCAAGGACACTGGAGAACAGCAGGAAATAGGCTGGGATTTTTTTTATATTTATTCATTTATTTGTTTATTTAAGATGGGGTTTCTCTGTGGTTTTGGTGGCTGTCTTTGAACTAGCTCTTGTAGACCAGGCTGGTCTTGAACTCACAGAGATCTGCCTGCCTCAGTATTAAAGGTGTGTGTTACCATCGCCAGGTTGGGATTTTTATTTTTAATCTCTCTCCTGGTCAACTGCATGTTGGGAGCAGCAGTGCTCCTCTGCGCATCTAGTTATGCCTTCGTACTTCTGACCCATAGTGCTCTCTCTCTCTCTCTCTCTCTCTCTCTCTCTCTCTCTCTCTCTCTCTCTCACACACACACACACACACACACACACACACACATACTTGTATCAATTCCTTCTGCTGATTATTGGAGTCAAGGGGTAGACAATGTCCCCCACTCTCTTACTTCATCATATATCCCCAGCAACTTACTATGGCTCTAATAAACACTTATTGTGGTATTCTTCAGCTGTTTAAATCCTAAGGCTCTGACTCTCTTTGGGAGCAACATACACACATTGCAGATCAGCTATAAGATCCAAAAAACAGGAAACTCTTTGCAGGCTTTCTTCCCTGCGGAAAAATATGCACATGAACTTCCACTTTAAATAACAGACACGAATACAAATGATCTGGGGAAAGTAGGAAAAGTCTGCTCATGTCAGGCCATCTCTGTTTCAAAAGGAAGCTTCCTTCTCATGTCTTCCTAGGAGAAATACCTATACCAGGCACATTGGATTTTGTGGTAGCAAGACAGGGATGTGGACAGAGAAAACTCAAAGACAGTAACTCTCTGAACATTCTTGGAATATATCCTTACCTTTCCTCCATTCTCTGGTCTGGAGGTGGAGAGCTGTCCAATGGCAAAGAAGACCCTTTCACAGAGTAATTATCGAGTCTGCTTCCTTGAGTTGGGATTTGTCTTCAGTAGCTGAGTAAGAGTTTCTGGTCCAGGTGAAGCTTTTAAAAATGTTGAGCTGACCTTCTGATTTCCTGTAAATATACTAGAGATATACACAAGAGATGTTTGAATTCAGATGCCCTCTTAGATGCTTTTTGGCATCTGTCCCAATTACACTCATATAAACCTCTTCCATTCCATCCTTTTAGGTCTACTTGTCGTCAAATAATTACACTTTCCTCTTTTATGGATGAACTCTCATACAGGTAGCAACATGATATAGTTTCCACTTTGGTTTTAAGAGTATGTAACTGAAACACAAGCATATCAGACTTTCCCTCTCCATGGTAACTGGTCTACATTTCTTGTAAATAATAGAAATTGTTGGTCAGCGGTGTTTTATATGCTTCCATACCTGAGCACTACAGGCTATTGGCAATGTGCTTGATCACTCTCTATAATGTGATGCTAAAACTCTATTGATGAAGACACCACATACTTGGGTCACAGAGCATGAAGAAAACAAGCTGGTTTATTCTGCTTTGGAGGTTGAAGTCATCTATCCTACCATGGTGGTGGAGGCAGGAGTGGGAGGCTGGCTGATGACACTCTCCTGGAAATTTGGAATCAGAGAGTAAACAGGAAGGGAGGCACCCCAGCAATGACCCACTGCTGTCAGTAAGGCTCCACCTGCTGAAAGTGTTGCAACCTTCCTGTCTGCCACTCTGGCTCAGATCATGTGTTTAAATACAGAGCCCGTGGGACACTACACATTGAAACTACCACACTCCTTCATACTGATGCCTGATTGTCTCTTAGGAAAAGTTCCCATTTCACACCAGCATAGAAATATTTGGTGTAGTTGATGCCAGTACTTTTCCAAGTTTCAGTTCCCTAAATCCCGGGAAGTAAAATGAATGTCCTTTGCCTGAGGCTGCAGTTTTCGTATAGAAACCTACGTGGTCCCAGAACATATCTCTCTCTCTGTCTCTCTGTCTCTCTGTCTCTCTGTCTCTCTCTCTATCTATCTATCTATCTATCTCTGTTTCTCTGTCTCTATCTCTCTGTCTCTCTCTGTGTCTCTGTCTCTGTCTCTCTCTATGTGTGTGTGTGTCTGTGTGGTAAGAGGAGTCTCCCTACAAAGACTATCCTTAAATGCAATATGTTGCCCATTAGCTTCAAAATCATGGTGATTCTTTGAATATGTCTCCTGTGTGCTGGGATTTCAGATGAATACTACTATGAATGGCTTCCAGAAGCTTTCTTTTTTCATCTTCCTTCCATCCATCCTCCCATCCTCCCCTCCTTCCCTGGCTTCTTTCCTTCATCTTTCTTTTCTTCATTTTCTTTTCTTTCTTTGGCAGTCATGTTGGCTTCTTCCCTAGGCATCTGGGCCGTCCTGTCTGTGGCTCCTGGCCATCTAGGCAGTGTCACGAGTGAACTCACTCATGTGGCATGGGCCTTAATGTAGACTAATTATGCATAGTCCACTCCCACAAATTCTTGTCCTCCATTGCCCCTGCATGTTTCTGGTTGAAGTTTTTGTGGCTGGTTTGATGTTCCTGTCCCACTGTTAGGAGCCTTGCCTGGATATAGAAGATGGCCAGTTATGGCTCCATATCCTGAATAATTACGAGACTTTGCTAGGGTCACTTTCAATCACTTTCAATGATTCCACGGAGTTTCCATTACACTAGGTTTCTACATCACTCCCCAAATGCCTCCCTAATTCCAGTAATCTCTCCTCCAATATGTATCTCTGGCACATATCAAAAATCAGGTGTCTATGTGTATGTGTGTTTATGTCTGTGTCTCTGTTTCAATTCCATTGATCAACCAGTCTTTGCTTATGCTAATATTTTGTGGTTTTTATTACTATAGCCCTGTAGTACATCTAGAAATTGGGGCAGGTGATATCTCCAGATGTTTTTTTATTATTTGTTTGTTTTTCTTTTGTTTTTTATTTATTTATTTTTATTTTAATTTTAAATAGCTTGTTTTACATGTCAATCCCAGTTCCCTCTCCCTCCCCTCCTCCTACATCCCCCCATCTTCCCACCTTATTGCCAATTCCTTCTGCATAGCAGATATCTAGAGTCTATCATTTCCCTCAGGGTAGGGTCCAGCAACTTTCCTAAGAGTCCAGGCAGAGAGAGTAACCCTCTTTGTGTTATGGACACACGATGTCTGTTAGCATTTCAGGGATAAACACTGATCCACTGGTCAGGACCCCATAGGTAGCCCATGCCTCCTCATTGACTCTCACATTCAGGGGGTCTGGATTGGTCCCATGCTGGCCTACCAGCTGTCGGTCTGGGGTCCAAGAGCTCTCCCCTATTTGGATCAGCTGTCTCTGCTGGTTTTGCCAGCCCATTCTTTGCCAATTTGCTCTTCTCTCCTCTGTCTCTGTTGCTGGGTTCCTTGAGTTCTGTTCAGTATTTAAATGTGGGTGCTTGCCTCTGCTTCCATCAGTCACTGGATGAAGGCTCCAGGATGGTTATAGACACCAAGTTCTCTATCATGAATGGGCACTTGAGGTGGTCTCTACACTGTTGCTTAGCTTGCCAATTGGTGTCATCCGTTTAGATCACTATCTGTCTTCTAACATATGACCCAACATCTGCCAGAGGGCTAATCTCGAAAATTTACAAAGAACTCATGAAGCAAGTCTCCAAAACACCAAAGGATCAAATTAAAAGGTGGGGTACAGAACTAAACAGAGAATTCTCAATAGAGCAGGCTAAAATGGCCAAGAGACACTTAAGAAAGTGCTCAACATCCTTAGCCATCAGGGAAATGAAAATTAAAACAACTTTGAGATACCATCTTACTCCTGTCAGAATGCCTAAAATCAAAAACACCGAAGACAATTTATGCTGGAAAGGATGTGGAGAGGGGAGAACACTCCTCCACTGCTGGTGGGAGTGCCTACTCTTACAGCCCCTAAGGAAAGCAGTATGGAGATTCCTCAGGAAAATATTAATCAATCTACCACAAGAATCAGCAATCCCACTCTTAGGCATGTATCCAAAAGACGCAAATTCATACAACAAGGGCATCTGCTCCTCTATGTTCTTAGCAGCATTGTTTGTAATAGCCAGAACCTGGAAGCAACCTAGATGCCCCTCAACTGAACAGTGGATAGAGAAAATGTGGTACATTTACCCAATGGTGTATTACTCAGCAAAAAAAAAATGGAATCTTGAAATGCACAGGTAAATGGATAGCACTGGAAGAAACCATCCTGAGTGAAGTAACTCAGTCACAAAAAGACAAACATGGTATGTACTCACTCATATATGGATTTTAGACATGGATCAGGAGAGTGCCAGTCTGCACTTTCACTGACAGAGAGTCTGGTAAAAAGGGAAGAACCTAAAAGATATGCATGGTACCCAAGAGAAGAGAAATGAGGCAAGATCCTCTGAACAGATGGGGAACACAGCAAGGGGTTGGGGGAGGGGATCCTGGGAAATAGAGAAGAGGAGAAGTGGAAGAGAGAGTAGGACTTAAGTTTTGTGCATGTCAATAGACATGTATCAATCTGCAATTTTCTACATGCAAGCTTCCAATTATGCCAGCACAATTTGTTGATGATTCCTTCTTTTTTCTATTGTATAATTTTAGCTTCTTTATCAAAAGCAAGAATTCATATGTGTGTGGATTAATATCAGGATTTTCTATTCAATTCCAATGGTCTACCTGGCTAATTTGTTGCCAATACCAAGCTTTTTTCAGGACTATAGCTCTATAATAGAGCTTGAAGTCAGGGATGGTGATGCCTCCGCATGTTGCATTGTTGAAGAAGGTGGTTTTGGCTATCCTGGGTATTTTTGTTTTTCCATAAATGTTGAGAATTGTTGTTTAAAGCTCTGTGAAGAATTGTGCTGGGATTTCAATGGGGATAGCATTGAATCTGTAGATTGATTTTGGCAAGATTGCCATTTTTACTATGTTAATCCTACCTATCCAAGAGCGTGGGAGATCTCTTCATTTTCGGGGTCTTTCTTTCAAGACTCAAAGTTCTTGTGGTACAGGCCTTTCACTTGTTTGGTTAGAGTTACCCCAATTTATTTTAGGTTGTTTGTGGCAACTGTAAAGGGTGATGATTCTCTGATTTCTTGCTCATTCCTTTTATTGTCGGTGTATAGTAGGGCTACGGATTTTCTTGAGTTGATCTTGTATCCTACCAATTAGCACAAGGTATTTAACAGTTGTAGGAGTTCCTGGTAGAGTTTTTCAGGTCACTTATGTAAACTATCGTATCATCTGCAAATAGTGAATGGTTGACCTCTTCCTTTCCAATTTTATTCCCTTGATCTCCTTTTGTTGTCTTATTGCTCTGGATAGAACTTCAAGTACAATATTTAAAAGGTATGGAGACAGTGTACATCCTTGATTTGTTCCTAATTTTAGCAGAATTGCATTGAGTTTCTGTCCATTGAGTTTGATGGTGGCTGTTGGTTTGCTGTATATAGCTTTTATTATGATTAGGTGTGTTCCTCTTATCCCTGATCTATCCAAGACCTTTATTATGAAGGCATGTTTGATTTTGTCAAAGGCTTTTTCAGCAACTAGTGAGATGATCATGTGATTCTTGTTTCTCATCCTGTTTACATGGTGGATTATATTTATATATTTTCATATGTTGAACCATCCCTGCATCCCTGGGAATAAACCTACTTGGCCAATATTGATGAGTTTCTGATATGTCCTTGGATCTGATTTGACAGTATTTTATTGACTATTTTTGCATCAATGTTCATGAGGGATATTGATTTGAAGTTCTGTTTCTTATTTGTGCCTTTGTGTGACTTGGGTATCAAGGTTATTGAAGCCTCAAAAAGAAGTTTGGCTGAGGGGCATCTAGGTTTATTCCAAGTTCTGGCTATCACAAATAATTTTGCTATGAATGTAGTGGAACAGACATCCTTACTGTATGAATGGGCATCTTTTGGATATATGCCTACGAATGGAGTTGCTGGGTCTTCTGGTAGGTTGATTCCCATTTAGACTGTGTTTCCTTATTGTCTCCATGTCAGCTTTCAACCCTTGCACTGTTTGAATTGTTTCTTGCAATTTTTGGTTTGTCTTTTCCTCCCTTTCTTGCATTTGTTGAATTTTTGTTTTGTTTTTATTCCACTTCTTTAAGGGATTTTCTCATATCTTATTTGAGGGCATCTACCATTTTCATGAAGTGTTTTTTTCTCAATACATGTTTTTGTTTAAATTAGAAACACGAATGCTTCACATGTAAATCACAGCTCCTTCTCCTACCCCTCTTCTTTTCCCTCCCCGAGCCTTCCCCAGGCCTCTTCCCAGTCTTCACATCATTGCCCTGGGAGGGTGGCGCCATCCTTGGGGAGTCTCCAGAGTCTGTCATTTCATCCCGGGCAGGACCTAGGCCCTTCCCCATGTGTCCAGGCTCAGAGAGCATCCCTCTATTTGGACTGTGCTCCCGAAGTGCATTCATATGCCATGGTGAACACTGATCTACTGCCGAAAGCCCCAGTGATTTCTGTGGCCTCCTCACTGACACTGCATTCATGTAATCTGGATCAGTCTCCTATTGGCCTCTCAGCCCTCAGTCTGGTCAGCTGTCTTTGTGGGTTTCAATGGCCTGGATTTGACCCCTTGCTCATCACTCCTCCATCTCTGTCACTGGGTTCCAGGAGTTCAGTTCAGTGTTTAGCTGTGGGTATCTGTCTCTGCTTCCATCAGTCACTGGATGAAGGTTCTAGGATGTCATATAACCTTATCATCAAGGAGGGGCTATTAATGTAGCCTCTCCACTACTGCTTAGTTTACCAGTTGGTGTTATCCTTGTAGATCTCTGGAGATCTCACTAGTGTCAGCTCTTTCCTCAAGACTATAATGACCCCATCTCTCATCCTGCTCACCTCTATTCTTACCTCAACTCAACCTTCCTGAGGGCATAATAAGAGGGGAGAAGAAGGCATGGGGGAGCAGGAAGGTTCAGTCATGAAGGTGTTTTTAAGGTCATTTCCCTTCTGCTTCATCCGCATTGGAGTGGTAAGTTCTTGCTGGTGTTGAATCTCTAGACTCTAGTGGTGTCATATTTATTTTTCAATTGCTGGGTGTGTTCTTATATTGCCTCTTTCCCATCAGTTCTTCCATCAGTTGTAGAAAGAGCCTCTTCCTCTCCTGGTGGATAGGCAACCAGGTTTTCCTTTCCGTGGGTGGGTACAAGCAAATCCAAAACTCTCTGGCCTCTGCTCTCTGCTCTCTGTCATCTGTCCTTAGTGCAGGCAGAAGTAGACCTGCTCTCTCTTCAGGCTTCTGGTTGTTTGGTCATCCATTGGGGGCATGTCTACCTGGCTGTGGTACCCAGGCCAGGAGATCTGAGAGAGGGAAAGCCAGAGGATTTTGGCTCTAAGATGGGACCCAGAGCTCAACTATGCCCTCTGCTCTGAGTATGGGCAAAAGTGGACCAGCTATCTCTGCAGTTTCGTGGTAGCTTGGTCCTCTGTTCTGGGGCAAGTCACCCTGTCTACAGTCCCCAAGCCAGGGGATCTGAGAGAGGGTGAACAGGAGGAATTTGGGTTTAAGATGGGACCCAGAGCTCACATCTGCCCTCTGCCCTGAGTGTGGGCAGACCTTTTCTCATTTTCTAAAAATTTAAATTAGAAGCAAACTTGTTTTACATGTCAATCCCAGTTCCTCTCCCTGCCCTCCTTCCCTGCCCTCCCAACAACCCCCTATCACATTCCCTTTTTAATCACCAGGGAGGGTGAGGCATTCCATGGGGGGATCATCAAAGTCTGTCATATCATTAGGAGTAGGACCTAGGCCCTTCCCCATGTGTCTAGGCTGAGAGAATATCCTTTGATGTGGAATCCTTGTAGATATATGGACTTTCCCTACTGCCAGATTTCTCTTTAACCCTATAATGGCTCCCTCTATAATGGGATCTCTGTTCTTACTTCCCCCACTCAATTTTCCTGCTTTTGCATGTCCTCTTCTCCCTTCCTCTTCACTCTTTCTCTTTCTCTTAACTTCCTCTCCCCTCCTCCTATGCTTGCAATTTACTCAGAAGATATTGTTCCTTTCCCCTTCTCCAGGGGGAGGGGGAATCTTTTATGTCTCTTTTAGGGTCTTCCTTGTTATCTAGCTTCTCTGGCGGTGTGGATTGTAGGCTGGCAATCTTTTCCTCTATGTCTAAAATCCATACATAAGTGAGTATATACCATAGTTGTCTTTTTGTGACTGGGTTACCTCACTCAGGATGGTTTCTTCTTGTGCCATCCTTTTGCCTGGGAATCTCAAGATTCCACTGTTTTATTCCACCGATCAGTACTCCATTGTGTAAATGTGCCACCTTTTGTTTATTCATTCTTCAGTTGTGGGATATCTAGGTTGCTTCCAGTGTCTGGTTATTACAAATAATACTGCTATTTATATAGTTGAACAGATGTCCTTGTTCTATGAATGTGCATCTTTTGGGTATATGCCTAAGAGTGGAATTCGTTGGATCTTATGGTAGAATGATTCCCATTTTCCTGAGGAAGTGCCATACTGATTTCCAAAGCGGCTGTACTAGTTGCCATTCCCACCAGCAGTGGAGGAGTGTTCCCCTTCTCCACCCCAGCATAAACTGTTGTTGGTGTTTTGTATTTTAGCCCTTATGACAGGAGAAAGATTGTATCTCAGAGTTGTTTTGATTTGCATTTCCCTGATTGTTAAGGCTGTTATGCCATCATTACTTCAGATTGTGTTTCTTTATTGTTGTTTCTATTTCTGCCTTGAAACCTTGTACTATTTTAATTTTTCTTGCAATTTTTGGTTTGTTTTTTCCTCCATTTTTTGAATTTTTTTGTTTTTTCTTCCATTTCTGTTAGAGATTTTCTTATTACCTCTTTGAGGGGCTCTGTCATCTTCTTGATGTTGTTTATAAGGTCATTCTCTTCTGTTACATCTGTGTTGGGATGTTCAGGTCTTGCTGGTGTAGGGTCCCTTGTCTCTGTAGGTATCAAATTGGTTTTTTTGTTGTTGAATGTGTTCTTATATTGTTGTCTTCCCATCCTTTCTTCCAGTAGGTGCAGGTGGGGTCTCTTCCTCTCCTGGTGGGTATGGGTCAAAGGTTAGCTTCTGGCAGGTGCAAGCAGGTGCAATGGTCCGATGGGTCTCAAGATGAGTGCAAGTGTGTCTGAGACACTCCCTCTCCCCTGAGTGGGGACAGGACTAACACAGTGATGTCAGCAGTCTCTGGATTGTATGGTCTGCTGTGGGTGAGTTGACCTGCTCACAGTCCCCAGGCCAGGATATCCCAAATAGGGCAAGCATAAGTCCCAATATGAAATACTTGAACTGTGACATTTATATCTACTTATACAGTACTCACTCAGCATCATAAATGATGATTCAAGTAATATAATGACATTGGTAAACCTCTAAAGCATATTGTGGTTTGTAAAAATGACTTAGAATGGCTGCCCTCCAGTCCCTGCCCTGTGCATGAGATCAATAGGGACTCTGCTCTGGGCCTGCAAGTCTCTACATCCCCTTGCTTCTGTCTCCTTGGGGGTTCTCTGTGCCAAGAGATGACCTGCCCTGCCTGGAAGTCTCAAAGCCTGCCCACACCTCAGGCTTCAGTCCCTGGTGCTTAAGGTGAGTGGGAGCCCTGCTTTTAGCCACAACTCCTGACATTCCCCTGCCCTGTTCTTGAGTCTTACATCCCCTCTGGTCTGCCCTGTGCTTGAGACTGTCTCAGACCCACCTGCACTCATCGTGAGACCCATCAGAGAACTGGGCCTGGAAGAGTTCCTTAGACCCAATCCCATTAGGAGAAGAAGAGACTCCACGAGCTCCTACTGAAAGAAGGGATGAGAAGATGGCAATGTAAAAACATAGTCAACAAAAGAATAACAAGTATGACACCAACAGAATCTTCAAACTCTACACCAGCACGACCTGAATATACCAACATAGATGAAACAGAAAAGAATGACCTTCAAAAAACCTCATGATAGTAATAGAAGCCCTCAAAGAGGATATCAGACAATCCCTTAAAGAAATGGAAGAAAACACAAACCAAAAAAATGCAAGAAATCAAAAAACCTCTTAAGAAAGCAAGGAAAGTCAAGAAAAAACATTAAAACAGATGAAGGAAATAATTCAAACAGTTCAAGATCTGAAAACCGAAATGGAAACAATAAAAAAGCCATACAAACTGAGGTAATGCTGGAAATAGAAAAGCTGAAGAAACAATCAGGAACTGCAGATGCAAACATAACTAACAGAATACAAGACACGGAAGACAGAACCTCATGCACTGAAGATAAACTAGAAGAAATAGATTCATAGACAAAGAAATTCTTAAATCCAAAAACTCCTTAACATAAAATATCCAGGAAATATGGGGCACCGTGAAAAGACCAAACAAATATGTATAGAAGAAGGCAAAGAAGCCAAGCTCAGAGGTGCATAAAATATATTCAACAAAATCATAGAAGAAAACTTTCCTAACCTGAAGAAGGAGATGCCTGTGAAACTACAAAAAGCTTACCAAATACCAAATAGACTGGACCAAAATCAAAAGTCCTGTCACCACATAATAATCAAAACATCAAACATATAGAGTAAACAATGAATATTAAAAGCAACAAAGGAAAAAGGCAAAGTAACATATAAAGGCGAATCTATCAGAATTACACCCAAATTCTCCTTGGAAACTATGAAAGCCAGAAGGTCCTGGATAGATGTTCAACAAACACTAAGAGACCACAGATTCCAGCCCTGACTACTATTCCCAGCAAAGCTTTTAATCACTATAGATGGAGAAAAAAAGATATTCCATGACAAATCCGGATTTATGCAATACATATACACAAATCCAGTCCTATAGAAAGTTCTAGAAGGAAAACTCCAACCCGTAGGAAGTTACCTACACTAAAAATAAGCAGAAGTCAGAAATAGGTTAGCAACTCACACACAAAACCACCAACGAAAACAGATCCAAGGCAAACGAGAACCAACAATCGATGGTCATTAATATCCCTGACTATCAATGGTGTTAACTCACTTGTAAAAAGACACAGGCTAACAGAGTGATGTGAAGACAGAACCCATCCTTCTGCTGCATACGAGAAACACACCTCAATTTCAAACACAGTTGTTACTTCATAATACTTCATGGTTAAGTGTTGAGAAAAGATTGTCCAATCAAATGGACGTGAGAAGCAAGCAGGTGTGGCTATCCTCATATCTAACAAAATAGACCTCTACCAGGGAACACTCACAGCTGGTAAACACCTTCATCAAAGTGTCAGGATACAAAATTAACTTAAAACATCCGTAGCCCCTTTAGAAATCACTATGGAACTTATTCAGAAAAAAACGGAAAAAGCCTACCACAAGACCCAGCAATTCCACTCTTAGGCATATATCGAAAAGATGCACATTCATACAACAAGGACATCTGTTCCACTATGTTCATGGCAGCATTATTTGTAATAGCCAGAAATTTGAAGCAACCTAGATGCCCCTCAACTGAAGAGTGGAAAGAGAAAATGTGGTGCAATTACACAAAAGAGTACTATTCTGCAGAAAAAAACAATGGAATCCTGAAATTTGCAGGTAAATGGATGACAACAGAAGAAAGCAACGTGGTTGAGGTTAACCAACCACAAAAAGACAAACATGATGTGTACTCTATCATACATGGATTTTAGACATAGATCTGGGAAGTGCCAGCCTACAATCCCATGGCCAGAGAGTCTGGGAAATAGAACATTCATTCTAAGGCTGATGGAAGCAGAGGCAAACTCCATGGCTAAACACTGAGCTGAACTCAAGGAATCCATAAATAGAGAGGGAGGACTAATTACTAAAGGGGTTAAGACTGGGCTGGTTTAACCCCTAAAAACAGCTGATCTGACAAGATTTTCCTCGTGAATCCCAGACTGATGCCTGGGAATCGAGCATGGGACTGATCAAGACCCCCTGAATGTGGGTGTCAGTGAGGAGGCCTAGCTAATCTTTTGATCCTTGGGTAGTAGATCAGTATTTATCCCTTTCATAAAAATGTATTTTGGGTGCCCATCCAACAATGAGAGATGCATTCTCACCCTGGTCTCTTGTGGGAGGGTCTAGGCCCTGCCCCGGATGAAATGACAGACTATGGACACCGCCATGGAGGGCCTAACCCTTCCTGGGGAAATAAGGGGACATTGGGGGGATTGTTGGGAGTGTGTAGATGAAGTGGAGGGAAAGGGATAGGAACCTGGAATTGATATGTGAGGCAACCTTGTTTATAACTTAAGTTTAAATTGAAAAGTAAAAATAAAATAACTGATAGCAGCTTATATTGAAGAGGATGTGGAGTTATGGGAACACTTCTCCATTGCTGGTGGGAGTATATACTTGTATAGCCACTTAGGAAATCAGTATGGATGTTTCTCAGATAATTAGGAATCAGTCTACCTCAAGTCCCAGCAATACCACTCTTAGGCATATCCCCAAAGGATACACAATCATACCAAAAAGATATTCACTCATGTACATTCATAACAGCATTATTAGTAATATCTAGAACCTGGATACCATGGAATGCCCATCAACCAAAGAATGAATAAGGAAAATGTAGTACATTACACAATGAACTATAACTCAGTGGTAAAAAACAATGACATCATGAAAAAAATCAGTAGCCTTTCTATATATAGACAATAAAGGGGACGAGAAAGAAATCAGAGAAGCATCAGCCTTTACAATAGTCAAAAACAACATAAAGCCGGGTGGTGGTGGCACACGCCTTTAATCCCAGCACTTGGGAGGCAGAGGCAGGCTGGTCTCTGTGAGTTCGAGGCCAGGCTGGACCGACAGCCTCCACTACAGAGAAACCCTGTCTTGTAAAACCAAAAAAAAACCAACATAAAATATCTTGGGGTAACTCTAGCCAAACAGGTGAAACACCTTTATAGCAAGAACTTTGAGTCTTCAATGAAATTAAATGAAATTAAAGAAGATACCCAAAAGTGGAAAGACCTCCCATGCTTTGGATATGTAGGATCTACATAGGAAAAATGGCAATCTTACCAAAAGCAATCTACAGATTCAATGCAATCCCTACAAAAATACCAGCACAACTTTTCACAGATCTTGAAAGTAAAAACCTAATTTTTATATGGAAAAACAAAAGACCCAGGATAGCCAAAATAATCCTGTACAATAAAGGAATATCAGGAGGCCTCACCATCCCTGACTTCAAGCTCTATTATTGGGCTATAGTCCTGAAAACAGTTTGGTATTGGCACAAAAACAGAGAGGTAAACCAATGGAATTGAATCGAAAACCCTACTATCAACCCACACACCTTTGAAGACCTGATCTTTGACAAAGGAGCTAAAACTATTCAATGGAAAAAAGAAAGCATCTTCAACAAATGGTGGCCGAGTAACTGGATCCTGGCATGTAAAAGAAAGTAGATAGATCCGTACCTGTCACTATGTACAAAACTTAAGTCCAAATGCATCAATGACCTCAATATCAATCCAGCCACACTGAACCTCTTAGAATAAAAAGTGTCAAGTCCCCATGAATGAATTTGTACAGGAGACTGCTTCCTGAATATAACACCAGTAGCATAGACACTGAGATTGACAATTAATAAATGGGACCTCCTGAAACTGAGAAACTTCTGCAAGGCAAAGGACACAGTCAACAAGACAGAACAACAGTCCACAGAATGTACAAAACTTAAGTCCAAATGCAACAAAGACCTCAACTTCAATCCAGCCACACTGAACTTCTTAGAAGAGAAAGTGTGAAGTCCTCATGAATGAATTGGTACAGGAGACTGCTTCCTGAATATAACACCAGTAGCATAGACACTGAGATTGACAATTAATAAATGGGACCTCCTGAAACTGAGAAGCTTCTGCAACGCAAAGGACACAGTCAACAAGACAGAATGACAGTCCACAGAATGTGAAAAGATATTCACTAACCCCACATCTGACAGAGGGCTGATCTCCAAAATTTCAAAGAAGCAAATCTCCAGAACATCAAAGGATCCAATAAAAAAGTGGGGTACATAACTAAATAGAGAATTCTCAATAGAGGTGTCTAAAATGGTTGAGAGACACTTGAGAAAGTGTTCAACATCCTTAGCCCTCAGGGAAATGCAAATTAAAGCAACTCTGAGATGCCATCTTACTCTTGTCAGAATGGCTAAAATCAAAAACACTAATGACAGTTTATGCTGGAAAGGATGGGGAGAAAGGGGAGCACTCCTCAATTGCTGGCAAGAATGCCAACTTTTGCAACCACTTTGGAGACTGGTATGGAGATTCCTCAGGAAAACGGGAATCTGTCTACCAAAAGATCCAACATTCCATTCTTAGTCATATACCCCAAAACATCTTGGAATAAAAGATTTCTGGGAAAGATTCATGCAGGTGAGGCCCAGTGGATGAAAGACTCTGTCAGGATTTGGGCTAGGTGCCATGCCTGTGATATTTTTGTCTAAGAAAGCAGCATCATTCTTCTCTTGTTCTAGGAACTTTATTGAAGTTGAATTTAATTATACTGGACTAATTTGTTTGATGGGGGAAAGTATATGGTCACACTTAAAAGTTTGAAAAGAAGATTGCAGACATTGAAGAAGCAGAGACTGTTAGAGATATTAGAGTTACTACGGAGACCCTCAGCTCTGCACTGGATTGTAGAGAAGAGTTTCTTGAAGGGTCCCATATAGAAGCTGATACACTGAGATCCAAGAATTCAAGCTACCTCTGACTGGTTTCAGAACTTGGCATTGGCCTACGTATAACACTTTTTTGAAGGAATGACAGATATAGCATTGAGGGAACATAGAGGTCAGTTGAGGTCAGGTGTTGGAGTACTTGAAAAGAGGCCCTGGTGTCTGTATGAAGTTGGGAATGTGACATCATAGTTGTAATGGAAACTTGAGGACAATGGAGCTGGCAAAACCATTGGTCACGAGTCAAGGAGGCATGCAGACAGCAATGGACCAGGCCTGGTCTGTTTATGTTTCAGAAACCAGAGTTGTGGAAGTGCGACTACCTAAGTAAATGGTACAAAACCCTGGAGAACAGTGTGAATTGATAGAGACTCAGAAAATAAAATAAGCCTCGTGGAATCAAGGAACTTTAATCTTGAAGTGTAACTCCCAGAGAGGGAAAATCAAGGCAAATACACAGAGACAGAGAACAGACAGACAAGCCCTTGGAATGCTAAGCAATGCATAATGAAAGGGAACCACAAGAGAGCTGTATACATCCACCTTCAAACATACATGAGTGTTAAAGTATCTGGTTATAAAAACAGATCTCTCTCTTCCAGTATCCCAAATCGTGTACACTCAGGGTGACGGTGATTATTCTAGTGTGTTGAGTGGAAATGTAACAGGTTTGTCTTAGGAATATATAGATTTGAATCAGAGGCAGGCAGATCTCTGTGAGTTTGAGGCCAGTCTGGTCTATAATGCTACACAGAGAAACCCAGTCTCAAAAATCCAAAAAAGGAATAAATATTTGCTTATTAAACATTTTATATGAGATATTCGCAACGTTACAACATATACTTAAAGCCTTCAGAAATTAAAGGAGAGTGAGATTGTGGATCAATTATACTCAATTCTTTTTATATGAGACAAAGGTGTTAAGAAAAAGAGAACATCTGGGAAAATTAACATTCATTCAATCCTTGTCAAGTTGAACGACCAAAGAAATTCTGAGCTTTCCTGCACTGCCTTGAGCCTTCTGTCAGGCAGGTGGTGATGGTAGGAACTGTTTCCTAGTAGATATTCCAGGGATGTTGCAGGCAGAACCAGTTTGGCAAACCCTGCATCACTCAATTATCACAAGAACTTTATGTTATTAATGTCAGGTTAGCTAATTTTGTCTGATAAGGCCATTTCTCAGCTGCTTCCCTAGACTGTATCCAATTCTGCATGCTCTTCTGAAGAACCACCCTCTCCACCCTCCTCTGCCTCAGGAGTGTCCTGCAGAGCTCTCTGTAGACACAGCTTCAGAGCCTGACATTGAAGCCTGCAGTGCCCAATAGAGCCAACACGTAAGCAAATGATGGGTTTGGCACAGCTGTTAACACAGGATAAGTTTTGTCATTTCGTAAACATTGAAGGGGAAAATTATATGAAACCTCTCAAACCAATCGAAGAGGAACCAGTTGATCGCACAGAATGAGCAAAAGAGCACAAATACCAGCCTAGTGAAGGCAATGGCCACATGTGACCTTGCCATCAACATCTGTCTTGAACTCTTAGAGTCAATCTGTACCCTGGGAGGACCACAAATAAAACAAGCAAAAGTGATGAAATTTAGTTTCTTACACCAACCACAAGCAAAACCATTAAAGAAGAAGCCACATGCTGTCCCTTGTGGGAGGCTCAATAGGAGGGACAAGGCCTGGAGCATGGCACACGTTCTGGTGTATGTCTTGGGCTTTGGCAGAAATACCAGATGGGCCCCATAACAGACAGGCAGTACTGAGAACTAATGGTGGGTGAGTGTGCTCAGACCTGCATGATAAGTAAAACTGAACAAAATCTTGAAATCTTTGGGGATGGTGATGTAGATGGTTTGGAGCCATCTCCAACCAGTTTAAGGATTCCAGGAGTTTGGCTCAGTGCTTGGCTGTGGATCTCTGCTTCTGCTTCCATCAGGTACTGGATGAGGCATTCAATGCAGCCTCTCCACTATTGCTAAGATTCTTAATTGGTGGCATCCTTGTGAATCCCTGGACTTTTCCTTAGTGCCAGATTTCTCTTTAAATGTTAATGGCTTCCTCTATTAAGGTATCGCTTTTCTTGTTCTCCTCGTCTATTCTTCTCCAAGTCAATCTTTCTGATGTTCTCCTCCCCATCCTAACCTCCTGTTTCTCCTCCTTCCATCCTTCCCCCTCCCTTTATGCTCCCAATTTGCTGAGGAGATCTTGTCCCTTTCCCCTTCTCTGGGTGATCATGTATGTCTCTCTTAACATCCTCCTTGTTTCCCAGATTCTCTGGGGTTGTGGATTATAGGCTGGTTATTCTTTGCTCTATGTCTAATATCCATATATGAGTGACTACATACCATGTTTGTCTTTCTGTATCTGAGTTACCTCATTCAGTATAGCTTCTTTAGTTTCTATCCATTTGTGTGCGGAGTTAATGAGTACTAATGATAACTCTGCTGATCAGAGTCAAAACCCGAGGGAAAATGACTGGAAATGATAACTCTGTTCTGTCATATTTTGTGAACGATGATTAAAGATGAATAAGAGAAAATGCTAAGCGCATGTCAAAAATCAAAAATTATATGACCTGTTTTGGAACGACATGAATGTATTCCAGCTTATTGAATTCTGTATAAAGAAGCACTCTGACTGCTAGGCAGTCAGGGTGCAAGAGTCTCGCAACAAGCCTGGCCTAGGTTGCTTCTTCCCTCACCTACTCCTTACATCCCCTGATGGGACCTTCTTCTCTGCCAGAATTGTGTTTCTTCTCTGCCCATCCCTCCTAAAACAAATCTAAAAAGGTTCCTTTATCTGATCCCTCCCATTGCTGCTCTTGCAACCACCCACCTTCAGACCCTGCCCTCATCCAGAGCTGGACGCTGGACTCTTGCAAAACTCAAACAAAATTTCCAAACTTTTACCCCGAGAAGCAAACACCAATCACTGAAGTGTGGGAGTGGATAGATTTCAAACAAATCCAACTAACATTATTTTTGCCACAAACACCAACGTTAATGCCCTTGATGATTTACTATGAGATCACATTTAATAATCATAATAATAATAATAATAATAAGTGCCTAAAGTGAATGTGTCATTAAGAAAAAATGAGAAAACATAGAAAATGGGACTGTATATGTGAGCATTTATAAGACCATAAGTAAAGAACAAATTTCCTGAATGAGAGAAAGGAATAAGTATGTGTTCCATGTGTGGGGTCTGCATTTCCTCAGGACAATCTGTAGATCCATTTCATATGGACAGATAAACAATGAAAATAAGTTCATTTGCAGAGATACTAAAATAAAAACTTAGATCATGAGATTAGGAATTGATACCACCAGGGTAGTCCATTCAATTGTATATGTTTTTAGAGAAAAACTATACAGATGATATACCATGCTGCAGTGGCAACTACAGTGTGGCCATGCATGGTGTGGCATGTCCCAGTGACACATTCATTCTTTAGTCAGAAAAAGTCAGAGTACAAGCTCACAATGCCTGCTGTTGCTATTTATGATAGGAGTTCGAAATCAGAGAAAATCAGGTAAAGAGATGTGGAACAAATATTGATGACATAGGTTGATGTGTGAGTGGAACCAGGCAAATACCAAGAAACATCTTAGTGAGGACCCAGATTTACATATGTCTGACTGTGATTGGCTCCCAGCTCGTGTACAGGAAATCACTTGTCATTTCAGAGTTTGTTTTTTTTTATAAATCTCACTTATAAAAACTTATATAGTCAACTTTTAGCTACATGTGGTCACAAACACTAACCTCCTAGAATCATTTGTGAACTTAACAGCAAGGATGTGAACTGTGAGTCACTCAGTGTACAAAAGTCTGCCTTTCCATCAGCACTGGCCACCTCCCCATCTCTGGACAGGAACATGGAATTAAGTGAAGAATATACTGCATGAACTTGCAGAGTTATTGGTATGCTGTTTGCTCTGAGCTCATATCATCCTGATTCTACAACAGAGCACTATTTGAAGGAGTCCTCTGCTTCCTACAGAGAAAGGCAGGAGACAGAGTCTTCTCTCTGAAACATTCTCCCTTCTTCATAGCTCCCATTTGCCCAAATCATTCAGATTCTATGACATGGAGAGAAGAGATCTTCTGAAATTCTTTTAAAGAGGAAGCCTGCATATAGCATTACTTCTCAGAATTGAGGTTTGGTCAAACAGGTTTCAGTATTTTGCTTGTTTCTTCAAAGGATTTGTATGGGATACACGTGATAAACTACTGAGAGGAACATTGGTTTACTTCAGAGTCATTGAACAGTTACCTCAGGATAGGATGATTCATAAAGACAGGCAAAGTTAAAGGAAAATGGAAATGCATGGTGAATTTTACGGAGTAGCACAGGGTTTTATTCCTGGGCTTTAAGTGACAAGATTAAGAACTGCTACTAGAAAGAGCATAGCATTAGTTGTCCCTTAGTGGTAGTGACGAATATCCAGGCAGGTGGAGAGGTTTTGCCAACACATTCTCACCATGTGACAGATTTAGGAGATAAAAACTCAGATCCTATCTCTTGCCCCTCAGAGTCCTTGTAAGTCACACAGAGTATACCAGTGTGATGACACACATTTTGTCTGTCAAGTTTACAATTCCATTAGAACATTTTTCTTCAAATATGTTTAATTCATTTTTCATTTTTTGCCTTTTATTCTAGTATTTCTACTTTTATGGAGTAATCACATACATTAATAATAATTTCCCATGAGAGTGGCTTGAAATTTTTGAAGGGAAACTTTTCTTCACAGGCTAGTATATCCATGTGACTACAAATTAAATACGGTATCACAATTACTTAAAAGTATGTCTATTAAAGTCATTCTGAAATATTGACCATCAATCCTAAGAACATTTAAAAATGTTGTTCTCCAAATTAAAGGGCACTATTTTTCTGTAGTAAACATGACTCAGTCACTTCAGCATGTGGGCCTTGAGAAGACAAAGGTTGAATTGGGCCAGTTCACTCCTATTAATCTCATTTAGCAGGTGGTAGTAAAAATTATGTGCTCATCTTCTAGTAGTAACTGTTTATTCATATTTCACCATCAGAAAAAAAGAGTATAGTAAATAGGATCCATTCTCTAATTTAAAACTGAGAGTTTTCCCATATTACCATTCCTAAAAGCCCCCATAGATCCCCTCACAGCTGTCACTCCTGGTGAGCAAGTGCCTGCCACTTGCTGGGCAGGATGCATTTAAGACACATCCAAAACACAGCATTGTTCCCATGGCCTCCAAAGGACATGTCCCTCATGTATTCTAAGTGCAATGACATTCTTAAAAAACTGGAAAGGAACCTAAGGCTCCTGTGATTTGACAGAAATTAAGTTAAATCATAGAAGAAAAGATTTAGAATCTGAGAATTTAGGAAGTAAAGATTAGCAAATGTTATGGAATGGGGTTAAAAAATGTACAAATGGTAAACTCTGCTTTTCCTGAGATGAATGGGCAAACACATTTCATAACTTTGACAATATAAAACAAAAATAACATTTCTTTTCAGAGACGCTAGCAATGAAATTGTGAAGGTGGGTGAGAGTTGGAATTTAGGGCACCTGTAGAGGATTCAGGGGCACTGTCAGTTCGAGAATATCATCTGGAAGAAAACCACACTGCTCTGGAAGAAGCAGCATCAATCGTGACTCCCCTTTCACCATGCAGAGCTCTGCAAGGCTGCATGGTATACCTTTGCTTAAGTAATAATACATCAGCATACCCTAAACTAAAACTGTTTAATGCTTTTATGATGGGGATTGTCTCTTAGTTGAGAGAACAGTTATTTGCATGGAGACTAGTTAATAAGGGATGATAGCGGCTGATATGTGAGGCACAATATGCCGGTGCTTCTGTTGTACAGTCACAAACCCCAGCCTTACGCTGATCAATGACGCTATGATGAGGATTGATCTTTAATGGAAAGAACAACAATTACTTACAGGGATGTGGACCAGACAGGATGTGATGTGAGAGGCTGTTATGTGAGACAAGATATACTGATGCTTCAGGTATATGGTCTCACACCCCAAGCTGAAACTGCTTAATGTTGCTACCTCTGATGGGAGTTGGTCCTTTAAAGAGGAAAGAGCAATTATTTGGAGGCGCGTAGACCTAAAAGTATGTGATAAAGGAGGCTCATATATGAGTGTAACTAGGGCAGTTGCCAAGAAGCATCTTAGTGGACATTTGAACTCGAAGATCTCTGATGTGCAGCCTGTTACGGGCATACATAATGGAAGTCACAAGGTATGCTCAATGTTTTTATAAGCCTCCTCTGTGTGAGAGACATCTATTCAGTTCTTGAAAGCAAATCCCAACTCCAGAAGAAGGAAGTCGAGTCCTGAATATATATGTGAAGGGGTCTTCTTCAATCTCAGTCAGCTCTCCACCTCTAGACTGGAAAAATGGGAAAAATGTAAGGATGTAGTCTAAGAATGTCAAGAGAATTACTGCCATCGTGTTTCTCTGAGTTTCTAGCCCTGCGTTGCTACCACAAAATGCAACATGCTGGATATAGGACTTCCTCCCTGGATGGCATGGGACATATGCTTCCTTGGAAACAGAGAAGGCTTAGATTCAACAGATTCTTTCTACTTTCCTCCAAGTAATTCAGTTCCCCCAAGTCATTCAGACAGACAGACAGATGTACATACATACAGAAAGACAGACAGACAGACAGACAGGTGATACATGTAGCTAAGGTGCAAGAGGGCATAAATAGATACACAGAGAAGCGCTGCTGTTGTCAACACACATCTTAGCAGGAGAGAGATAAAAAGTAAGAATCCCAAACCTCTTTCCTGCTGCTCTCAAGTGTCCTTGAAATGTCATCAGCTGTCCCAAATATGAATATAGAGAAATGACTACTTTTAGGGGTCATATAAGGTGCTTCTGCAGGATGTCATTGAGCAGAGAGAAAGATGGAAGGAAAAACTTCCTCATTTGCAAGTCCTCTTACAGTGTGAAGTTTCTAGATTTAACTGTTTCTCCCCTCATTGCCATTGGAGTGATTTTTGTCTTGTTTACATTTAAATTTCCTAATGCTGTGTGTGTGGGGAGACTTACTCATATTGACTAAAATTCCTTGAGAATAGATTAGAAATAATGCAAGAGAACATATTTCTCATAGGCTACAGTATGTGGGTGGCTACTCAAATACAGACTGATAGAAGAATACCTTCCAAGAAAGTGGTTGCCTGTAGGCTGGCATCTGTACCAAGTCAGACATGAGCACTGCAGTGTTGGTTATGAGATCTAAACAGGAAGCAGCACGCTCTGGGTCAAGGACTCCCAGCCACATCAGCTTGTCAGTGTAGAGGAAATACACAGAGGAGCAGGAGGTCATTTCTCTAAATCCCTGACAGCCCTTGTTTCATTTTTTCACTCATCTCTGAATCTTCAGTTTTTGTTAATGTATTTGTCATCAGATTCAAAAGAGGATGTGAACTATGATCCATTTAGCTTAACACTCAGATAATACATTAAGAGATAAATAAAGTGCCCCCATCTTTATGGCAGTGAATAAAGGTTTTAAAGTTCTCTCAAGCATTCTGTCATATGAATGTTTTTGGTACCTTCTCTAAAACAGGGTCAACAGCACAGAACCAAGAAAAACCATCAGAGGATATGTAGAAGAAAACTCAAGGATCCCATATTAATGCCATCTTAGAAAAACCTTTCTGTTCATTTAAACAAGGTGTCTCCTTTGAGACAACATCCCAATAAATGCTACAGAATTCATGGCAAGAGTTGAGGGAAAACATCAAAAGGAAATGTGTGTCACTTAGTGCCTCTTCACATCCACATCTGACAGAGATGGCTACATGAAACCCTGCAAACATATGTTCAAAGTGTAAAGTATCATGAGAAGAAAACAGAATTTTTGCTCTTCCATACACATTGTATTCAGGAGAACCAATGAGAGAGAGCTTGTTTCTCTGAGAGAGTTAGTGATGGAAAAGTTGAACATGCCCCTCTTCTCCCTCAGAATATGACTTCTTCCCATTCAGATGTCTCCTGCTTTTCTGATGGCCATGGATTCTGAAGCTATGTTCAATTTAATGGCAGTAAAGAAACTGGATCCTCAATTGTTAAGAGCATTGTATTGGTGGGTGGGAGAACAGGATACAAATTACTATATAGCCATGCTGGACTTAGGCTTGCTAGGTCATGGAGAAAAACCATAAACGTTTGATCTTCCTGACTCTACCTACTGAGCACTGGGGTTACAGGTGAACACTACAACAGCCATGTTTATGTTGACTATAATTGATGTTCACCACCTCTGTTCTCAGTACCAACTGACTACTTCTCTCCTGCTGTTTCACAAATTGCTAGTTAGAGTTCTCCTTCATCTATGCTCCTGAGTGACATCTTGTTTATCATGTGGGTAAGTCTCGTGTGCTTTTCCATTATTCACTTCTAATAGTCACACATTGCTGTGGTGTACAAAAGATTTGTCAGTAGTTGATGTCCAGGGTAGATGGCTTAGTTTATAAAGTGATTGCACTGCAAATATGGGACCTTGAATTACAGCCTCCAGAATCATTCAGGCCTGGCAAGGCATGCCCATCATTCCAGTGTTGGGAGTGCGGACCCCAAATGATCCTTTGCATTTTTGGTGGTCTATGGATGAGTATGTGAGTTTAATGTACAATGAGAAACCTTTTCTCAAAAAGTAAGGTAGCAATCTATTTGAAGAAAAAAACTGATGTTGGCCTGCAGCTCTATAAACAACCACATACACATACTGTATTGGATCTGAGGCAGTTTTTCTGGGTTGGAATTCATGCTGTCAGAACCAGGTGTAATCATTCATTCTTTTGTGCAACAACTCCATCTTCAGAAAGCTGGTGAAAAAAAAAACAACAGGCATTCTTACTTCACACACTCTTGTGGGGATTCAAATTGACCATACAGTTAAAGTTTAAATGAACTGATACATTCAGTTCATATATGACCTTGTCCTATTCCTGTAGTTACAAATGCATGTCCTGTCCATCACTATTCATATTTCAGGTATCTCACCTTCTCACCTTCTGGTCAGACAGTCAACAGAGAGGGATGAAGGGACGAACATCCCATTTATATTTAAAACTATTTTGATTTTCCTCACTCCTTAAGTTGTAATGTATTTCTTTTTTCACTTT
>NW_024429211.1:16293037-16344428 GCF_017639785.1 Mesocricetus auratus
AAACTAAGGCCAAAGTCGAGAAAAGGGGTGTTCAGGATCAAGCATACCTCTCTGAACTTACGTCCCTGCAGTTCTGAATCTGTCCCGTCTTCTGAGGGGTCTCCCGCGGTGCCGGCGATGTTGAAGAGTTCCCGGGTTTTGGCACCAGATGTCCCGTGCCACAGTCTCGCCAGCAAGAACGACACAGGACACTCGGATCCTTCTGCAGTAAAGCTTTAATGCATCTTGAGAGATAGATGATCAGCTTCTGAGAGGGAGACCCCAAGCTAAGAAACCCAGCCCCTTATATAAGCCTAGGAGCTCCGAGTGATTGGTGGTTTGCTCATCACCCCAGATGACGCCACGGGAGAGGCACAGCTTAAACGGTGGACTCCAACTGACAGCGGATGTTAGCGCCATCTTCTAATGGCGATAGCGATAGCGAGAGCGGCTCCTCACACCATGCCATGCAGCCTTGAAGGGCTCTGCATGGTGACTGTGATGCCACTCTTGGTACTTCTTGTTCACAGCACTGGTGCTCAGAGCGTTGTCTTCTAGATGACATTCAAGATGATGGTCCACCTGAATCCTCTGCAGCTGTCTGAAGTTCCAACTCTCTCCCATCTTACATTTTCATTACTAGCATCTCTGAATAGAAATATGCTTGTTTGTTTGTTTGTTTATGTAATGAAATGTGTTGGCCTATCACCAATGTTGTAAAATGAAGCAGCATTCAGTATGCATGCATGCTTTTCCACCCCTTCGTAAATTTTGTTAATGCTTAGACTTTCATGGTGTAAATGTTCACATCCTATCATTCTTTATATGATTCAACTTTGTATTCTTCATATCACAAGCACCTTGGGTTCCCTTCCAGTTTTTTTTAATTACCTTTATTTAGAGTACATGAGGGATATGGCCTTTGGACACCATGGGAAGAATGTTGTGTTTTAGGTGTGGCTAACTGCATCCTGCCCAGCATGTAGTGTGGGCACTTGTTCACCCGGTACAACAGCTTTGAGGGATTATGTGTTGCAGGTCCTTAGGGAATTGCAGGTATGCTCTTGGGTAATTGGTTCTCAAGTGTCCTCTAGGGATTTGTGAACACGGTTTTAAAAGGAACAAGCCTGGCTGTACTCAGATCTTATTATTTCCTGTATGGAGTCAAGATCCTCCCTCTGCATATATTCTAAAAGCCAACTTTGGTTCTGCCCAGAACCCTGCAACATATGAAATGTTCAAATTGCTGCAATTTCAGTGAGGTCTATATTCTAGGTAATTTTGTCTCACCAACATCAAATACCCTTTCTGGTCATTTACTATATCAATGTTGTAGGCCACTATTACTATAAGGTAGGCTCACACATTCATGTAAAGAGAAGCCTTCCTGCCAGCCTGCCTTCCTGCTAGCCTGTTCCAAAGCCACATCAGACCCAAATGAACACACAGGAGACTATATTAATTATGAAGCTGTTGGCCTTGCTTGTTTCTCACTGGCTATCTCTGACTTAAGTATTTACCCCATAATTGTTGATCTAAATATTTCTCTTATTGGAGAATAGTTCTGAACTTCTTAACCCTATCACAGCTACATCGTGACTCCCTGTGTTCTCCTTCCCAGAGTTCTCTTGGACTCCTAGTCCCACCTATCTTGCTTCCCTATTGGCCAACAGTGCTTTATTGACACATGCACAGGACTTCCCCGATCACATTCACTTTCAGCTCCGTGAAGAGAAGGCTGGTTATTTTCATTCCTGTTTTGTGGTAACTCTTCAATGACTGCAATTTGAACCACTTTTTTTCTTCTTGTAGTTTGTCACATGATTCATACAAAGGTTTGAGATAGTAATAAACTGTTGAAACCTATTTGACAGAGCCTCAGTTCAAAGGAGCAATGCATGTACATAGTCTTCCTTCCAAAACTGGAAGCAAACTACACTCACCTCAGTTTAAGAATGAATAAAGAAAATGTGGTACATTTAAACAATGGAGTACTATTCAGCAGTAAAAAATATTGACATCTTGACATTGGCAGGCAAATGGGTGGAACTAAAAGAAACCATCGTGAGTAAGTTAACCCAGACACAGTAACAAAGCATGGTATGTACTCACTCACATGTGGATATCAGACATAGAGCAAAGGATAACCAGCCTACTGTCCACAACCCCAGAGAAGCTAGGAAACAAGTAGGACCCTAAGAGAGGCATACATGGATCCTCTGAGAAGGGAAAGGTGACAAGATCTACTGAGTAAATTGGGAGCATGGGGTGGGGGAGGGAGGGAAAAGGAGGAGAGAATGGACATGGGGGATCAGGAAGGTCAAGTCGGAAGAACAGAGAAGGAGAGCAAAGAAAGAGATACCTTAATAGAGGTAGCCATTATGGGCTTAATGAGAAACCTGGCACTAGGGAAATCTCTAGCAATGCACAAGGATGACCCCATCTAAGAATCTAAGCAATAGTGGAGAGATTACCTTAAATGCCCTTCCCCCATAATGAAACTGATGGCTACCTTACATGCACCATAGAGCCTTCATCCAGTGGCTGATGGAAGCAGAAACAGATTCACAGCCAAGCACTGTGCCGGACTCCTGGAATCCAGTTTTAGAGAGGGAGGAGTAGTGAGCCAATGGATTAGGACCTTGATGGTGAAACTCATAGAAACATCTGACCTGAGCAGGTGGAGGCTCATGAATCCCAGACTGAGATCTGGGGAACCAGCATAAGACTGAATGAACCAGGTACCCTGAATGTGGATATCAGTTAGGAGGCCTGGGTAGTCTACGAGGCCTCTGGAAGTGCAACCAGTATTTATCCCTAGTGCACAAATGGGCTTTAGGAGTCCATTACCCACAGAGGGATACTCTCTCAGTCTAAATACAAAGGGGAGGGCCTAGGTCCTGCCACAAATGATGTGACAGATTCGATGATCTTCCATGGGAGGCCTCACCCTCCCTGAGGAGTGGATGGGGGGTTCTTTGGGGGATGGTGGGGTGAATGGGAGCATGAGTGAGAAAGGGAACTGAGATTGGTATATAAAATAAGATTGTTTTTAATTTAAAACTGATAAACAAAATGAGATAACAGAGTATATCTACTAAATTGATTTCAAAATCACTGATGGTATCAAGTCCTAGAGAGAAGAGGCAGCTAGAGTGCATACACATGGTGAGTGGAACACAAAATCTATAAATATTCATAGGGTCAGGTACAAAGTAAAGGATTTTCACTTGAAATATTAGCCACACACCTTAGAATTCATCAAATTTATTAAAACCATCCTCCCATGTAGTTGTCTACACAAGTACCTGGAGCTAAAGTTCATTGGCAGAGCCTTACCTGGCATGTATAAGGCCCTGGGATCAATCGTTGGTACCTCAGAAGCAATATTTTCAAAGGTACCAGCTCTTAATTCCTTTGCCACATCTAGAAGAGGCCAAAATGATCTTTATAGGTAAGTGGATAAGTAAGCAATGGAAGATCTATATAAAGGAAACTTTATTTATTATCAATGATAAATGAACTCACTATGAGAAGCCATGCATGCAAGCAGCCTAAACAATAACTGAATGATGTTGGTCTAATAGAGCCTGGATTCTTTCAATAAAACAACTGAGATGAAACTGCATAGCAGTAGTTCAAAACTTATGGGTTGAACTGCTTTGGGTGTTGCATATCAGATATCCTCCATATCAGATATTTAAATTATCATTTGTAACAGTAGCAAAATTACAATTATGAAGTAGCAACAAAACATTTTTATGGTTGGTGTCACCACAACATGAGGAACTCTATTAAAAGTTACAGCATTAAGAAGGTTGAGAACTATTGCTCTACAGTGATGAGATTAAAAATGTTGGTGTTTGCCAAGAGACATGGTAGGAAATGAGAGGCTACCAGATGTCTTTAGAGTATCAATGCTAATATGCATGTGAGTCTGTGAACAAATGAATGTTTATGCTTTTGTCTGAGTCCATTGAACTGGATTTGCATCACACAAGCCCATGTGGTGGCTTGTAAGGTACTGCTGCCTCCTTCCTCCTGTCTCTCTCCCTGTGAGAATCAGGGTTTCCCAGTCCTTTCCCCACCAGTGACTGTCTACTCATAACATGTGGCTGAGAGTTCCAGGATCCCCACCAAAAATAACACATAACTATCTCATAACTCCTTGATATATTTTTTCAGTTTGCACTATGCAGTTATTAGGATTCTATTTTTTGTCAATTTGAAGATTCTATTTTTAAGTCTTTATTTATTTTGTGTCCCAACCCTTGTTTTCCTTCACTCTTCTCCTTCCAGCCACTTCCCTCCCCTACTTTGTCCCCATCCACTCCTCCTCCCTTTCTTGTCAGGAAAGCTCAAGTCTCCCATGAGTATCAACTAAAATTTTGGCCTAACAATGTGCAGTAAGACTAAGTACCTCCCTTTATATTAAGGCTGGGCAAGACAACTGAGTGTGAGAAATAGAATCCTCAAAACCTGCTCCCACTGTTAGAAGTCCCACAAGAAGACCAAGCTACACATCTGCCACATATACTTAGAGGGCTCTGTCAGTCCTGTGTAGGCTCAATGTTAGTCTGTTCCGTCTCAGTGAGATCCTATGAGCCTAGTTTACTTGACTGTGGGTTTTCTTGTGATATCCTGGTCCCTCTGATTTCTAAAATCCTTCCTACCTCTGTTTAGCTGGATTCCCTGAGCTCCGCCTAATGTTTGGATGTGGGTCTTTGCATCTATTTTAATAAGTTGTTAGATGAAGGCTCTTTGATGACAATTGGCCAATCACCAATCTATGAGTATAGCTGAACTGATATCACTATTAATAAAAATGATCAGGAGTGACATATTGTGGTAAATTTGATTAATTCATAAACCAATAGAGAAAATAATTGGTGACCTCTATTTTCCATGATGCTCTTCTCCAAAAAGAATTACACATCTACTTTGGTCCCTCCACATTATTCTTGTATGTCTGTATATCTCCCCTGAGTCTGCCAGAGAACCCTGTGGTCCACTCCTGCCAGCTGAATGTGGACCCCTCCCTCCAAACCAGTACCTGACTCCATTGGTGGTGTCAGAGCAACAAGATAACAGATCTCCTGCAACATATACATTTGTTGTCTAAATAAAAAGTAAAAATTATATACAAATTCAGAAGAAAATACTTATTATCTTATCTTTATGAGTCTGAAGTTTTGTTTCTAATTTACTTTCTATAAAAACTAAGGAAAACTGTAGACCATCAGAGACCCAAGTACAATACAATGTTACCCAAGTGAATAGGAAATGCAGAGAAACCAACTTCCAAAACTTAGAAATGATAAAGACATCTGGATGCCTGCATTATCACCCCAGGGATCCTCTGCAATGTTATGATATCCATCTTTAGCCTACAGGCCTAAAATATCTGACAGAATTTTCTGTGAATCAGGAATTTTGAAGGACTCTGCAATCTTGTCTTGACAAAGTTTTGTAGTTGCCTTATTTTGTGTCCTGCTTGATCAGTTTGGACAGTATATTGTCAGCAGTCAAGTGAAATACATTCCCCCCAGTGACTAAGCTTGACACCTATTAAGGAAAACTCCGTATGAATATTTTTAATGCCAGTTATCCTCTTTTGGAGAAAATAGGTGATGCCAGAAGCAGAAGTGTCTCATTGTCAAGAAAAGCCCTATATTATTAAAACATTAAATGCCTAATCTGTTATACTTTAAAGTTTTTGGAGACACCTATCTACTTAAAAATTGTCTCTGATTGACCTTGAAAATATACCTAACATGACTGTAAGTTTTATTGTTATGGATAAACAACTACATATGTGTATTTCTTTATTATCCTAAATAGCTTTCAATTATATTGCATTATAAATGAGCTGCATAGATACAATACCTTAAACAAGAAATAGAAACATATAATATATTATAACAAAAATAACCTTGAATTTGTATCAATATATAAAGTATCTTAACCAAAAGTAGAAACATATATTCAATATAATAAAAATAAACTTAAATTTGTATCAATACACAAAATATTTTAAAGAGTAGAAATGTATATACAATAAGTTCTAACAAAATAACATTAAATTTGTAACAACAGACAAAAATATTTTATATTATTTAGCACTTTTTAGTTTGAAGTATAATCAATAATCCATCCTTTTATACAGATGATGAAGTGGCTGAGAAAGAAATCAGAGAAACATCACCCTTTAAAATAGCCATAAACAGCATCAAATATCTGGGGATAATGTTAACCAAGGAAGTGAAAGACCTGTATATCAAGAGCATTGAGTCTTTAAAGAAAGAAACCAAAGAGGATACCAGAAAATGGAAAGATCTCCCATGCTCTTGGATTAGTAGGATCAACATAATAAAAATGGCAATCTTGCCAAAAGCAGTCTACAGATTCAATGCAATCCCTATCAAAATTCTAGCAAAATTCTTCACAGACCTTGAAAGAATAATAATCAACATTATATGGAAAAACAAAAAGCCCAGGATAGCCAAAACAACCCTATACAATAAAGAAACTTCTGGAGGCATCACCATACCTGACTTCAAGCTGCATTATAGAGCTATAGTCCTGAAAACAGCTTGGTATTGGCACAAAAATAGGCAGGTAGACCAATGAAACTGAATTGAATACCGTGAGATTAATCCACAAACCTATGACACCTGATTTTCGACAAAGAATCTAATAATTTACAATGGAAAAAAGAAAGCATCTTCAACAAATGATGCTGGCATAATGGTATTGGCATGCAGAATACTGCTGATAGATCCATGTCTATAAACTTGTACAAAACTTAAATCCAAATAGATTAAAGGTCTTAACAAAAATCCAAACACACTGACACTCTTAGAAGAGAAAGTGGGAGATACACTTCAACGAGTTGGTATAGGAGACCACTTCCTGAACATAACACCAGTGGCACAGACACTGAGATCGACAATTAACAAATGGGGCCTCCTTAAACTAAGAAGCTTCTGTAAGGCAAATTACACAGTCAACAAGACAAAAAGGCAAAGAATGGGCAAATATATTCACTAACCCCACATCTGACAGAAGGCTGATCTCCAAAATTTACAAAGAACTCAAGGAGCAAGTCTCCAAAACACCACAGGATCCAATTAAAAGGTGGGATACAGAACTAAATAGAAAATTCTCAATAGAGGAGGCTAAAATGGTCAAGAAAAACTTAAGAAAGTGCTCAACATACTAAGCCATCAGGGAAAAGCAAATCAAACCAATTTTGAGATACAATCTTATTCCTGTCAGAATAGCTGAAATCAAAAACACTGAAGACAATTTTTGCTTGAGAGGATGTGGAGAGAGGGGAACACTCCTCCACTGCTCCTGGGAATGCCAACTCGTATAGCCACTTTGGAAATCAGTGTGGAGATTCCTCAGGAAAATGGGAATCTATCTGCCACAAGAGCTCCCCCTTATCTGGTCAGCTGTCTTTGTGGGTTTCATCAGCATGGTCTTGACCCCTTTGCTCATCACACCTCCAACTCAGTCACTAGGCTCCAGGAGTTCAGTTCAGTGTTTAGCTGTCTCTGCTTCCATCAGTCCCTGGATGAAGTTTCTAGGATGGCATATAGGGTAGTCATCAAACCTATCATCAAGGACGGGCTATTAATGTAGCCTCTCCACTATTGCTTAGTTTGCCAGTTGTTGTTATCCTTGTAGATCTCTGGAGAACTCACTAGAGTCAGCTCTCTCCTAAAGCCTATAATGACTCGATCTCTCATCCTGCTCTCCTTTATTCTAAACTCGACTCAACCTTCCTGCTCCCCCATGCCTTTTTCTCCCCTCCTCTTATCCCCCTCTCTTTTCCTTGGTTCCCTCTCCCCTCCCCCAGTGTTCCCAATCAGCTCAGATCTTGTCTCATTCCACTTCACTGGGGTATCATGCATCTCTCTTAGGAACCTCCTTCTTTCCCAGACTCACTGGCACTGGATTGTAGGCTGACACTACTCTGATCCATGTCTAAAAATCCATATATGAGTGAGTACATACCATGTTTGTCTTTTTGTGTGTCAGTTACCTCACTCAGGTTGGTTTCCTCTAGTACCATCCATTTGCCTGCAAATTTCAAGTTTCCATCATTTTTCTCTGCTGAGTAGTACTCCATTGTGTAAATGTACCATATTTTCTCTATCCACTCTTCAGTTGTGAGGCATCTAGGTTGCTTCCAGGATAAAGCTATTACATAAAATTCTGCTATGAACATAGTGGAACAGACATCCTTGTTGTGTGAATGGGCATCTTTTGGGTATATGCCTAAGAGTGGATATGCTGGGTCTTATGGTAGACTGAGTTTCATTTTCCTGAGGAGTGTCCATACTGATTTCCATAGTGGCTGTATGAGTTGGCACTCCTACCAGCAGTGGAGGGGTGTTCCCCTTTCTCCACATCCTCTCCAGTACAAACTGTCATTGGTGCTTTTGATTTTAGCCATTCTGACAGGAGTAAGATGATATCTCAGAGTTGATTTGATTTCCATTTCCTAATGGCTAATGATGTTGAGCACTTTCTCAAGTGCCTCTCAACCATTTTATACTCCTCTATCGAGAATTCTCTATTTAGTTCAGTCCCACACTTTTTAATTGGATCCTTTGGTGTTTTGTAGACTTGCCTTTTAATTTGTAAATTTTGTCAGATGTGGGGTTAGTGAATGTCTTTTCCCATTCTGTGGGCTGCCTTTTGGGTTGATGACTGTATCCTTTGCCTTACAGAAGCTTCTCAGTTTCAGGACATCCTATTTATTAATTGTCGATCTCAGTATTTGTGCTACTGGTGTTATGTTCAGAAAGCAGTCTCCTGAAACAATTCCTTCAAGGGTAGCTTCCACTTTCTCTTCTAAGAGGTTCAGTGTGGCTGGATATATGTTGAGGTTTTCGATCCATTTGGACTTAAGTTTTGTGCATGGCCGTAGACATGGATCTATCTGCAATCTACATGCCAATACCCAGTTATGCCAGCACCATTTGTTAAAGACGCTTTCTTTTTTCCATTGTAAATTTTTAGCTTCCTTGTCGAAAATCAGGTGTTGATAGGTGTGTGAATTAATCTCAGGGTCTTCAATTCGATTCCATTGGTCTGCCTGTCTATTTTTGTGCCAATGCCAAGCTGCTTTTAAGACTATAGCTCTATAATAGAGCTTAAAGTCAGGGATGGTGATGCCTCCAGATGTTGCTTTGTTGAGTATGGTTGTCTTGGCTATGCTGGATTTTTTGTTTTTTCATATAAAGTTGGGAATTCTTCTTTCAAGGTCTGTGAAGAATTGCGCTGGGATTTTGATTGGGATTGCATTGAGTCTGTAGATTGCTTTTGGCAGGATTGCCATTTTTACTACATTGATCCCTGCAGGGGAGATCTTTCCATTTCCTGGTGTCGTATTTAATTTCTTTCTTTAAAGAACCAAAGCTCTTTCGATACAGGTCTTTCACTTGTTTGGTTAGCATTACCCCAAGGTATTTTGTGTTGTATGTGGCAATTGTAAAGGGTGATGTTTCTCTGATTTCTTTCTCAGCTCTTTTGTTTTCTGTATATAGTAGGGCTACTGATTTTCTTGAGTTGGTCTTCTATCCTGCCACATTGCTGAAGGTGCTATCAGCTGCAAGATTTCCCTGGTAGAGTGTGGGGAGCCACCCCCACATTCTCCGTTACAAGATGGCGCTGACACCCATTGTCAGTTGGAGTAAACAACCTTGGTGCGCATGTGCCTGCTACTTTTCTATCCCTTACTCTCTGCCTCTCCGGTGGCGTCATATGGGCTGAGGAGCAGGAGCCAGTCAGGAGATGACACGTCCGAGGCGGGACTGCTGAGCTATATAAGGGTTGGGCTTTTCGCTCCCCAGGTCTCTGCTCTGTAAGCTTATGCTCTCCCTCTCAAGACGCATTAAAGCTGTTCTGCAGAAGGATCCTAAGTGTGCCGCGTCGTTCTTGCTGGCGAGACAGTAGCGCGGGACATCTGGTGCCAAAACCCGGGAACTCAAGACCTCATCATTGTCAGCACCATTGGAGACCACTTGGATTCAAGGAGGATTCAGAACTGCAGGTAACTACGCTCGGAGAGGTATGCTATTCTTGGACTTTGGATTGGAGCCTCTGTTACAATTGTTACATCGTTACAATTGTTAGGATAAGCGGCAGTGCCTGACTGTGTGCTTTAGTCTCTTGTAGATAAAAGAGCTGCGCGGTCGTTACTTTTGTTTCATTCGAGCCGCAGATGTTTATTTTTATCATGGCTCCTCTCAATCCGTCTAGCATGTCAGAAACCAAGCGTAGTGAGAGGTTAGGTGCACGTAAAAAGAAACCGGTTGTAACTAAGAAAGATAACCCCCCGGTAAATTTAAGGATAAGGGGGAGCCCTTACAGTCCCCAAGAGGGACATTAGAAGATAAACAAAAAAGGGGAGAAGGCTTATACCCTTTTCAGGAACTGGAAGCTTGCACAAATGCAAGTCACACATACTACAGGCCTGCCCTACAATCCTCAGGGAAAAGGCATAGTGGAGCGAGCACATCGCACACTTAAGTCTTACCTATTAAAACAAAAAGGGGGAATTATGAAGGAGTTGCCCCCAACACCAAGAGTGGCTATTGCCATGGCATTGTTTACTATGAATTTTTAAAATCTGGATGATAAGGGTCAAAATGCAGCAACAAGGCATTGCTAGGATCCGCAAAGACCCAAAGAATTTGTAAAATGGAAAGATGTGCTAACTAATGAATGGAAAGGCCCGGATCCTATTCTAATAAGATCCAGGGGAGCTGTTTGTGTTTTTCCACAGAATGAAGAAAATCCCTTTTGGGTCCCAGAACGACTCACCAGAACCATTATGGAGCAAAAGGAGGGAGAGACATATTCCGTGACAAAGAGGAACAACTTGACATTGATGGCACTAGTTGCAATGAATTGGACCTATGAATTTGAGCAGATGGTTCTCGAATTGAGGGTCGCCATTGTTCAGATTAATTCTACCCGCCTTGACCTGTCCTTCACGCAGGGATTGTCTTCATGGATTTCTTCAGCTGTTTTATATTTCAAAGAATGGGTGGGGGTGGGATTGTTTGGAGCAGTCCTATGCTGCGGAATAGTGTTTATTCTCTGGCTGGTCTGCAAGCTCAGAGCCCAAAACAAAAGACATAAGGTGGTCATAGCACAAGCACTGGCTGCGCTCGAGCAAGGGGCGTCAACCGATATCTGGTTGACTATGCTTAAGCAATAGGCTGCTGACTGAACAGCTCCTGCACACCCGGAACTTAGGTTCATTGCACAGGGTAGAGTGTTTAGTCTGGCCTCCCAAGAGGGGTGTTGAGCAAAGGCATCGCACAGAGAGATATTTTCCTCTGAGAGACATGTTGTCCTGCATAAGGGTTACCTGCTGTATTTTTTCCCTTTTCCCAAAAAAAGGCAGAGGACAGGTCGGAAGCATCCCGGATTTTGATGAACCTAGGGATAGGTTTCATACACGTCT
This sequence comes from Mesocricetus auratus, assembly GCF_017639785.1. Taxonomy (NCBI): domain Eukaryota; kingdom Metazoa; phylum Chordata; class Mammalia; order Rodentia; family Cricetidae; genus Mesocricetus; species Mesocricetus auratus. Next base: position 16,304,505 of record NW_024429211.1, read on the forward strand.
CACTAATTTTGTTCTTTGGGAAGTTCAACCACTGTCTCTACCCTCTAATGTCCTGGGAGAGCCTGTTTGCTATTAAAACAAAAAGGGAGAGATGTGGGGAGCCACCCCCACATTCTCCGTTACAAGATGGCGCTGACACCCATTGTCAGTTGGAGTAAACAACCTTGGTGCGCATGTGCCTGCTACTTTTCTATCCCTTACTCTCTGCCTCTCCGGTGGCGTCATATGGGCTGACGAGCAGGAGCCAGTCAGGAGATGACACGTCCGAGGCGGGACTGCTGAGCTATATAAGGGTTGGGCTTTTCGCTCCCCGGGTCTCTGCTCTGTAAGCTTATGCTCTCCCTCTCAAGACGCATTAAAGCTGTTCTGCAGAAGGATCCTAAGTGTGCTGCGTCGTTCTTGCTGGTGAGACGGTAGCGCGGGACAGTAGAGTTTTTGGGCCTCTTATGTAAACAATCATATCATCTGAAAATATTGAAAGTTTTACCTCTTCTTTTCCAATTTGTATCCCTTTGATCTCCTTTTGTTTTCTTATTGCTCTGGCTAGAACTTCCAGTACAATATTGAAGAGATATGGGGAGAGGGGACAGCCTTGCCTTGTTCCTGAACTTAGAGGAATTGCATTGAATTTTTCTTCATTCAGTTTGATGTTAGCTGTGGGTTTGCTGTATATAGCTATTGTGTTGTTTATGTATGTACCTGTTATCCAGGATCTCTCTAAGACCTTTATTATGAAGGGGTGTTAAATTTTGTTATATGCTTTTTCAGCATCTAGTGTGATCATCATGTGATTTTTGTTTCTCAGTTTGTTTATATGGTGAAATATATTGATGGATTTTTGTATGTTGAACTATCCCTGCATCCCTGGAACTAAGCCTACTTGATCATGGTGGATGAGGTTTCTGATGTGTTCTTGGATCTGATTTGGCAGTATTTTATTGAGTATTTTTGCATCAAGGTTCATGAGCAATATTGGTCTGAAGTTCTCTTTCTTAGTTGTGTTTTGGTGTGGCTTTGGTATTAATGCTTTTGAAGCCTCATAAAAAGAGTTTGGCAAAGATCCTTCTGCTTCTATTGCATGGAATATATTGAGAAGACTTGGTATAAGCTGATGTTTGAATTTCTGGTAGAATTCTGCACTGAGACCATCTGGACCTTGGCATTTTTTGGTTGGGAGACTTGATGACTGCTTCTATTTCCTTAGGTGTTATAGGACTATTTCAATTGCTTATCTGTTTTTGATTTAATTTCAGTAAGAAATACTTATCCAGAAAATTGTCCATTTCCTTTAAATTTTCAAGTATTGTGGAGTACAGCTTTTCAAAAGATGATCTAATGATTCTCTGGATTTCCTCAGTGTCAGTTGTTATGTCTCCCTTTTCATTTCTGATTTTGTTAATTTGCATATCCATGCTCTGCCTTTTGGTAAGTTTGGATAAAGGTTTGTCTATCTTATTGATTTTCTCAAAGAACCAACTGTTTCAACATTGATTCTTTGTATCATTTTCCTAGTTTCTAGTTGATTAATTTCAGCCCTCAATTTAATTATTTCTTGGCATCTGTTCCTCTGCGGTGAATTTGCTTCCGTTTATTCTAGGGCTTACAGTTGTGCTGTTAATTCTCAGGTGTGACTATTCTCCAGTTTCTTTCTGTGGGCACTTTGTGCTATGAACTTTCCTCTTAGCACTGCTTTCAAAGTGTCCCATAAGTTTGGGTATGTTGTGTCTTCATTATCACTGAATTCTAGGAAGTTTTTAATTTCTTTTTTTATTTCTCCTTTGACCCAGTAGTGGTGCAAATGTGTGTTATTCAATTTCCATGAGTTTGCAGGGTTTCTGCGGCTTGTGTTATTGTTTTTTATTTTAATTTTAAACAACTTGTTTCACATGTCAATCCCAGTTCCCTCTACCTCCAATCCTCCTGCACCCCCCACCATCTCCCCCAAGCTTCGCACCCTATTACCACTTCCTTCCAAATAGGGGATACCTAGAGTCTGTCATTTCACTCAGGGCAAGGTCCTGGCACTCTCCTAAGAGTCCCGGCTGAGAGGGCATCCCTCATTGTGTTATAGACACACGATGTCTGTTTGTATGCCAGGGAGAAACACTGATCCACTTCCCAGGGCCACATAGGTTGCCCAGGCCTCTTCATTGACTTTCACACTCAGGGGGTCTGGATCTGTGCCATGCTGGCCTCTCAGCTGTCTTTCTGCTGTCCAAAAGCTCTACCCTATTCAGATAAGCTGTCTCTGCTGGTTTTGTCAGCCCATTCTTTGCCAATTTTCTCATTGCTCCTCTCTCTCTGTCACTGGGTTCCTTGGTTTCAGTTCAGTGTTTAACTGTGGGTGTTTGCCTCTCCTTCCATCAGTCACTGGATGAAGGCTCCAGGATGGTTATAGACATCAATTTCATTTACATGAATGGGCATTCCATTATTACTTAACTTGCCATTTGGTGTCATCCCTTTAGATCACTAGAGGTTACACTGGTGCCTGATCTATCTTCTAACCGAAGATTCCCTCTTCCCCCTATTCTATCTCCCACTAATTTTCCTATTCTCCCATGACCTACACTTTCTTCCTCTTCTCCCCCTCTTTTCTTCGCAGCTATCACTCCCCCAACCCCTCACCATTTTCTCCATCTGTTCAGAAAATCTTCCCTCATTCCTCTTCTCTGGGCACCATGCATATCTCTTAGGTTCTTCCTGTTTCCGAGACTCTCTTTCAGTGGAAATGCAGACTGGCACTACCCTGATCCATGTCTAAAATCCATATATGGGTGAGAACATACCATGTTTGTCTTTTTGTGACTGGGTTATCTCACTCAGGATTCGCATTTACCTGCAAATTTCAAGATTCCATTTTTTTCTGCTGAGTAATACTCCACTGTATAAACATACCACATTTTCTTTATCCACTCTTCAGTTGAGGACCATCTAGGTTGCTTCCAGGTTCTGGCTATTACAAATAATGCTGCTGTGAACATAGGGGAGCAGATGCCCTTGGTGTATGTATTTGACTCTTTTGGTTATATGCCTAAGAGTGGAATTGCTGGAAGACATGGAGAGAGTGAACAGCCTTGTCTTGTTCCTGATTTTAGAGGAATTGCATTGAGTTTCTCTCCATTTAGTTTGATGTTTGCTGTTGGTTTACTGTATATAGCTCTTATTATATTTAGGTATGTTCCTGTTATCCCTGATCTTTCTAGGACCTTTATCATGAAGGGGTGCTGGATTTTGTCAAAGGCTTTTTCAGCATCTAGTGAGATGATCATGTGGATTTTCTTTCGCAGTTTGTTTATATGGTGGATTACATTGATAGATTTTCTAATGTTGAACCATCCCTGCATTCCTGGGATGAAGCCTACTTGATCATGGTGGGTGATTTTTCTGATGTGTTCATGAATCCGGTTTCCTAGTATTTTATTATTTTTGCATGGATGTTCATGAGGGAAATTGGTCTATAGTTCTCTTTCTTAATTTTGTCTTTGTGTGTTTTGGGTATCAAAGTAATTGTAGCCTCCTAAAAAGAGTTTGGCAGTGAGTCTCCTACATCTATTGTGGGGAATAATTTGAGGAGCATTAGAGTTAGCTCCTCTTTGAATTTCTGGTAGAATTCTGCACTGAAGCCATCTGGGCCTGGGCCTTGACTGCTTCTATTTCATTAAGGGTTATAGGTCTGTTTAGATCGTTTAACTGTTCTTGATTTAGTTTTGGCAAGTAATATTTATCCAGGAAATCATCCATTTCCTTTATGTTTTTGAATTTTATGGAGTACAGACTTTCAAAGTATGTTCTGATGATTCTCTGTCTTTCCTCAGTGTCCGTTGTTATGCCCACCTTTTCATTTCTGATTTTGTTAATTATCATGCTCTCTCTCTGTCTTTTGGTTAGTTTGGACAGAGGTTTGACAATTTTTTAAAATTTTTCTCAAATTTTTCTCTTTGTCTCATTGATTCTTCTCAATGTTTTACAGGTTTCTACTTGATTGATTTCAGCCCTCAATTTGATTATTTTTTGGCGTCTGCTCCTCCTCTGTGAGTTTGCTTCTTTTTGTTCTAGAATATTCATCTGTGCTATTAATTCTCTAGTGTGAATTTTCTCCATTTTCTTTCTGTGGGCAATCAGTGCTATGAAATTTCCTCTTAGCACTGCTTTCAGAGTGTCCCATAAGTTTGGGTATGTTGTGTCTTCATTCTCATTGAATTCCAAAGTCTTTAATATCTTTTTTTATTTCTTTCTTTACCCAGGGATTGTGTAATTGTGCATTGTTCAATTTCCATGAATTTGTAGGGTTTCTGCTATTTGTGTTATTGTTGAATTCTAATTTTAATGCATGATGGTCTGATAAAATACAGGGGGTTATTCCAATGTTTTGTACCTGTGCATATTTGCTATGTTTCCTATAATGTGGTCAATTTTAGAGAAGGTTCCATGTGGCGCCAAGACGAAGGTATATCCCTTTGTGTTTGGCTAGAATGTTCTATAGATGTCTGTTAAACACAGTTGTGTCATAACTTTTAATAGTTATTTTATTTCTTTGTTAAGTTTCTGTCTGGAAGTCCTGATTAACTGTGAGAGCAGAGTGTTGAAGTCTCCTATGACTAGTGTGTCAGATTTTATGTGTGATTTGAGCTTTACTAATGTTTCTTTTACAAATGTAGCGGTCTTTGTATTTGGGGCATAGATGTTCAAAATTGAGACTTCATATTGATTGACTTTTCCTTTGATGAATATGAAAGTTCCTTCTTCATCTCTTTTGAATGATTTTGATTTAAAGTCTAGTGTTTTAGGATTGCTACACTTGCTTGTTACTTGGGTCCATTTTATTGGACTCTGAGGTAACATCTGTCTTTGATGTTGAGATGTGTTTCTTGTATACAGCAGAAGGATGTGTTCTGTCTTTGTATCCATTCTGCTAGTCTGTGTCTGTTTTATAGGCAAGTTGAGACTGTTGACATTGAGGGATATTAATGACCATTGATTGATGATTCTTGTTTGTGCTTGATTTATTGGTAGTGGAGTTATTGTGTGTAGGTTCTCCATTTTTATTTTGCTGTTTGGTAAAGTGGGATTATCTATAGCCTGTGTATTTGTGACTGTAGTTATCTTTTTTGGGTCTAGGTTTTCCTTCTAGCACTTTCTGTAGAGCTGGATTCATGGATACATATTGTTTAAATCTGGCTTTATCATGGAATATTTTGTTTTCTCCATCTATGGTAATTGAAAGCTTTGCTGGATATAGTAGTCTGATAAGATACATGGAGTTATTCCAATTTTTTTGTACCTGTTGAGTTTTGCTATGTTGTCAAGTATGTGATCAACTTTTGAGAGGTTCTTTGTGGAGCTGAGACAAAGGTATATTATTTGTGTTTGGATGGAGTGTTCTATAGATGTCTGTTAACCCCAATTGGGTCATAACTTCTATTAGGTCCTTTGTATCCTTGTTACATTTCTGTCTGTGGTCCTGTCTAGTGGTGAGACTGGGTTGTTGAAGTCTCCCACTACAAGTGTGTGAGGTTTTATATGTGCTTTGAGTTTTAGTAATGTTTCTTTTACGAATGTGGATGGCTTTGTACTTGGGTCATATATACTCAGGATTGAGACTTCATCTTCATTGATTTGTCCTGTAATGATTATGAAGTGACTTCCTTCATCATTTTTGATTGATTTTAGTTTAAAGTCTAATTTGTTAGATATTAGGATTGTTACCCCCTTGTTTCTTGGCTTCATTTGATTGGAAAATCTTTTCCCATCCCTTGACTCTTGAAGTAACATCTGTTTTTGAGGCTGAGGTTTGTTTCTTGTGTGCAGCAGAAGGATGGGTTCTGTCTTCAAATCCATTCTGTTAACCTGTGTATTTTTATGAGTGAGTTAAGACCATTAATATTGAGGAATATTAATGACCATTGATAGCTCATTCTTGTTGGTTTTGGAGTGGTTGATGGTCATGGAATTGTATGTGGATTTCCACCACTTTTTCTTTTGCCTGTTGATAAAGTGGGATTATCTGTTGCCTATATTTTTCTAGTTGCAGTTAACTTCCTTGGTTTGGAGTGTTCCTTCCACAATTTTCTGTAGGGCTGTGTTTGTAGATATGTATTGTTTAAATCTGGTTTTGTCATGAAATAGCTTGTTTTCTCCATCTATATTGGTTGAATGTTTTGCTAGGTGTAGCAGTCTTGGCTGGCATCCGTGGACTCTTAATGATTGCAGAATATCTATCCAGGACCTCTGGATTTCATAGTTTCCATGGAGAAGTTAGGTGTAATTCTTATAGGTTTGCCTTTGTATGTAACTTGGCCTTTTTCCCTAGCTTCTCTTAAAATTCTTTCTTTATTCTGTATGTTTGGGGTCTTGATTATTATGTGGCAAGGGGGTTCTTGGGGGGTTCACTCTATTTGGTGTTCTGTAAGCTTCTTGTACCTTCATTGGCATGTCTTTCTTTAGGTTGGGAATGTTTTCTTTTATTATTTTGTTGAATATGTATTCTGACCCTTTCAGGTAGGTTTCTTCACCTTCTTCTATACCTATTATTTTAAGTTTAGTCTTTTCATGGTGTCCCAAATTTCCTTGATACTTTGTGCTAGGGATTTGTTGGATTTAAAATTGTCTTTGGTCAATGAATCTAATTCTCCTAGTATATCTTCAACACCTGAGATTCTCTCTTCCATCTCTTGCATTCTGTTGTTTATGCTTGCATCTGTAGTACCTGACCATTTTCCCACATTTTTTATATCCAGAATTCCTTCAGACTGTGTTTTTATTGTTTCTATTTCAGATATCAGGCCTTGCACTTTTTGAATTGTTTCTTGCAATTTTTGTTTTGTCTTTTGCTCCATTTCTTGCATTTTTAATTGTTTTTTCTTCCATCTCTTTAAGGCATTTTCTCAAATCCTCTTTAAGGGCCTCTATCCTTTCCATGAAGTTGTATTTTTATGTCATTCTCTTCTAGTTCTGTTGTGTTGGTGTGTTCCAGTCTTGTTGGTGTAGGGTCTCGACTCTGGGGGTTTCATATTTGTTTTTTATCTGTTGCTCCTTTTGTTTTTACATTGTCTCCTTCCCATCCATTCTTGCAGTGGGTTCCAGACGGTGCCTCTTCCTCTCCTGAGGGGTAAGTGACCAGGGTTCCCTTCTGTTGGAATTTGACAAGTCCACTGTTCTGGTAGCTCTCCACTTCCTGGTCTCTTGGGTGGAAAAATGGACTAGGATGCTGGGATGCTTTGGATCCCACTGGGACAGATGGGAGACCCAGTGATATACCCCAGGCACAGGAGTGTGGCCTGGAGACAAGCCCTGATAGTCTCGGTCACGTGGGTGGAACAGGAGACTAGGATGCTAGGGTGAGTTTGCTCCTGCCTCTGGGATGGAAGATGCTATGGCAGTCCCCGAGCACCAGCAGCTACTCTAGTCCTAGTTCCGTGGGTGGAGTGGGAAACTATGGTCCCTGGGCTCCTGCCACCTCTGCTGGATGTAAGCCTCAGTGGCAAAGCTCAGGCCCAAGCAGGTGTTCCAGAAAATGGACATGGTTTATCTGGACCCATGGGTGGAGCAGGAGACTTGGGGGCATTGGCTTCTTCCACTGGGATGGAAGACCCAGCAGTAGACCCCAAGCACAGGCAGCCAGTCTAGACCTGGTTCCATGGGTGGAGCTTGAAACTCTGGTACCTTGGCTCCTGCCATCTCTGCCAGTATGGAAGCCTCAGTGGCAGAGCCCAGGCACAGGCAGGTGGTCTAGAAATTGGCCCTGGTTTACCTGGACCTATAGGTGGGGCAGGAGACTAGGGAGCATTGGCTTCTTCCATTGGAATGGAAGTCCCAGCGGTAGACCCCAGGCACTGGCAGCCAGTCTAGTCTTGGTTCCATGGGTGGAGCAGGAAACTATAGTACCTTGGCTTCTGCCACCTATGCTAGGGTGGAAGCCTCAGTGGAAGAGCCCAGGTCCAGGCAGGTGGTCAGAAATGGGCCCTGATTTCTGTTGTTAAATATTTTGTAAACTTATATCCTAGGTAATTAATAGAATCTTCTCTTTGTATTTTTTCAGAAGCAACTTATAATACTCAACAAGGCAAACTTTTCTTTACATCTTCAAACATTTTCTGTAAGGTATCTACATTTGAATCAACTATTAATATATCATACATATGATGGTAAATTATATATTGAAGAAACCTATTTTATGAATTATTTCCAATGACTGTCGTACAAAATATTGGCACAGGGTGGGACTACTTATCATTCCTTTTGGAAGAATCTTCCACTGATATCTCTTAAACAGGCTAATAATTATTATAACTAGGCACTGTGGAGGAAAATTTTCCTCTATCCTGTTCTTGCAAAGGCATAGTAAAAGTAGATCATCTTTTAGGTAATAAAGGGAATTCAAGACTGTAAAGAGTTCATTAGTTGAATCACCTTATTAATACCTCTTAGATCTGATACCATGCACCATTTTCTATATTTCTTTTCAATGACAAATATAGAAGAATTCCAAGGACTACTAGGTTCTTTAGTATATTAGCATTTTCCTGCTCCTGTACCAACTGTTCCAAGGTCTGTAATTTTTCTGATGTCAAAGGTCATTAATCCACCTGGACAGGTATGTCAGTTAACCATTTTAATGATAGGTCCGTTGATACATTTGAAAGATCAGCAGATGCTGTGCCCTGTTTATGTACGTCTGAATGGACAGTGACTATTCTTTTTACTTTTTAGGTTCTGTAATACCTTTTAATATTTCCCCAGAAACAAATACTAGTTTATGGTGTGTTTTTTGAGATTGGATGAATGTTTAACCTGGGTATTTCATTGCTGTAACAAATCGCATCCCCAAAAATTTGTGGCTATGTTAGCCAGATATGGCTTTAATTTTACTCTCTGTCTTCCTGGCCATTTATATTCAACCCATCTTACACTTTCTTTTACCTGAGATAAAGTTCCAATCCCTAAAATCTAAGCATTTGCCTCCTGAAGAGGCTAGTTGGATGCCTGGATTCTAGTGAAATTACTCTTACAACAACTTCTCCTGTATATACCAATCCCTTAATTACAATGTAATTTATTCATATTTTTAACACTGGTCTTTGACTGCTATAGAAGGTTGCCAAAATATTTGCTTTAATGCTTCTCCTGAAATTTGCGCATTACCTTCTAAAGCTGTTCTATCCCCCAGAGCAGTAATTTTTTACAATAGGCATTAGCACTTTTAATTACTATGTGGAAGAGTTTCCCCCATGGTGACAGGGAATGACTGAACAAGATTTGATTTGGAGAGGTCCCCAAGGTGTTTCCCAGTGGCCGAGTGTTACTGTGTCTGTCCTTGTTTGTTTGCATTCATTGGTCCAATGTCAGTTTTTGTTTCACCTTTTGCATACTATAGAAGGCTAGGGCTTTCTAACTGATTATTCCTAGAAAACTTTTTTCTAGGAAAGTCCTATGTACAATCCCTTTTCAGGTGAGCTTTCTTACCACAATTAAAGCATCTGACATTTTGATTTTTCCTCAAGCCTTTGTAAATCACCTCTCCTATCCAAGTATCATCTTGCTTAAGAGATTCAACATTGATTGTATCCCAGATCCATTCTCCTATGGGTGATGAACTTGCCTTTGAGGACAAATTACCCTTTGCATTGTGATTTAGCATTTTCAAAAGGCAAAGATTCTATTAATATTTGTGTAGCTTCTATATCTGGTATCATTCAATTTATAGCTGGAGTCAATCTTTGTAAAAAAAAATGAATGATTTCTTTTGTGTCCTGTATAACTTCCATAAATGAATCAGTTCTCTTTCCAACATCTTCAACTCTGTACCAAGTATTCAAAGTTGCTCTATGACATAGAGTCAAAATATGTTCATCATAAATAGAGTATCTTCATACATCAGCATAATTTATTTCTCCCAGAGGCTGTTCTTGGACAGTTTCAATATCTCTAGCCTACTTTATTGTTCAATAGCCCCTTCCTCATCTTTCCAATAGGACGTCCACCATAATTGTGAGATAATTCTGTTACTAGTTGCCCATGAATTTAACATCTGCCTCACAAAAGTTGAATACATACCATATGAGACTAGCACTTCCTTAAATCTCATAAAATCTACCATTTTCTTTTTTAATACTTATCATTATATATTCAAATTAGAAACAAGCTTGCTTCCCATATCATTCCCAGTTCCTTCTGTCTCCCCTCCATGCCCATTCTTCCCACCAGCCCCCCAACACTCCACCCAATCTACACTCCATAGTAAGGCCCACCATGGGAATCTATAGAGTCTGTCATTTCATTCCAGGGAGGGCCCAGACCCTTCCCCAAGTGTCCAGATTGAGAGTTCATCCCTCATTGTGGGATAGGTACCCAAAGTCCATTTGTGTGTCATGGATAAATACTGATGTACTATACAAAGCCCCATAGATTGCCTAGGTCTCTACTGACACCCACATTCAGGACATCTGGATCAGTCCTATGGAGGCCTCTCAGCCATCAGTCTGGGGTCCAAGATCTCCCCCTTGTTCATTTCAGCTGTTTCCCTGGGTTTCACCAGCCCAGTCTTAACCCCTTTGCTCATCAATCCTCCCTCTCTGTAACTGGGTTCCAGGAGTTCAATTCAGTGTTTAGCTGTGGGTGTCTGACTCTGCTAGAGAAAATGTGGTACATTTACACAATGGAGTACTACTCAGTGGAAAAAACAACAGAATATTGAAACTTGCAGGCAAATGGATGGCACTAGAAGAAATTATCCTTACTGAGGTAATCCAGTTTCAAAAGGCAAACATGGTATGTACTAACTCATATATGATTTTTAGACATAAATCAGGAGAGTGCCAGTCTGCAATCCCACTTCCAAAGACTCGGGGAAACAGGAAGGACCCTAAGAGAGATATACATGGTACCCCAGAGAAGACAGAATGAGACAAAATCTACCATTTTCAAAGGAATCCAATGGCCTCTTCCATAGCCTTGGGGATATCTGTCATTTGGCAGTTGTCCTTGTATGGTGACTGGATACATTAAGGTTGGTTTTTTAATGATCTTTATCTGTTCTTCTCTAATTTCATAATGTAATGGTGAGGTTGGCTTCCTACAATTTCCTCTGGGTGTATGAACATCTCTATTTCCTGTTTTAATAAGTTTTTCCAAGTTTTTAATTTATTAGTCAGAATTGCATTGTTTTTTTAGTAAGCTTTCCTAAGGACTGTATCTTATCAATTTCTCATATTTGGCACTGATTTCAACCAACTATTTAGGGATAAAACAAGAATTAGAAAGTGATAATGATTATAATTGACATTCTGTAAATACCAAATAAGTTAATTATCCCCTCACTTAATTGTTCCATTTTACAAACCATCCTCTGTAGAACCATACAGAGACCCAACTCCCTCCATTATAATATTGTTTCCTATTTTTAACATGGGAAAAAGTTCTCTTATTTCTTTTTTTTAACTAAGCTCCCCTTTAAGACTTCCAACTTATCTCACCAAATTTTCTGGTGGTGACAGTGAAGTGTAAGACTAGCTGTTGCTGGACAGCACACCTATAAGGAGAGCATAGGCAGTACACAGCCAGGATGAGGCCAGCTGCCACGTATCGTGGATAGTTGTGAATTTAGAGTATGCGGCAGTTACCTGACTAGGCAGGTGTTGAGGTGGCTACCCTAGTATGGGATCAGCATGAGGGGGCATCTAGGAAAAGTCCACAGTCTCCAGGGAAAAGGAACCAAAGAACCAGTCATCTGAAACGTAGACACGGGGGAATGTGCAAAAGCAGCACTTATAAAGGGCAGAAAGTGAGAGCACAGAGCTTCCTGATGGTAGAGCTGGCTGTTGTGGCGGCTAATACTTGCAGCATTTGGAACCCAGGCTTCTGAGGAGTTTCGGGCCTTGTGGAGACTGCTGTAGAGATGCTGAAACAGGAAAATCCAACAGTACTCACACTTCTTGGGACAAAGAAGGAAAAGCCCGCTGATAGCACAGTGACTCCAATAGGTGCAGATCCTGCATGCGTCTCTGGTGTGTTCCAGCGTATGCAAAGCAACAGGCAAGTGACTGTCTTGTGAATTCATGCCCCAAAAGTTGGACATCAGATGAAACATTAATCTAATTCATCTTTATTAGTAAAATTTGGGAGTCAAATATTGGGGTAAGAACCTGAAGCATCAGAGAAGCAGACAACAACCACCAGTTGACTCTGACCTGTTCTGTCCTTCCACCTAAAAGGCCCAAGATCTACTCTCGGCTCTACCTTACTGTCCCCTCTCTGTCTACAGTCCTCCAAACTTCTATGGTTAATTTTGAACTGCTATGGACAAGCTCTACCTTTTACTCCAAGCAAGCTTTATTTGTCAGAACACAAACTATCACACACTTCTCTTGAAACATAATTTGTTTAGCTAGAAATTAAAAGGAGAAAGACAATCCTTCATATATTCTCTAAAACCTACAAAATTTAATGAAGACTTGGATTATAAGATGCATTTATAAGGTTGTTTTAAAAAAGGAAATATTTACAAAATGTAACATGGTTTTAACCACTGTCATGTTCAGTGACCAAAGAAATGCAGCTCTTTACAGCACTTTCTTAACCCTTCTGCTGAAGGAGTGATTTGTCATAGTAGTCAACAGCTCCCATGAACACCAGAAGTCCAATGAGTTCCACAAAAAGGAGATGATGAAGCTCTGAGTGAGACAGCCACAAAAATGCTACAGTCTGTATTTGTATAACAAGTTCAGAATTGATCAGCTTTTACCAAACAAGATTATGAAAATTTCCCCAAACGAATAAGGACAAAGTTGTTTCTCAAAGCTACTTCAGCCTGATCAAAGCAGCTCTGAGTCACTGTCCAACTGTTTTCATTTCTCTAGCTCTTCCTGAAGAATCCCGCTCTCCACATTCTTCTTCTTCAGAGGTGTCCTGCAAGGCTCTCTGCAGGAGTAGCTTTAGAGTGTTCCTCCAGAACCTATGATGTCTAATACAGCAAACAAGGAAATAAATGATAGGATTGGCACAGCTGTTGAAACAGGACAGAAATATTGTTATTGGATAAAAATAGCAAGACACAAGGTAATCAAAACCCTTAATCCATGAAAAGAGGAACCAGTACATGCATTAGGGCAGACCAAGGAGCAGGAAGACCAGCACTTTATACATGATGGTCACATTTAGCTTGGTTACAGGAATCCTGTGTGAGCCATAGAAGATAGTAAGCACTAAGGTCAAACTGGACCCCAAGAGAACTAAAAATAAAATAATTAACCATGCTACAGTGATGAAATCAAATGACTGACACCAGCCAGGACCAAGTGTATCAAATATGAGACCACATTCCTTCCCTTCCAGGAAGCTCAATAACAGGGATAAGACCCAAATAATGGTACATACAGCAGCTGATGTGTATCTGGGGTGATACTAGATGGGCCACATGACAGACATGTGGCGTTCAATGCTAATGGCACTAACCATGCTCAGGCCACAAAGATAAGCAAAATTTAGCACAACAAAACAAAACAGAGGAGTACTGATAATATTGGAGTGGAAAGTGTCCATGATTATATCAATACAACGTGCAATTTGAAAACACATGAAGAGAAAGTCAGCACCAGCCAGTTTTAGGATATAAACAGAGAAGACATTCCTCTGCATATGGAATCCCAGAAACCATAGCACTATGACATTTCCAATCAGTCCAATGAGCCCAATGATGAGGGAAAGCCAAATCACAGTATGGGACATGATGTTAAAAAATGAAATTTCAGTGTCGGTTCTTCCATTTACTGCTATGATGTTAGTCTCCCACTCTGGGGTGTTTGGATTTTCTCTTAAATCTCAATCAATGTAGCTGGAAAGGAAAAACAAGATATGAGCACATACAGTATAATTTTTCATTCTCAATGCATCTTGCCCTGTATGAATGACCTGGTCCACATAGAGAAGGAACAGGATTGTAGAGGCTGAGTAATTTATCAAGACCAAAATATGTGGAGCTTTAATTAAATCCAGTTAGTATTTCTTTCAGCTATCTACAAACCATGTACTTCACTGATATAAGAGTAGTTGGTAGTCCTAATACATACACCCAGTGATTTGGGCTGTGTCAGAAGGAAATTGAAGCCTGAACCCAACTTTTTTCCGACATTAGACTGGTTCATGTCTGGTGCAGGAACTTGCAAGCCAGAAGCATGACCATAAGCTGCTCTCAGTTCTGGCAGGGGAGGCTATCAACTGGGAAGATATATAAATGATGAATGAGAGTAATGAAAGGAAAGGCAAGTTGTGCTTAGTCTTGTATGAACAGGGCCAGACCTACAGGTTAATGTGACTGGGTCTCAATTTTAGATTTGAGCCTAGAAGACAGGAAAAGCCTATGAGGATGTTAAGCACTTTTCTGTTGTCTGTTGCTACATTACAAGTATCCATCTTTCCATAAAAGCAAAGTGAGTAGATGAGATTTTTTCACTTAAAAAAGGGTTAATGAATCATAAACTCCACCATAGATGCAAATTTAGACAAAGTTTTTTGTCAGAATTTTTGAGTGAATTTAATACCACAAAGTGTATGGAAATGAAGAAAATATCACTGCTCATGAATCTATCATTGTGAAATTCTAGTGTATTTGAGAGAATGGCATATAGTGAAGAGATGGATAAGATTGGACTTTATCATTCTCCAACCTGGAAATATCCAGTTATTGGCTGCAATAAGAACACAGAACAAGGCTGGGTGCTGGTGGCACACGACTTTAATCCCAGCACTTGGGAGGTCTACAGAGTGAGGTCCAGGCCGGGCTCCAAAAGAACACAGAACAGTGGTTCTTAACATATAGTTTGTGACCATTTCAGGTAATTTGTAACAATGAAAATATATCCTGCATATCAGATATTTGCATTTCATTTCATAACTGTAGCAAACTTACAGTTATTAAGTAGCAACTAAAATAATTTTATGAGGAATTGTATTAAAGAGTCACAGCATTGGGAAAGTTGAAACACTGATTTTGAATAATTAGGCATAGGAATATGAAATGAATTGAATTTCTAACATTCTTAAAGTGTTAAAAATTTAATATGGGGAAACAGAGATAAGGGAGGAAGTGAAAACTGTTCTAATAGAGGATATTAGGACACAGAAACATCTACAGTGATTGAGGACAGAAATGGCCTCTAGGAAAAGTATAATAGGAATTGTTCTACCATCCATGTTAGCTTACTTATTGAATACTAGCACTCTAAAGGCTAGGGCAGGAATAACTCCTGGAGTTCAAGGGCAGTCTGAAGTACATAGTGAATCCACAAAAGCCTGCACTGTGGGAGAAAGCATGAAAGCATGAAAATGAAAAATATAAGAAAACTTAGATTCAATATAAAGACCCAACAATATGAATACTGGAATGAAACATAGACTAAAGGACAGAAGAGTACTTTTGGAACTAGAACAGGGTTTTACTTGATACACAGGAGAATATGCATTTTGAAACAGGGGAGGTATTACAAGGGGACATGACAAGAAATAAACCCATATACAACAAACTATACAGAGAAATATCAAGGGTAGATGACACATGGAAAATTCTCATGTTAAGGGCTGAAGGGGCATATGCCACTTTATTTGCAAAATAAAACCTGTCAGAAAAAATGTTAGATTTCTAAAACTGGGAGACCATGAAAAAATATATTACCCATGCTGAGAGCAATGAACTGCAAATCAAGCTGCACACTCTTTCTGGTATGAAATATTAAGCACTTTTCTCTTGTCTGTTGTTACATTAAAAACATAAAAGGAATGAATCTGGGAAAGTGTCTGGTAGGGATGGAGGAAGAAGTTGAAAGGGATGAGATGCAGGTGAGAGAGGAGAGGGTAATCAGTGTACATTTCATACAGAAGTCAAATGATCATATAACAAAATTAATCAAAGAATGAATTTGTTTGTATGCCTGGGGCAGCACAACTTTCCTGCATCCACAGTAACATCTAGCTCTCGGTTCAGATTATTATTGCTGTTGACACTTCTCTTCACTCCTTGTGCTGTTCTTGAGTTTGAGTTATGTGTGACACATTTTGTAACTTTCCCTAAGTATATACATTACTGATAGATTATACTTTGTTTTTCTCACTTTTTAATATGAATGAGTTTTTAAGAAAAAGGATTATTGGATTTGCGTGCTTGTGTATTAGGTTGATTGGTTGGCTGATTGTCTTCATAACTAGGAAGCAGTAGGATATGAATTACAGTAGGATTTGATTTATCTCCTGCTTCAGCTTTTACATTCCATAGGGTAAAGAAATTTATTTCTCATTCGACAATTCAATGCATACTATGTGTCAACTTAAATTCACGTATTGCATTTTCTATGTCTATAATACTCTAGACTATTTCTGTCCCATGTGATGTTTTAATAGATTGGTTTCCTAAATACAGCTCCTGTTTGATCTTTCTTCTGTCAAAAATATATGAACTTTATTACGCCTTTGGTTATGGTATCACTTTTTCCATATTTTTGTTAAAGGGATATGAAATAAAATGTGAGAATATGTTATATATGATCTAAAACTGTGAATTGGTGGCACATATGTAAAATCTTATCAGTACTTGAAAGTAATGGCACTTAAGGAAATTCTGCCTCCAAATGTGAAGGTGAAAATTTCTTGAAGTAACTTGACAAGAGTCATAGTGTATGACCTTTTAGATTTTTTTGTGCTGAATGAATTGATAGTTCTGACCACATATCAACCAACTTTCAGTTATGAAAAATGCATCAGTGCTTTTTAAATCATCAAGTTCACTTATTCACCTAATATTTATTGACCAGAAGTGTAGTGCAATGCCTGTTGATAATAAAGAAGGCTATACTTTGTGGAGACAGAAATAAAATCTATAATTTTCATGAGACAGATATCGGAATAGATGAAAAACTCATTAGAAACAGGATGGTCGTTCTGTGTGTATTAGGTGCTGTGATCTAAAGAAACTAGAAATTTGTGTATTGCTTTCAACATTTTGTAGGACAAATCAAGACCCAAGTGTTTTTGATACTTATACAAGGATAAGGTGACTCTAGGGACGCTGAAATCACATTTGATTAATAGGCCCTGTAATGCTTAATTCTCAAGAAGATGTTTGTTATCTCAACTATTATGAGATCAGGGACCAAGAAAGAGAAAAGTAAAGGAAACCTTCCAAATGGATAAGAGCAATGTCTCTCAAAGCACATGTTTACCCAAAGCAAAGCATTTATCACTGTTGCACTGCTTTTCTACCTCCTCAAGGTTCCTTAAGAAGACTAGTTCCACAGTCACCCTCTAGAACAGTATTGTACAAAGGCCTCTAGGTAATCAAATAGAAGTTCTATCGCAGATGAGGTAAGGACATAGAGTTAAGAGTCAAGGCAGAAACAGCTTATACTGTTGTCACATATGCTGAGAAAAAAATAGAATCAATGGACATGAAGAAAAACCAAAGAATGTGCCCAAGTCGATCTGAACCTAGAAGAGTAGGGAACAATAGATGCATGAGAGCAGTTTACAGATGAGGAGGAGCAGTACCCTGAGCATAAGGGTCACATAAAGCTTTATCATGCTTATCTGCCTGGTACTTCAAAGGTCCTGAGAAGAAAAGGTGGCCAAAGTCCAGAGAACTTACAATAAAATAGTCATCCAAAGTCCTGTAATGAAATAATTTGACAGGTGTAATTCATAACCAACTATTTTAAGTATCCAGCCATATCATTTTCTTACATGATGCTAAGCACTAGATATATAATCCAGAGAAGGGTAAATGCTACCTGACCGATGTTTCAGATAGAATTACTGATCATAGATAGCAGAAAGACAGACAGTCAAGTCTCAGAAGCAATTACACTGAGCATGATAAGGCCTGCAGTGTAGGGAAAAAGAGACACAAAAGTAACAAACCTAGAGATTAAGACAGTGTTATATACAAAGTGATGGTGAATTTATAAATTGACACCAGATGATGTGGAAGTCAGCCCATAAAAGTTTGCCATATTTAGACAGAGACAACATCCTTGCTTACATAGAAGCCCAGTCGCAGAGAACAGTCCATTTCCTGCCAGCCTCGCCGAAGTGTTCATGGTCACTAAGTTGATGATGGGAGTCTCTCTATAGTTTGACAAAGTCCTATAACTAGAACCTTCAATACTTCCAACACTCTAACCCAATGTCCTCAGCTCTATTATGTCTGTAAAGCAAGACAAAGGTCTGAGCATGCTGAACTCTTGCCTAATCTCTGCTTCTGTCTTAGAAAAGGAGAAAAAAACTGAAACTCTCAGTCAACATTCACGGCCACTTTTAGTGTCTGGGTAGTCCCTTCCAAGTTATAATAAGGAAATCATGATGGATATGAAGATAATGTCACCTCTTGCTAAGAAAGATGTAGGGATCACTGTACTTTGTGAGTAAGAAATGGTTATGGGTTTATGAAGACATACACATATCTATATATATTGTTACAGGATACTAATTCCATGTACAAGTTAGAGTTAGTAGTCATGATATACAGACTCAACAAATGAATAATGTAAGAAAGGAAGGAAGAGAAGGAGGAAGTAAGAAAGAAGAGGGAGCTTCATCATAGTTGAAGATTTGAGCAGATGTCACAGAAATACTTTTGTAAGCACATTTTGAGAAGCTCATGCAGACATACACATTCTGATTACACTCCTTCCCCACCCTCTCTCTTTTCCCTCCCATCCTTTCTAGCCCCACCTTGTCCTTACAGAATCCTTTTCATATTGATCCCTTTTGTTTCTTTGGTACTCCAGAATTAAACTAGGATGATCTTTGGGTTTCCAACTAGCCATTTCAAGCTAGTAGGTTCCATAGAGCTCGATAACTAAATACAATGATTTCCTTCTTCCAGAATCTGATATCTGTCAATAGTTCAACAGCATGTTGCAAGGTGATAATGCATCTTCTCTATCCAAATCTGACTGTTTAGTCAGCCAACTAGTATAGGTCCAGTGCCACTACACACAACTTTTGTGACTTTATGATTGACATCTTCATGTAATGCTTATATGATGACATTTCAAAGCCCTTCTCCCTATCTTCAGTCCTTATATTATTCCAGCCTCCTCTTTAATAACATTCCATGAGCCTTATAGGAGTAGGGCAAATGTCTTATTTGGGACTGAGCCCTGCACCATTCTTTATTCTGAATATCTTGTGAAGCCGTATGTCATTGGATTCCACTCCATTCCCGGCAAAAACAGACTTCTCAAATAAAGGGCTGACTAGCATTTTTCTAAGCTACTAAGTATCAATATTTGAAAGTGTTTTAATAACATAAAAGGAGATAACAGCAGTAGGTTCCCACCTAGGGACCAAGATCTCCTCCATCATGGATTCTTGTCTTTATTCACAAGACTATGCATAGATCTCTATTTTGGAAAGGCATCCAATCCTACAAGGGGCCAGTTGGTTACAGACATAACAGTCATGTCACTATTGCACCAACAGGCACATCTTGCCTGGTAGTTTAGGAGTATATTTCGTAGAGTTAATAGCTGGATAAGAAAATGACTCCTCATGATTCCTTCAGTGCAAACTTCTTGTTGTGTGCAAAGAGTTCCCAATGTTTGCAGATGTGGCTAATATTGGTCATGAGCATGTCCACCAAACAAGAGATGCACTACATGGTGCTATTGAGATATAAGTTCATAGTTTATGAATGTGTTTAGTAATGAACTGTATTTCTGTACTAGGATAATTTTAAAGTGGTTGTGAAGACAGCAATATACCTGATCTATCAAGGTGAGGCAAGGCAATGTCAGGGGCAATTATTAAATAATTTTCAATAAGGTCTTATAGACCAGCCCGCTGTTTCCCTAGGTGAAGTAGGGGTGTTTTACTCCCAATTTAAATATTGGGGAGGAGAATTCAGTATGGAAATTAGTGGAAATGAAAAATGGGCTTATCAGCATGCTGGAAAAGACTGATGGTGACAAGATAAGCATTCAAAAGAAACAATAGTTTCAGCCTGGTAAGTGTAATAATCATTTAAACATGTATATTTGAAGTTGAATGAGTGTTTTCCAGAACTCAGGAGGAGAATAGTGTTCATATTATCATTTTCCTGGTAAGGAGAATGGGTCGAAGATGTGTCCCATAAAGTTGTTTCAAGGGGGTTGTATTACTTTGTTAGCCCTTCAGATACCCAGTATCTAGGTATCTTGGATAACTACACATGGAGGCGGTGACATCAAGAAGAAATGAGTGAGTCAAATCCAACACATGAGTTTTCACAGAAAATTTCTGAAATTGAGGAAGAGGATAGAAGCAAATGAGCAGATGAAATGTAAATAGAGCCAAATGATGTTGGCAGCTAGATGCGTGTAATCTTCCTTGCTTCAAAAAAGACAACTGTCAATCATCCACACTGCTGAGGACTAACCTGGAAGGCAGAATCTAAGGGGAAAGAAGTTGCATACTCTATGATTGATAAGGACAGCATGGCTGAAGCCTCCATCACATGCTCCCCCAGTCCTGCACTGTGACTGGCTAATTAGTTAAAGGAAAGCCACAAGATCTCTTATCCTCTCTCAGGCCAACTTTGTCATTTCATTCCCTGCCCTGAATTCACTTTGCATCTCTATTTATGAATGTGGTTTTGTTTGTGTCCCTTTCAATAAACTCAATGTAGTATAAACTCCAGACTTGTCTGGTGTTCATGGTTAAAGGAACATGTGCATTGGAGAATTTGAGACTTTGCATATAGTGATGTTGCTGAGATCACAAACTCTAGAGCCGATTCACTAACAGTTTCAGTCACCTATATCTATGTTCTGATTTGCCCATTACAAATGTGTCTTGCATCATGTTCCAAAGGAAAACCTTCCCATGTGTGTAGAAGGTGAATGCCAACCAAAGGGTTATAGACACTCCCAACTTCCCCTCACCATTCATCTTCTCCAACACAGTGATTCCTAAAGTATAAGCTATGAAAAATAGAAGAGTTATCGCCCTCTCTTCATACTGGATGACAGCATTTGGCTTGATGCTGAGAAATAGAAGTGGATAGAGGCTTTTGGAAATATCCCAAATCCTGGCTACTGTGAATGGATCATAGATTTCTCTTCCTCATACCAGAGTCAGGTGGAAAAAGGGGGAGATGAGACAAGTTCCCCTCAGATGGGTCAAGATCTAACAAACTTCTCTCCTTTCAGTCACTCTTGATATGTATAGAAACATACTGCATCACATAATTAACGTAAAACACAAATACCTACATACTCACATTTATTCACTTCCTTCCTTTCTGGAGGTATCTAAGTTACACTACATAAGAATACACAAGCAAACTGGTGTAAGATAGTGGGAAAAACAGTTTGTCATATTGGGATAGAGAAAGTGCTTGGATAATTCTTTCCAATAAAGTTCTAGGGAGGGAAACAGAGAGTGATTTAGAATTGACATGTGAAGCAACCTTGTTTCTAATTTAAATTTAAATTAAAAATTATATATATGTATATATAAACAAAAAAACCAAGTGAATTTAAGTTAAAAGACCTAACCCCCAAAAATGAAAAACTATTTGAAGGCTCCAGAAATACATAAAACACTTTTATTTTCCATTAGTTTCTTATATTTTCTCTGTACACTCTTCTGCATCCTGGTAAAAGACATCACTCTGCCTTATCAATGGCTTCTCAACCAGGCTGATTTCTCATTCTACATAGATATACTACATGTGAACTGTAGTATGGAAGAGAGCATCTTGGTATGATGATTGATGTTTTCTTTGCTTTACTTTTAATCCTATTTCTCTCTCAAAGAAACTCTGTCTCTCTGTGTGTGTCTCTCTGTTTCCGTCTCCATATGTGAGTGTGTGTTGGGCTATAAATCGGTTGTGCCATAGTAAGCCTGACTAAGTAACACTACCTTCCCAGTGGCCCATTCCCACAACAATGGGTACCTACATATAATTCTGAATTCTTATAAATTCTCTACATTTCTTCTGTCCAGGTAACAGTAGCTATATGAAATATGCTACATGTTTCTCTCAGCGCTCCCTTCCTTTTGGTCTGTATAGAAGAAAATCTCGGTTACTTTTTCATTTCCTGCCTTCTGTTTCTGTGGATGTAATAACAGATACTGAGGATGTCATGGAAAAAAGCTGTGAATAGAAAGATAATCAACAAAGTATAAGGACATTGCCGCAGTTTGGAGATCTTGCTTCGCTGGCGTCATCTCCTCCCAAAACCAGCACTAAAAATACCAAGCGTGGCCAGATTAACTGTGGCACTCACATAAGTGACTGCAGAAAGTGGAGTAATTTGTTTAAGCTTCCGGGTCGGGGTGAAGAGCAGCCACCTGCTTCACAGAATGGAGACAAGGCAGATGTGGAGCCTAAGGGAGTGGTCATGAGCACATAGGGCCCACTATCGCCGAATTAAGGAGCCCAGAGCATCACGTGGGCACAAGTTTCTTACTGAGTAGGAAACCATTTATGCCACAGGATAACATGTTGGATTCTCTGGTGCCCAGGTCGGATGAGACACTGTTTCCCTTTACGGCTCTCCTCACTCAGAAGACAGAAGTTCATTTTAGGGTCAAGTAGTGACCTGCGCTTCCTGGCAGCTCTGAGCTGCTTTGGTGAAGGAAGCCCCTTCTAAGTGAAACTTCTAAATTTCTTCTGGAGGAAGGAAGGAGGATTCTGAGGCTCTGATCAGCTGAAGCTGCCTGGAGAAGACGCTCCAGATTTACATGTCTTACTATAGTCAGATCCTGCAGAGAGCACTAATACTGCAGTTTTCATGAGTTTCTTTCCCGCTGGAGTGGTCTTTTTAAGGTGCAGCTGTCCCTGAGTCTTCCACATTCCTGTAAGTAATCCTCCATCCACACTCTACAAGTAATCCTTCACTCATACTCATGTAAGACACTCCAGAAAACTAACTGGTCCACCAAGCTGAGCTTTGGTAGAACAGTTACTTTGCTCTTCATAGGTTCCCTGGATAAGTACACGCCAATCAGTATCTCCCCTAGAAAGTTACACAGCTACCTGATGTCTAAACATGGCCATCAGCATCAAAGCAGAGTTTGAGAGGAGAGTTCATGGGCCCTGCAATGAAGACAACTAAATGTATCCAGCACTCTGAAATGCAAATGACCCTCTAGGGTCAGGAGTTTAATGTTAAGGTTTGAATATGGAAAACACTCTATGGATTTAGATGCTTTAAATACTTCTTCTCCAGATACTGGAGCTTCTTGGGAGAGATTGTAGGAATGTTAGAAATCCAGAATATACTGAATAAGTAAGTCACTGGAAGGAATGTCTTGCCCTTCCAGTCATAGTCTGCACCCTACTCTCTTGTACTGTGCCCTTCTGATTCTGCTATGTCCTCTCACTTCCATTACATTTTGTTCAGGTACCTAGTACCAAACAAGCATGGACCAAATCAATCAAAACATGATTATAAGAAAACTGTTCATTTCCAGTTATTGTTTAAGGTATTAGATCACAGTGAAGCAAAAACTATTCTAGCGCATTTACTTCTCAGTATACAATGAACTCCCTTTGCACTGTGTGAAATGCAAATATTGTGGTGAATAATACAAAAAAGACTGTTGAATTTTGTTTATTATTGTTTTAAGGTTTTCCAAGTGTATTTTAAAAATGCATTTGTCCTGTAGTTATTCATGGAACTCTTGTCTGTGCCTCCTTAAATGGTATATGGAACTCTACAATGAACTGTATGGTTCACAGCTTTTCTTATTAATTTTTTTAAATTAAAAGAGTCTTATTTTACATACCAATGCCAGGTCCCTCTCCCATCCTCCCATTCCTGCTAACAACCCCTATCCCATCCCCGTCCCCTCCTCAGGGAGGGTGAGGCCTCCCATGGGAGATAATCAAAGTCCACCTCATCATGTGGGGCAGGACCTAGGGCCTCCTCCATGTATCTAGGCTAAGAGAGTATGCCTCCATAGAGAATGGGCTCCCAAAGCCCAATTGCATACTGGGGATAAATACTTCTTCCACTGTCAGAGGCCCCATAGACTCCCTAACCCCTTCAACTGACACAGACATTCAGGGGGCTTGGTTCCATCTTATGCTGGTTCCCTTGATGTCAGACTTGGGTCCATGGAAGCTCACGGGGGTTCAGAGATCTTTTATACACTGGAATTTTTATTGTGAATTGAGTATCATTGCTATTCTAAATATTCGTACACTTTGTGTATAATTCTGTGTGTGTGTGCATGCGTGTGCACCTGCGCATGTGAATCTGCATCTGTGTGGTGGTAGAGCACTGGATTCCCACAGCTGTAGTTATAGGTGGTTGTGAGGTGCCTGGTGTAGATGCTAGAACCAAACTGAGTCTTCTGCAAGAACAGTGTGTGCTTTTAACTGGTGAGTCACATATCCAACCTGGTCATTTTGTGGTTCCATGAATGTATCTTGGGTGTTGCTTACGTTACAAGGACATCCATTTTTGTTAAGTTGCCAACCTCTTTGCATCTGCACTCTCATAACTGTCTCTAATGACCTTTTGCGTTTCCATGACATCAGTGCTAATGATATTGTTCATTTGAGTCCTGTATCTATTTTTCTAGATCTGTATAACTGAATGTTTTTAATTTTGCTTCTCCTATCTAAGAAGTTTTTGTCTGGTTCATCATCGCTGTGCTTGAATCTTCACCTACTTGCGTCTTCCCTGATATTTATCTCTATCCCCTTCTATTGATTTTGATGTGGATCTTCTTTCCTTTATTCTAACTCCTTGAGATGCCCAGATATTTTTTCAATATTTACTTATTTGTGTATGTGAGGGGGTGTTGAACACATGCTAAAGGCCACCTGTTGAAAAGAGAGCATCATTTAGTGGTCCATTCTGCCCTTCCAATGTGTGGATCTCTGAAAAGGAACTCATGTGGTCAGGCTTGGAAGCAGTAGACTCTCCCTGAGCCAGTTCACTCTCATATCTACTTTCCAGTAGACACAAATGCTATGATTTTATGATTGACAGCACCATGCCATGCTTATAGGGTAGCATTTCACAGCCTTTCTCCACATCCCCAGTTCTTATGTTATTTAAGCTTCTTCCTTTGTGACATTCCCTGAGCCTTAAATGGGTAGCAAAATGCCTTGTTTAGGCCTGAGCCCTACATCATTCTTTATTATGAATAACTTGAAGAGACTTGTCAGAGAAATATTGGGAGTAGCATTTTTTCTGAGTTGGTAAACAAACATCAATATTTGAAGGTGTTTTGATAATGTCAAAGGAGATAACAAACAGCAGTAGGCTCCCACCTAGGAACCAAGATCTCTACCATGGGTTCTTGCCCTCATTCACAGGACAGTGCATGGGTCTCTATTTTGGAAAGACCTCAAACACAACCATGGAGCACTTGGTTACTCATATATATATATAACAGTCATGTCACTGTTGCATCAATAGGCACATCTTGCCTGGAAGTTTAGGATTATATTTCATAGGGTTGACATCAGGGTAAGAGAATCACTATTCATGACTTCTTCAGTGCAAAATTCTTGTTATATGTAAAGAGTTCCCTGTGTTTGCAGATGTGGCTCATATTGGTTATGAGCACGTCTTCCAAGCATGGAGAAGCTGTTTATGGTGCTACAGAGATCTAAGTTCATGTTTATGAATTTGTTTAGTAATGAAATATATTTATGCTACTATTGAGAAGTTTTAAGAGATTGTGGGGAAGAAGTTTTAAGCAAACACAGCTAATGTATGAGTGTGATCCTGGACAATGTCAGGAGTAATTATTAAATGATTTTCTCTAAGGTCTTATCATTATTATAAACGAACCCATTGCTTCTCCTACATGTACTGAGTGGAGTTTAATTACCAATGTACATACTGGGGAGGAGAATTCATTAAGGAAATTAGTGGAAATGAAAAATGAGCCTATTTGGAAATAAGGTTTTCAGTCACAAAAAGACAAACACAGTTATGTACTCTCTCATATATTGATTTTGGACATGAAGATGGGGTGTGTCAGCCTACAATCCCAGCCTTCTCTGGTATCCCAGAGAAGGGGAATGGACCGGATATCCTGAGAGGATTGGGAGCATAGGGGTAGAGACAGGGATCTGGGTTAAAGTGAGGGGGGAAAGAGAAAGTGAGAAGAGGCCATGGGGGATCAGGAAAGTTGACATGGGGAAGCATAGAGGAGAGCAGCATGAGAGATACCATAACAGAAGGAGTCATTATAGGTTTGAGGAAATATCTGGCATTAATGAAATTTCCAGAGATCTATAAAAATGACATCAACTGGCAATCTAAGCAATAGAGAAGAGGCTACCTTAAATGCACTTCCCTGATAATGAGATTGATGACTACCTTGTAAGACATCCAAGAGTATTCATCCAGTGGCTGTTGGAAACAGAGGCAGACACCCACAGCTAAACACTGAACTGAACTCATAGACTCAAGTTGCAGAGAGGGAGGACTGATGAGCAAAGGGGTCATGATCAGGCAGGTGAAACCCACTGAAACGACTGACCTGAACAAGGGGTAGCTTATGGACCCCAGACTGGTGCCTTAGAGACCAGCATGAGACATATCCAGACCCCTAAATTTGGTTATCATTGAGGAGGCTTCAGCAAGCTTTGGCGCCTTGGGTATTAAATCAGTATTTATTCCTGGCATCTGAATGGATGCTGGGAGCCCATTCCAAATGGAGGGATGCTCTCTCAGCCTGGACACATGGGGCCAGCCCAGGCTCTGTCCCACGTGATATGGCAGACTTGGGAGATCCTTCATGAAGGACCCCACCCTCCCTGGAAAGTGGGGATTGGATGGGGAGTTGGAGGGGTTGGGGAGTGGGGGAAGAGGGGAGGGAGAGTGAACTGGGATTGACATGTGAAGCAAATTTGTTTCTAATATAAATAAAATGTTAAAAATTAAATGAGTGCTTCTCAGAGCCCATGACTAAACTATTGTTCATATTCTTATTTTACTGGTAAGGAAAGGGGTAGAAGAGGTGTCCACAGGACATAAACTTGTGTCCATGGAGCTCTGTCACTTTGTTAGTCCTGCAGATCCAGTATTTAGGTATCTTTACCAACTTCACATGGACAGGGAGACATAAAGGAAAAATGAGTGAGTTAATCAAATGCAAAACGTGTTTTAAAGGAAATTTCTGAAATCAAGGAAGAGGACACAAGCAAATGAGTTAATGAAATGTGAATAGAGCCAAATGATGTTGGCAGCTAGATACATATGATATTTCTTGTTTAAGAAAAGGCAACTGTCAATCATCCACACTGCTGAGGACTAACATGGCAGGCAGAATCTAAGTGAAAGAAGTTGCATTCTCTTTCAGAGATAAGGAAAGCCTGGCTGAATTATCCATAGCATCTTCCTCCAGTCCTGCACTGTGACTGGTTAACGAGTTGAAGGAAACCCATGAGATCTATCCTTTCTCGAGTCAATTTTGTCTTTTTATTGCCAGCAGTAAATGCATTGTATTTCTATTTATGAATGTGGATTTTGCTCATGTCCCTTTCATCAAACTCAATGTCCTATAAAGTCTAGACTTGTCTGCTGTTCGTGGCTGTAACCACAGATTCCAGCCTCTGTGCATTAGAGAATCTGAGACGTAGCCTACAGTGATACTGCTGACATCTCAATGTCTAGAGTAGGTTCAATAATAGCTTCAGTGACTTGGATGCATGTGATAATTTACCCATTACACAGCTATGAGAACTGTGACTTGTGTGGTGTTCCCAAGGGGCCATTATCTTTGAAACCACCATACATCTCAAAATATGTCTTCTTTTGAAACACTGTGATTCTTAAAGTTTAGCCTGTGGACAAATGAGCAAACTACTCAGGCTTTCTTTAATCTAGCATGTGGCTTGATGCCTACCGTTAAACCGTGTAGGTCATAAAAGTACTCTCATGAGTTAATTCTCCAATGCTACCTTGTGGAATATAGAAGTAAAGCTTTAGTCATCAGGCTGCATGTGAGAGTCTCTGTCCCTGAATCAGCCATAAATAAATATTGTGAAGAATGTCATGCCAGGACAGAAAATGAAATGTATTTATGAAAAAGTATTCAATTAAGCCAAAGAAAAGCAAAGAAACTTGAAATGCAAAAGATCAAACTATTGAATAAGGATGAGAATGTAGCTCATTTTGCCCGAGGACCTGTGCTCAATACCCACAAATACAAACATAAATGAGTGAAAGGTCCCAAACACATAAGAGCAATGTAGTTTTCAATAATAATCTATACATGTGATTATGCAATTAAATATGCATATTCATTCAGAAACTAAATAAAGAATGCTCGTCCCTGAGAACTAAACCAGATTTTTATCTTATACCCACTGATGGGTCTATACTCCACCCTCACCAAAGAGACTTCTCCTTTCAACAGACAGAGACAAATACACAAAACCAAAGTCAATCAAAATGCAATTGTGGAGTCCTAATAGATACATCTATAATGGAACTTGTGCACCTAAGGTATTGATATCATTGTAGAACAGGTGAGGCAGTTGGCAGAAAAATTTTAAAAGCAGAAGGTTCTAGAAATTTGCTGGGAGATTGTGTCTCAGTTATTCAAAGTTACATCCAAATATTCTTACCAACACAACTGTTTCAACATGAGCTGAACAAAGACAGCAATAATACAAATGCCAAACTAGATGGGAATATGGCCACACATCCTCGACCCAATGCAAGAAACTACATTCAAATAAGGAATGATGAGAATGGGAGAAATGATCTTCCCCTAGAAATAGAACACCAGCTGGTTATCCAATACAAAACTGTCAACTGTGAAAACAACTATCATATAGACAAGGCACATTGTATTTAGTAATAAATGTATATGTATGTATGTAACAACAATTACTGATAAAAACAGACTGGCAATGTGAAAGGAAGAAAGAAGGGAGATATGGGAAGATTTGGAGAGAGAAAAGGGAAGGGATATTATGATAATCTCAAAATTTGAAAGAATAATATAAAATGATAGGAAATTATAGGAAATTTGCGATCAGATGTGTATTTACATATGAAGTAATTTTTTTAAAATTAAGTGATGCACAAGTAAATATCATTCTACACAAAAGGTATGTATTACATGTTTATTGAATAATAATTTACAATATTCAAGGCAGAGGAGTGACCCAGACAAGGAACATTGGAAGAACTGGTGATGAAATTGCAGCAGAAACATACAGAATATGCTTACTCAAGTCTTTAAGAGCAAGGAGTCCTGGTCATTTGCTATACTATGGGTAATTTAATGTGCATTATGCTATGGTATATAAGATGAATGTAAGGATAAACATTTCACAAAAGTAGTAAGTGGAGTGTATATTAAAGAGTCTGTATACACAGAATGACAATATGGTAACAGCTAACAAGTCTTATGGCAAGGGAGAGAAAAAGATACATAGGTCAATAATACTGAGTATCATAAACGTAAGATGAAATGACTGTCCTAGTTTACTTTTAGTTGCTGTAATGAGACACCATGAACAAGGCAACTTTCAAAAGAAAACATTTAATTTGGGGACTTGTAATTCTAGAGGGTTTGAGTCCATGACCATCATGTCAGAGACCGTGGGGGTGGGCCAGCAAACACACAGGCATGTCATTGAAGCATTAGCTGCCTGCATACATTTGATCCACAAGAATGAGACAGACAGAGGCTGGGAATAAAACAGACTTTCGAAACCTTAAAGTGCATCCCCTTCATGATGTATCTCCACCAGTGAGTTCTCGCCACTCAATCATTCACAAAGAGCTTTGCCATGTGTGGACTATAAACTGAAATGGTTTGTTGCATAGATAAATTTTGCTAAATATGAAGGTTTTGCCACAAGGAAAATATTGAATATTTACAAAGATGGTGTATATATTAGTGTGTTCAACTGAAACAATCATTCCTCCATGTGTATACCAATCTTCAGGTTACAGTCTTCCAACTTGTACTCTAAATTTTAGTTCAGAACAGAAATATGGACAGTAATGTCCTCAGAGTCAGAGTTAGGACTGAAGAGGAAATGTCAATGCCCAGAGGCAAGAGATAGTTCTGTGTCTTGATTGCTTCCACAGCCTGTAGCCTCAAACACTTAAGAAAAGTTGTTTATTTGTTTCCTTTGATTTCATATTATGCTGTCTGATTTCTAATTCAGTTGACACTATCACATACTTCAGCTTTAAAATTGAAATTCTATTTTATAGAACACGTTACTAAAATAAGCATAGTTCAAGAAGTAAATGCTGTGGGCGTAAATTTATAACTGCTATGGTTTCAGGGGAATCTAATGTAAAGAACCTTGTTGGAAATTTGTCTTAAGGGACTAGACAGAGAGAGGGGAAGCATGGCAAAGGTAATAGAGGAAGACAAATGACTATGGAAAGGTAAGCAAGGCACTGTGAAGGCAACCACAGAGGACAGTCTCCCTCTACCTTTCAGTGTGCATGGATGATGATGGATCTCATTACAAAACCTGACCTGACTCTTTGAATTCAGAAAATCGCAGACACAGTAAACATGAAAGTAAGGACTCCACCTGACCATAAGAGATTTACCACAGATAACTCTTGAGAATGTACATCTATTTACTAAACAATTTGCATAAGAAAGACTGCAGCTCCAACTATTAATAATTGGGATTGTAATTTCAATATATTTAACTCTTGAAAGCCTGAAGAAAAAATGCTTTTCAAAGAGGAAGTTTTGCAAACCATAAAATTCATTTAACCATTATAAATTTAGTGATTAAAGACATTCAACCCTTTTCTGTAATTCCTTTAATCTTCCAATGAAGGAGGGTTTGGAAGAGTAGGAGCAGTCCTTGGCCCCAGAGCACTTACAAGGAGCACCATCAAAAGGATGTGATGAAGCCCTGAGTACGACAGCTCTAGAAATGTTGCAGTCAGTGTTTGTACAAAATAGTCTGTGTCACTCAACATTCGCAAAAATGATGTTTTAACTGATTAAGGTAGGGTGACAAACTCAAAAAATATTAAGAAGATAGTCCACACATAAGGAAAATTTCTCTCTCAAAAGTTTTTATCTTTCATCACAGCATCTCCCAGCTGGTGTGCTAGACAGTATCCAGTTCTTGTGGCTCTCCTGAAGAACCCCTTTCCCCACCTTCCTCCTCCTCCTCCTCCGGAGTTTCCTGCAGGACTCTCTGCAGAAACAGCTTCAGAGACTTCCTCTGGAACCTTCGTTGTCTAATGGCGCCAACAAGTAAATGATGGGGTTGGCACTGCTGTTAACGCAGGATAGGAATAGTATCACAGTCTCATGACAAATTTGAACATAGTATAAATTCCCAATCCATGTGTAGAGGTGACAGTAGATCCCCAAAGGAAGACCAAAGATTAGGAAAAACAACACAGTGTGTACAAGGGTCACATACAGCTCTATGTAAGATTGGACTCACAGAGAACCACAAATAAAACAATTGTCCATGAGGCAATGATGAAATCAAATGTCTGACTCCAAAACATGTCAAAACTACTAAACAGTAAACCATGTGCCATCATATCCAGGACAGTCAACAGCAGAGACAGAGCCCAAAGCAATGCACACATGACAGCTGATGTGTGCCTTGGGCTTTGGCAGCGATACCAGATGGGCCACATGACAGACAGGC
Organism: Mesocricetus auratus; assembly: GCF_017639785.1. Classification (NCBI taxonomy): domain Eukaryota; kingdom Metazoa; phylum Chordata; class Mammalia; order Rodentia; family Cricetidae; genus Mesocricetus; species Mesocricetus auratus. The sequence goes on from NW_024429211.1 coordinate 16,336,114, forward strand.
AGCGTTCAATGCTAATGGCACTAAGAATGTTCAGCCCACAAAAGTAAGCAAATTTTAACACAACATCAGAAAAATAAGTGATGTGGATAGAAATGTCATAGAAAGTGTGACTGATAAAAAGAAGGAAAAGTACAGACTCAAAGGACAGGAAGAGGAAGTCTGCCACAGCCAAGTTGAGGATGTAGACAGAGAAGGTGTTCCTATGCAAGCGGAAGTCCTGAAACCATAGGACCATGGCATTTGCTGCCATCCCCCAAAGATTACAATGAAGCAAAGAAAAACATGACTTGGAACATGATGTCACAATAGCTATAATCTGTATAGGTGTTTCCATTTTGTGCTGTGATGGGAGTCTCCCAGGTTGAAACAATGAAATCCTTGCTAGGAAATCTCCAGTAGTGTTCCTGGATCAAAAAATAAAAATAAAAAGACATGAGCTCATGCTGTGTACATTTTGATTCCCAGAACCACCCTTCTGTGATAACAACTGAGCTGTTTCATAAGGAAGACAAAGTGGATTGAGGATAGAAAATAAACCAATATATCCAGAGGTTTAATTTAAATCCAATTTGTATTTATTTAGTGCTATCTACAACCCATGTCCTGTACTGATATGAGAATACCTGTTAGCCCAAGTACAGGCACTCAGTGTCTGGAGTTGTGTCAAAAAGAAACAGAAATGTAAACCCAAAATTCGCCTATCTTAAGATGGTTCTTCTCATTCCAGCACCTGCGGACTGCCTGGGGATCACCACTGAGCCACCCCTCCTGGCAGGAGCCTATGCACTCCAGATTCCTGAACTTCTTTTCCACCTACGGGACCAGGTAAACCAGGCACTGTATCCAGACCTGCCTCTCCAGTGCCTAAGGACTGCCTGGGGACTGCCGCTGAGCCTCCCTGCCTGATGGGAGCCTATGCTCCACAGTTTCCTGGTCTTCTCCACCCATGGGACCAGGCAAATTGGTTTTTGTTTCTGGGCCCATGTTCCAGTGCCTGGTGACAGCCACTAAGTCTCCCCTCCTGGTGGGAGCCTACAAATCCTCAGATTCCCAGTCTTATTCTCCAACCACAGGACCAGGACTAGGATCAGGAAGAGGAGAACTGCCAGAGTATTGGATTTGCTTGCACCCACTGAAGGAAACTATGGTCCTCTAACCACCATAGAGGACCATAGATGGAGAAAACAAGATATTCCATGACAAAACTAGATTCAAATAATGCATATCCACTAACCCAGCCCAACAGAAAGTTCTGGAAGGAAAATAACAACCCAAGGAAGTTAAGTACAACCAGAATAACTTAGGCATTAGATAACCCCACCTTACCAACAGTCAAAAGAAAAACGGGTGTAATTCTTCACATATTTCAACCACCAACAACCGGTCCAAATCAAAGAAGAATGAGTAATCAATGATTATTAATATCCCTCCATATTAATGGTCTTAACCTGCCCATAAAAAGGCACAGGCTAACAAAATGGATTCGAAGACGGAACCCATCCTTCTTCTGTATACAAGAAACACACCTCATCCTCAAAGACAGACATTACCTCAAAGTTAAATGTTGAGAAAATTTTCTTCCAATCAAATGGACCCAAGATACAAGCAGGGTTAGCAATCCTAATATCTAACATTTTGGACTTCAAATATAAAATCAATCAAAAGAGATGAAGGAGGTAATTTCATACTCATCAAAGGAGAAATCCACCAAGATGAAGTTTCAATTCTGAACATCTGTGCCCCAAATACAAATGCATCTACGTTGGTAAAAAAGATATTACTAAAACTTAAATCATGTATAAAGCCCCACACACTTATAGTGGGAGACTTCAACATCCCACTCTCACCATTAGAAAGGAATACAAGACAGAACCATTCCATCCTAATAAAAGAACATACCTTCTTCTCAGCACCACATGGAACCTTCTCAAACATTGACCACATACTTGGCAACATATCAAACCTCAGCAGGTACAAAAAATTGGAATAACTACACGCATCTTATCAGAGCACCATGCATTAAAATTAGAATTCAACAAAATCACAAATTGCAGAAACTCTACAAACTCATGGAAATTGAATAATGCACAATTACACTATTCCTGCATCAAAGAAGAAATAAAAAAGAAATTAAAACATCCTAGAATTCAATGAGAATGAAGACACAGCATTTCAAAACCTAAGGGACACTTTGAAAGCAGTGCTACGAGGAAAGTTCATAGCACTCAGTACCCACATGAAGAAACCAGAGAATGGTTACACTAGAGAATTAGCAGCACAGATGAAAGCTCTAGAATACAAAGAAGCAAATTCACCCAGGAGGAGAAGATGCCTGAAATCAATAAAGTAGAAACTATAAAAACAATACAAAGAATCAATACAACACAGAGTTGTTTTCTATGAGAAAATCAACAAGATAGACAAATGTATATCCAAGCTTACCAAATCGTATTGATAACCATGATATTAACCCACACATGTATGAACACTGGATGTTTGACACAGAAGCTAAATTTTTACAATGGAAAATAGAAAGCATCTTCAACAAATGGTGCTGGCATAACTGGATGCTGGCATGTAGCAGACTGAAGATAGATCCATGTCTTTAGTCATGCACTAAACTTAAGTCCAATGGATCAAAGACCTCAATATAACTCCAGCCACACTAACTTTCTTAGAAGAGAAAGTGTGTAGTACCCTTGAACGAATTGGTACAGGAGACTGATTCCTGAACATAACACCAGTAGCACAGACACTGAGGTCAACAACTAATAAATGTGACCTCCTGAAACTGAGAAGCTTCTGTAAGGCAAAGGACACAGTCAGCAAGACAAAAGAGCAGCCCACAAAATGAGAAAAGATATTCAGTAACCCCATATCTGACAAAGGGTTGATCTCCAAAATTTACAAAGAACTCAAGAAGCAAGTCTCCAAAACACCAAAGGATCTCAATTTAAAAATGGGCTACAGAACTAAATAGAGAATTCTCAATAGAGGAGTCTAAAATGGCTGAGAGGCACTTGAGAAAGTGCTCAACATCCTTAGCCATCCGGGAAATGCAAATCACAGCAACTCTGAGATACAATCTTACTCCTGTCAGACTGGCTAAAATTAAAAACACAAACAAAAATTTATGCAGGAGAGGATGTGGAGGAAGAGGAACAGTCATCCATTGCTGGTGGGAGTGCTGAATCGTACAGCCACTTTGGAAATCAGTATGGAGATTCCTCAAAAAATGGGAATCAGCCTACTACAAGACCCAGCAATTCCACTCTTAGGCATATATCCAAAAGATGCACATTCATACAACAAGGATGTCTGTTCCACTATGTTCATAGCAGAATTATTTGTAATAGCCAGAACCTAGAAGCAACCTTGATGCCCCACAAGTGATGAGTGGATGGAGAAAATATAGCACATTTACACAATGGAGTACTACTCAACAGAAAAAACAATGGGATCCTGAAATTTGCATGCAAATGGATGGCACTAGAGGAAACCATCCTGAGTGAGGTAAATCAGTCACAAAAGACAAACATGGTATTATTCTCACATATATGGATTCTAGACATAGATCTGGGAAGTGCCAGCCTACAATCCCATTGCCAGTGAGTCTGGGAAATAGAACCTGAATCCAATGACTGATGGAAACAGAGGCAGACTCCCACTGAGCTGAAGTCCAGAAACCCAGTGACAGAGAGGGAGGACTGGTGATCAAAGAAGTTTAGACTGGGCTTGTTTAATCCCCAGAAAATGCTGACCTGAACAAGGGTTAGCTCTTGAATGTGTCAGTGAGGTGGCCTAGGTAATCTATGGGGCCTTGGATAGTACATCAGTATTTATTCTTGGTGTACAAATGGACTTTGGGTGCCTATCCCACAATAAGAGATGCACTCCCACCCTGGACTCTTGGGAGAGGTTCTAGGCCCTGCCCTGGATGAAATGTTAGACTATGGAAAACCCCATGGAGGGCCTAACCCTCCCTGGGTAAATGAGGGGGTATTGGAGGGGTTGGTCGGAAATCATGGCAGGACGGGAGGGAAAGAGAGAGGGACTTGGGATTGACATGTGAAGCAAAATTTTTTCTAGTTTAAATTTAAATTTAAAAATAGAAGGAAAATGAGTAAGTTCTATGAGGGTCACAGACAAGAAAAAAAGGTTCTTCTCTGGTGCAGAAACTCAGGAGCCAGAATCATGACTCACAGCTGCTCTCAGTCCTGGCAAGGGAAGCTATCAACTGGGAAAACAGGAAATCATGAATGAGAGTAATGATGGGAATGACAAGTCATAGTTAGACCAGTACGAAAAGAAGCAAACCTTCAGGCTAATGTGACCCTGTCTGTATTTCAGGTTTGAAACTAGAAAGCAGGAAGGCCTTTGGGGATATTAAGCACTTATCTGTTGTCTGCTACTACATCATAACTATCTATGTCTCAATTGAGACACAGAGAGAAAATGAGACTCTTCATTGAATAAATGAATTTTCATAATCCCAATAGAAGCTACAAATTTAAATTAAGTGTTTTTGCAAATATTTTAGAGTAATTTAGTACCACAAAACACATAGAAAAGAAAGAAAATAATTCTAGTGTGTTTGAAAGAATTGTGTTGTGGGATGGTTAATGATGGCCTTTGTCATTCTCCAACAACAGAATATCCAGTAAATTACTGTATTGATGACCTAAAAGAGTTTCAGTCCAGAATTTGTGCATTGATTTGAGGTTAACTGAACTTCTAATTTTCTTAAAGAATAAAAAATCCACCACAACCTTCCAGTCTGCAATTTCACTGACTGAGAGTCTGTGAAACAGGAAATAACCAAAGAGAGATATGCATGGTCCCTGAGAGAAGATGAATAAGTCAAGATCTCATGAACAGATTGGGAACATGTTGGGGCTATGGGGGAGTGGGTCAAGGGAAGAAGAGAGGGTAAGAAGAGGAGTCATGTCTAGATAATGGGGGAACCGGAAGTTTGAGTTGGGTGTAAAATAGGGGGAGAACGAGATCAGAAATACCTTAATAGAGGGAGTCATAGGTTTGAAGAGATATCTGGCACCAGTGAGACCTCTAGCGATCTACAAGGATGACACCAACAGGCAAGCTAAGCAATAGTAGAGAGACTACCCTAAATGCCCATTCTGATAATGAACTTGACAATTACCTTATATTACATCTTAGAACTGATGGAAGCAGAGGCAATCACCCACAGCTAAACACTGAACTAAATTCCGGGAACCCAGTGACAGAGAGAGGAGTGATGAGCAACTGGGCTAAGAATGGGGCTCCAAAATCATAAAAGACAGCTGTCCTGAACAAGGGGGAGTTCTTGGACTCCAGTCCAATAACTGGGAGGCCAGCATGGGACTGATCCTGAACCCCTGAGTGTCAGAGTCAGTGAGGAGGCCTGGGCAACCTATGGGACCCTGAACAGTAGATCAGTATTTATCCCTGGCATACAAATGGACTTCATGTGTTCATAACACAAAGAGGGATGCTCTCTCTCAGCCTGGAATCTGAACTCTTAGGGAGTGCCTGAACCCTGCCCTGAGCAAAATTACAGACTCTGGATATCTCCTATGTGGAAGGAAGTGGTGATAGGGTGGGAGACTCAGGGCGATGTTCTGGGGGTTTCGAGAGAAGGGGACAGCGAGGACCTGGGATTGACATGTGAAGCAAGCTCTTTTCTAAAAACAATTGTAATCAAAAAACAAAAATAAAAAAATAAAAAAGCAAATTTTCAGAAAGATTAAAAAAGAGGAAAGAAGTGACAACTGTTGTAAATAGAGGGATTGGGACACAGACACATATATGGGGGAAGACAGAGTACAATGGAAGCCATCTACCAGCATGGTCATTTAGTTGTGGAATACCAGAACTAGAGGCTGTGTCTAGAAGAATTCCTTGATTTAAAGCTACTGAGTTAGTTCCAGAAAAGCCTTGTCTGAAGGAAAAGAAAGGAAATGTGTACAAATATGGAATGAAGGAGGGAAGGAAGGGAAGGGAAAATAGAAAAAGATCTCAACTTTGGAAAACTTCCTGCAAAGGATGGTCTGAGATGCAGACTAAAGCTCAGAAGATTAATTTCATGATGTTATAGCATTATGGATTTTTCTTCAACTACCAAAACATAAGGACAATCCAACAATGGTGGCCATCCAAATGTACATGAAATAGAAAGGACCTACATAACAAAATATAATGACATCAGGAGTAGATGAAACATAAAGAATGTTAATGTTCAAGGATGAAGGAACATGTGTCAGCTTACCCATAAAGAAACACCTATGAGAAAATACCAGAGTCTGCTCTAAAAATCCTAGATCTGGAGGAAAAGCACTGAAATGAAATATTCTACATTCTGAGAGAATATGCAAATTCTATTCAATTGTCACAGCCTTGTTTATACCCTGTTAGGACTACACTATCTCTCCAGCTAAATACACTGCCTTGAACTTCTCTGTAGGTACTCACTGACCCCTGAGAGAGGACTGCATTTGCCAAACTTTGTTTCTTTGTGATTCCCCCAAAGTACATAGTTCACAGTCTATCTGGGGACTCCAAAATGGTGAGTAAAACATATACCAAAAGATATAACCAAGAACCAAACTCCAGATGTTCAAGTCCCATCATAAAATTACAAGTAATATGAAAAACAAAAACAATTTTTCTCCTAAAGATCATGAATCCTGTAGCATGTATCCCAAGTGAATATAATTTAGATGAAAGCCAATACACAGGATTCAAAAGAAGAGTTCCAAGCATGTTCAGGAAGTCAAGGAATTTGAAGAGGATTTGAATTTATACCTGAATGAACTTATAGAATACAGGAATAAAACCTTACTGAAGTAAAACCATTAAATTAGCCAGCTATACACACAGATGACTGATGTCTATAAAACGTAAAGAACTCAAAGAAGAAAACACCAAGAAAAGAACTGCAGTCAAAAATAGGTTATAGATTTGAACAGAAGATCCCCAAAGAAGAAATATGAATATCTGTAACGAGCATTCTCCCCGCCAGCCTGGTCTCAGAGCCATGTCAGTCCCAAATGACACACAGAGACTCTAATAGTTATAATGCTGTTGGCCAATGTCCAGGGCTTATCATTGGCTAGGTCCACCTTAAGTAGTAACAAATACATACATACATACATACATACATACATACATACATACATATATACATACATTCACACACACAGTTATTTATTTATAAGGTCTTATCTTACCAAGGACAGAGCCTCATGCATCCTCTCTACCCGGGATCACATGGTGACTCTCCATTCTTTACTATATTTCCCAGAATGCTTCTAGACTGCTAGTCCCACTTATCTTGCTTCCCTACTGGTCAGCAGTGCTTTATTCATCCACATATACAAAAAGGACTTTCCCCACCAGATAGGGGGTTAGTCCGGGGCAGGGGAGAGGAGAGGGACAGGGAACTGTGATTGGCCTGCAAAACAAGCTTGTTTCTATTTAAAGAAAACAAGAAAAACCTTCACTCTTGATTGCCTATCATTCACATGACAACACTCCAATGATGTGACACTATTATGAATATGAATATAGCAAGAAGTTGTCCTGTTTTAATAATATTTAAAAGAAAAAGTAATCATTTGTGTGAAGCATTTATACAAATCAGGGCAGAGAATATTTTGGTTTTCCTTTAACAATGAGATCAGAGCTGGGAAGCACACTGGTTGGTCGTCATCCCAGTTGTCAGTCATCCTTCCAGTCAGCCAGCATCCCACAAACACACTCTCACAATTTTACTCTTAGGCTTTCTGAATGGGAGATCCAATTTCTCAATAAAAAGATAATGGAGAAAAGAATTCATTCAATTGCTGTGTTAAAGGGTCTCCTTAGACCTCTGTCCCATATTGGGGTCAGAAATAGATATTCATTTGTTTGAGATATGGTTTTACTAAATCCAATCATAAATTAAAAGGAAGTAGTTGATTAGTTATCCTGTGCTAACTAAGAAAAATTACTACACCATGCTGGTCTATGTTATGGCAAAAGACCCCACACAAATGATTGGTGCCATTAAACAGATTGATCGAAATGCATAGGATTCATAATTAGATAATTGGTAAGGAGAAAGCCATTAAATTCAAACATTGACTTTCTGCTCAGATGCTGAATGGAGGTCCCATCCACACTTGTCTCAAACCTACATTGTACCACAGACCGCAGGAAGTGTTGGTCAAATGGTCATGGAGAAAATCTATGCTTTTCATATCCACTTAATTACAGCCACTTAAAATAAATTCCATTAAAAAATAAAAACATTCTCAATATTCCTAACTCTTTTT
>NW_024429211.1:16344451-16438457 GCF_017639785.1 Mesocricetus auratus
ATCCACTTAATTACAGCCACTTAAAATAAATTCCATTAAAAAATAAAAACATTCTCAATATTCCTAACTCTTTTTGTCAACAGCCCTGTGTATATTTGCAAGATATTCATGCATGGACAAATCACTGGCATTGATCAAAGCCCAACACAGCTTAGTCAATCATCAGGACACACTTATGTGCCAGACCTGGGGATGGATATGTTTCTGACATGATTGCTCAGCAGAGGAAAGAGGAGAAGGAAGGAAGGTGAGGTCAGAATACTGCTGCAGAGAGGGAACTGGATCATGGCCAGGTTTGCTAAGTGGAGTGCAGAGAATTGAGAAAGAAAGATGTACTATAACATGAGCCTTCTCCATAGTCTCTTCCAGAAGATGGTAGGAGATGGAGAGTTTTCTATGATGCCAAAAGTCTTCTGTGCAGAATGAAGAGAAGCTGAAAAGGGGCAGCAATTGAAATTCAAACCATGATGGATGAGTAGTTGCAACTAGATTCTAGTTAGTACAGGAAGATGATGAGCTCATATGCGGACTAAATGAATCCATTCTTTAAAATCTTACCTATATTGTCACCCGATTGCTTTTCTTCTTTTTTTTTTACCAGTTTTCTGAGGATGGAATTGTAGCATAAAAGGATGACTGATTGATTATTTGTTAGTGTGAATTCCAAAAACCTTTAGTAACAGTGCTGGTGTGTGTGTGTGTGTGTGTGTGTGTGTGTGTGTGTGTGTGTGTCCATGTGTTTTAGAAGTAATGGGAAGATATCAAGCTTTTCTTTGATAGACCAATACCTTACTTTTTGAGACATGGTTTCTCACTGAACATGTAGTTCACAGACTCAACAGCAGACCAGGGAACCTCTGGTGTCTGCATCTTCAGCACTGGAATGTTGGGCATGCATTGTCTGGCCTGGATTATTACAGAGGTGGGAATTCATGCCATCATGCTTGTACCACATTTACTTTATAAACTAATCCCAGGAAAGGATTACCTCACTTACAAACTTGTGTACACCACAACACCCTATGCCTATTAGAAGTGAATAATGGAAAAGCACAGGAGACTGAACAACATTATAAGAAAGATAGCAGTCACAATTGTGGTTAAATAAATTTCCTAGCTAAAAAACTTGTGAAGCAGCAGGAAAGAAGTCAAATGGAGATGAAGCTGGAAGTGGTGGACATCAGCTGCAGTCAGCTTAAAAGTAGAAATGGTAGTGGTTACTTACACTTACCTGAAACAACATTTGCTGTGATGTTTTCCCTTGGGAGGGAAGCATGGTTAAATTTCAAAATGGGTTTCCTTTAATTACATTAATATCATATCCTTGAGTTCTTCTCTCTGCATGTCTTCTGATGTTTTTCTGTGCATTTTTGAGAAGATTGCAAAAAAATGTCGCTATGATCTCATGTTTGAGAGACTTTCAAGACTTTTATAGACTTCCAGAGAGACGAAGTCCATTAATTTCTCTCTTAATGAATTATCTGAGTTTTAAATTAGAAGGGACACCAGTTTTCATTTTGTATTAATAAAATGACAAACACATGACCAGAAACTGGATATTCAGAGATGTTTGGGGAAATATAACAGGGATTCTAAAGGAACATCACTCCTGAGCCTCTGTGTTTTTCCCCTGCACTGACATGCTGTTGTGCCTGAGAGACCTTTACCACTGATGCTGCTGCCCTCTTAGACCTGAGGACCAGAAAAGCTCTTGTTCTTGTGTCTGTTGAGGTTCAGCTGCCAATCTATACACAACAGCTTTCCTGGTAAAGGATTCTACATTTATGTATTTGAGTAGCCACTCCCTTGCTGTAATAAATAAGTACATTTTCCCACATAGATTTCAGTCTAACCATGTTATTTTTTTATCAAAATGGATGCGTCTCACACAAGAGTATCAGTAGAGGAATACAATACAAATAAGACAAAAATGAGTCTTAACGGAGATGAAGGGAGAAATGATCTGATGACAGAAAACCGAAGACTTGCAAGTGAGGAAGTTTTCCCTTCCACCTTTCTCTCTGCTTGCTGACTTCTTACAGAAGGGCCTTATCTCACCCCTGAGGGACGTTCTTCTCTCTGAGTTTCTGTTTAGTAGAGGTAGTTGGTGACATTCCACGGACACTAGAGAGCAAAGGAAAAGGGGTTTGAGAATTGTGCTTTCTACCCCTCTCCTGGTCAGCTTTGTGTTGACAATATCGATGCTTCTCTAGGCATCTCACTGTCCCCTCTTACTCCTGACCTATAAGTATGAGTTCTCTTCCTTCCCTCCCCCACCCCATCTCTACTTCTCCAGTATCAGTTCCTGCTGATGATCCTGAGAGGCAAGGAGTGGACAACTTCCTTCTCTCTTTTGCTTCATCATTATTCCCCAAGTATTTCCTCTGTCTCTAAGACATTGGACTTTGTAAAAAAAACACTTCTTGTGGTATTCTTCAGTTTTTCAATTTATAACCATCTTTTTTCTTTTTGAATGCAGTTCAGCTTTGAGGAACAGCCACCAATGAACATGTTGTGCAGGCTTCCACATTAACTTCTTCCTTAAGGAAACAACAGACATGAATATGAATGACTTTAGGAAAGTAAGAAGTCTGTTTAAGCCAGGTTATCTCTGTGCTTCAAAAGGAAGCTTCTTTATCATGCCTTCCCAGGAAGATGCCCTGGATCCTGCATGTAGCATTTTGCAGTAGCAACATGGGGGTGTGAACTCTGAGAAAACACATGACAGTGCATCTCTGAACATTCTTGGTATATATCCTTACCTTTCTTCCATTTTCAGGTCTAGAGGTCGGTAGCTGTCCAAGGATGAAGATGGCTCTTTCATTCTAGACTTGGCTTCCTTGTTCTGAAATTGGGATTGGCCTTCAGGATCTGAGGAAATGTGTCTGACCCAGGTGAGGCTTATAAAAATGTTGAGTAGACTTTGTGACTCCTAGTATTTTTACTGGAAACAAGTCACACACTAGAAACCTTTGAGTCCTGATGCCTACTAAGATGTTTCTTGGCATCTGCCCCATCTCCACTCTCACATTGGCCTCTCCCGTTCCATCCTTTTAGGTCTACTAGTGTCCAATAATTACTCTCCCCTCATTTAGGGACCAATTTCCATCATAGTTTGTAACATCAAGTTGTATCAGCTTCAGTTGTGTAGGAATAACTGAATCTTAATCACATCATGCCTCACATATCAACTCTACCATCCCATACTGACTGGTCTACCTTCCTGTAAATAATTGTTGTTCACTCCATTAAGGGTCAATTCTCACAACCAGCAACATCAAAGAGTGCCAGACTGGGGTTTGTAACTGTGTAACTGAAACATAAGTAGAACCTGCTGCTCTGGAAGGTTTCCCTGCAAATGACATTCAAGCTGACAGTCCCTTTAAATCCTATGCAGGTGCCCTATATACCAACTCTCACCCATCTTCATACTTTTATTACTAATGAATAACAGGCTGCCTCTGTCTTAATCTTCAAGGCCAAGTTATAGTAAAGATAAACCAGGTTCAGTCCTGTTTATGATTAAACCTCTTATTCTCAAGGATTGGATTTAAATGCCTTAAGAAATGTTTCTATACTGAATGTTCCAGGAATGGTAATCACGTCTTTGTTTATAGCGGTCTTGCAAAACTACTGCTGTTTCAAAAGGTCTCATGACCACCAATGATTAACTTGTTATGACTACCAGTTGTTATTACTTTGTTTCACCTACATGTTATGTTCTGATCTTGTATCCTTGATGTTTCCCCTATTTGGAAACCCCATATACCCAAGCTCTATAATATGTAGATGGAGATTTCTGTCCCACCTGGTCCTGCATCCCCTTAGTCTCAAATAAACACACATAGGCTTATATTAAAATCAGGCTTCTTTTTTAAGGCTTTTCTTCTTTGATTTATTAGTTGATTTTAGTTGAGTAATTTTATGCTGGAGACAATTCCCAGTAAATATTTTTAAGTAATAACCAATGCTATCAACATTCCTGTGATTTCTCTACTGCTGTTCAACTGAACTGCACTACTCTTAACACTTTTATCATATATTTAAATTAGAAACAGGCTTGCTTCCCATGTCAGTCCCAGCTTCCTCTTCCTCTCCTCCACAGCTGCTTCCCTCCCAGCCCCTCCCAGTCTCCCACCCAACCCCAACTCCATTCTCCAAGGAGGGTAAGGCCCTCCATGGGGGATCTCTAGAGTCTGTCATTTTGTTCAGGAGAGGTCCTAGGGCCTCTCCCAAGTATCCAGATTGACAGAGCATCCCTCATTGTGGGTTGAGTGCCCTAAATTCATTTGTGTGCCAGGAATATTTACTGATCTACTACCCAAAGCCCAATAAATTGCCTAGGCTTCCTCACTGACACCCACATTCAGGGGATCTGGATCAGTCTCATGCTGTCCTCTCAGCCATCAGTCTGGGATCCAGTAGCTCTCCCTTGTTCAGGTCATCTGCTTCTCTGTGTTTCAACAGCCCAGTCTTAACCCCTTTGCTGATCACTTCTCCTCCTCTGTCAATGTGTTCAAGGAGTACAGTTCAATGTTTAGCTGTGGGTGTCTGCCTCTGCTTCTCTCTGTCACTTGATGGAGGTTCTAGGATGATATATAAGATAGTCATCAAAATCATTAACAGGGAGGGGCATTTAAGGTACTCTCTCCTCTATTGCTTAGTTTGTCAGCTGGTGTCATTCTTGTAGATCTCTGGAAATCTCACCAGTGACAGATATCCCCTCAAACCTAGAATGACTCCCTCTTTTATTGTATCACTCATCTCACTCTCCTCTATTCTTCCCCCAACTCAAATTTCCTGTTCCTGCAGATCTTACTGTCCCATCCTCTTCTCCCCCTCTCTTTTTCCTGGCTCACTCTCCCCTCATTCCCCATGCTCAGTAGGGTTAAAGCCTCTAGGTAGGCACTAACTTGACTTCTCAGTGTTCCATGAATTAAATACATCACTTTAGAAAACCCTACACTGTCTTACCTACACTGTGTCTTCAAACATCTCAAGAACCGGTTAGGGAAGAAAAACTAGGATGAGTAGGGTTTGTGTGTGTGTGTGTGCATGTGTGTGTGTACATGGGCATGTGCATGTGTACATGTGTGTGTTTGTGTGCATGTGTGCTCTGTGTGCACAGAAACACGTGTGAGCTCCAGATGATATGATGACTGAAAAATCATTTTATTAAGTGATTTAATTAGAGCACACGTGGCTCTTATATTATGGATTTAAATATAGAAAATCAAGCAAAACAAAGAAATCAAACTGTTTGCCAGTGCCTCAGCTCTGTGAAGATGTTCTTTCTTAAATAAACATAGCAAATTAATAAATCAAGACAAAGAGCTATTCATAGTTTCTCTATTTGAAAATAATAGAATTACCTACTTTTAAAAAAGGATAGAAACAAGTCAAAGTGTATCAGAAATACAAATTGGGAAAAATTTACAGCTTCATGTTTAGTATATATCCAGATTTACTGCGCTAGATGATTTGAGTGATGTAGAAAATAAAAATGGAAATGCAACAGAAGACATCAGAACAGGCATAGATAAGTGATGGAAAAATTCTTGATAGTCCCAATTCTCCTTGGTGGGCAGCCCTGAATGTATTCAGAATTACTCGAGCATGTACAAATAATTGATGTTTTTTAGTAGGGCATTGAGATAAAGAAGAAGCACAGCTGTGTTGAGCAGCAGGAATCACTTGATTGCACAGAATGACAATGGTATGTGCATCCAAGATGATTGCTCATCACAGGAAGGAAGAAGGCAGTGAAGGTGAACTCTGATTGCTATGGTTGAGAGGGAATGGGAACACGTGCATGTCTAATGGAGGGCTGCTAAGTGGAGTGAGGCTAATAAGGACAAATCCAACACAGCGGGACCCTTCTTCATCATCTCTTCTACAAGATGGGGGTGAGAAGGTGAGGTATAGGAAGTACGAATTGTGATGGGCATGCAATTGCTGTTCTTTCTTAAATAAACATAGTAGGGTGTGTTCTCTTTATGGTATCAAATGTGAATGTTTTTGGCAAATGGGGATCATTTATAAGGCAGAAAGTACTAGAGAGAGAAATGTCTACCACATGACTTTCGATGTAGGAAGCTCTAGATCCATGAGTTTAGTGTTCTGTGGTAGAATCAGGAGGATGTGAGCTCAGAGAAAACAGCCCACCAAGAACTCTCTGCAAGTTCATGCAACATGTCCTGATTTTTCTTACATGCTCCAGTCCAGAGATGGGAGATGGCCAGTGCTGAAGGAGAGGGGGTTTTGTTAGACAGTTCATGACTTTGTTCTTTATTTCAGCAGATGTTTCTAGGACATAAGAGTCTGACACCAAGTGGAGTTTGTGAAAACTCTGACCTGGAATTGTTTCTTCCTGTACATGTGAAGGAACAAATCACAGATTTGAATCCAAGTTTACTAAGGTGTTTATAGGCATCTACCCTGGTCCATTCTCACATCAGTCCCTTCCATTAAAAACAGTAGGCCATCATCTCTCTAAGTACTTGCTTTTCTCTGATTACACTCTCATCATAGTAGGAACGTCAAGCATTATGTGCTTTCATTCTAAGACTTTATGAATAAACAATAAATGCATCATTGGTCTACTCAACACCCATAAACTCTTTTCTTGGTTTCAGGGAGCTTTGTTGTTGTTTTGTGTTTGTGTATGTTTTTTGAGAAAGATCTTAACTTGGGTAGATAGGCAGCAGGAGAGGATCTGGGAGGATTTGGAGGGAGGGGGAGAATATGTTTATGCATTAAAATTTAAAAACTTTTAAATAAAAATATTAGAAAGCAAGTGACAGGTTTATATAGTATCATCTGTGATGTTCTGTAATAATTTTCATGCTAAACTCCATATTTATATTTTTATTCCTAATGATATATGTAGGTATAGTTCTTTGTTTTAATTGCTTTACGTGTTTTCTTGAATGATAAACTCAAATTTATGTATGTATTTTCTTATACCTGTACAATTATGCTGATTAAACTTTCCATAATTATTTATAATATAGTAACAATCACTAAATATATTTCAGGTGTGCAGTTAACTTTATTGATGGTGTTTAAGAGATTAGGGATCCCTAAACCCCTCCCTTTTGTCTGTGGTTGTGGGATGGAAACTGTGAGGTAGATGATCAGTGTTGAGAAGTAAGTTTGGCCCTTAAAAGCCCTGGACATCTCTTGCTCTCACGTTGTTGCTGGGGTTAGTCATCAAGGGCTTCTTACCTCTTGGAGGCCATGATGTCCACTGCCTTGTTGCTGTAGCAGTACTTTTTTCATTCCAAGAAATAACCGTTACAAAGTTAACATTGGGTGCACTACTAGTCCCACCATCAAAGATAGAAGAGTAGGTGTTACTGTTAAATTTGCAGGAGAGAACATGGTCATCAGTGTAGCTGAGGATGCCTGCCCTTGGATATCTAATTCACCATTTTCTTGACGTCATAATAACTGTCTATTTTCTCCAGGTGATAGTCAGATCCATGCCAGACACATTGTGGATAGGAGCACAGAAGGCCATGGCAGTGAGATCACCTTCTAGGATGAAATTGACCACAGTCTTGGAGCATATGTGGATGCAGGGATGAAGTTCTGGGCTTTCATACCACAACATCCCACATGGATTATCCACAGATTTTGGGTGGCAGTGATGACATGGACTGTCATCATGAGTCCTTCCACAATACCGAAGTTTTTATGGATGACCTTGGCCATAGGAGCTAAGTAGGTGTTGTTGCAAGAATCTTTGCTGATTTGACTGAGTTATCATAAGTTTTTGTGGTTTCATACACATCACAAATGTTGGAGCATCAGCAGAAGAGGCAGAGATGATAACACTTTTGTCCTTAGCCTTCGCTACTGGTGGAAGCACCAGTATAATTCACAATATACTCAGGACCAGCATCATCCCATTTGATGTTGGAAGGCTCTTGATCCTGGAAGAAATAAGATGGACATCTCATGATGACTAGCTTCCTGTTCTCGTCCTTGACTGTGCATATATGATAGTTTACAAAGCTCTATATGGAAATTTTCAACTCTCCTAAGTGCCATCAAACTGAATATCTAGAAAAGTAATTATTATAACCATCACTGTAACAGTAGCTACTTATAGTGCCACCTGCATATTTTGAGATTGAATTATTATGTTTGTGTTGATAAATACTTTCCATGTGATGTTTGTTAACCTGACAAGAATGAAATAGTGTCTGCAACACATACTTTTATTTAAAAATCAAAAAGGAAAAAAATAGACTCTCTGAATTCCATTCTCCAGATACCACCACATCCTATCTCACCATCTAAGTACTTTTATCATCAGTATCTCTGAATAGAAACTTTTTCTTTGTTAACTTGTGCATATGAAATGGATCTTAAGACTTTCCCGAGGAAAGGCAGAAATCCACACCTAGAATATTTTTTCTCACTGTCTTTCATGAAATCCATTCTTTATGTTCTTATATTATAAATTCTCACATAACATTTTCAGTCTCATTTTCTATGATTTCTATCTTTGTCCTTAAAGATACAATCACTTTATGTTATTTATAATTTTAAAATATGATTTCAGTTAGAAATGGACAAGTGCTTCATCTTTTGGAGGCTGTAGGTACAATGCCATGGTTTGGATGAGGATGAACTTTAGCCACACCCAGAGTTCATGTGATTGATGTTTACTCTTCATTGTGGTGGTTTTGGGAAATTTGTGTGAGTTTCAACAGGGACAGATTAGAGGATATATTGGAGTATGGTCTCAGAAATCAGGCCAGAGAGGTGTATCCGGCTTTAAAGTATGTACTAGTCTTGCAAAGGAGCTCATTGCATTTTGAAGTACGTAAAGAAATTCATGACAACTTGTAACTCCAACTTGAGGGGTATTTAATGCCCTCTTCTCTCCTCTGCAGGTGCCTGCATGTACTTGTACAATCCTCCCACACATAATTTTTATTAAATTTGAAAAAAGATATATAAAGGTAAAATATGCACATGAAAGTATTTGTGATTTCTATTAAAAGTGAAAATTACAAAGAAACAAAATGAGATACCAGAATATAGACATATGTTAGAATACAACATAGAATATAAAAAGTGTGAAGACACCAACTTCTGCTGAGAAAGATCAATAGAAGTGGTTATATACTGTGGGTGAGATGAAAGAAATTTCTAAGGAATGTATAAAGTCAGGGAAGATTTCCTAAAAGTACAAAAAAGAGACTTGCCATAGAATATAGTAGCCCAGTTATCTAGAATTCATAAATTAATAAACAATCCACACATTGCATATAACTTTACAAAATCAATTGTAACTGAATCTCATGACAGAACACTAGCATGTATAAGAGCCTGGAATCAATCCCTAACTCCTCAGAAACAATATAAACACAAATTTCCAATACTGACCATCTTTGCCATACAGAAGGGTACAAAATGTTCTGTTAAAGTAAGTGAAGGAGGAAAGAGTGAAACATCCTTATAAAGTGAATTCCTAGTCATCATTAGAATTTAAATGGCCTGCTATGAGAAGACAAGGAAGAAGCCTGAATGAAGTTCGTATAAAAGAGTCACATGCTGGATCAAAGCAACAAAACAAAGTATTGGAAGACATAAATCTACAGTGAGAGAACATAATGGTTACCAAGAGCAGTGACAGGAAATATAAGAATACAATATGATTTTAGAGCATCAACACTATTCTGCATGAGATTATGAAGACAAGTCAAGATCATTCTGCTTTTCTCAAAATCCACTAAACTGCCTTCCAGACAAGCAGAATTCATGACTGCTTGTGAGGGACTTCCACCTGATCATTGCGCCTGTCCATCACTGTGAGATCCCAGTGATCCTAACCAGCTCCCCATCAGTCACTGTCTATCCACCAAAAGTGTCTGGACGTCCACACCCTCAGTCTTTGTGGGGCTTACCATAGCCATGCCAGTAGGACAGGCTATTTAAGTCGAGCTATCAAATCTCTAGAAACAGCTTCAAGCCTTGAACTGTTTGAGTTGTTTCCTTCACTTGTTTGTTTGTTTTTTTTCCTGGCATTCTCCGTGTTCTTTAAGAGATTTGTTTATTTCTTGAATTTTTGGTTTGTTTTTATTCTTCTATTTCTTTAAGGGATTTTCTCATATCCTCTTTGAGTGTCTCTATCATCTTCATAAATTTTTAGGTCTGTCTCTTCTTCATCTGCATTGTGCTTTTTAGGTCTTGCTGGTTTGGACTCTCTACATTCTGGTGGAGCCATATTGGTTATATTGGTCTTTCTCTTGATGAGTGTGTTCTTTTCTTTTAGATATTTTTTATTTTTTAATTTAAATTTAAATTAGAAACAAGGTTGCTTCACATGTCAATTCCAGGTCCATCTCTGTTTCAATCCTCTCCTCCCATACCCTCCCAGCAACCCTGCCAATATCCCCTCATCTCCCTAGGGAAGGTAAGGCCGTCTATGGGGGTGGCCATAGTCTGCCATTTCATCAGGTACAGGCCCTGGACCCTCCCTCAGGAATTCGAGGTGAGAGTGCATCTCTCATTTGTGGCTGAGAGTCCAAAATCTTAATACAATATTTTTATGTCCAAAAATTTATCTGAAAGTTTATTGGTTTTATTTTTCTTTAGAGTTGAATTGTATGTGGATTTTACTTTCCCACTCACCAGTTCCCAAATTCCACACATAGAAACTCAATACTAATTATAAATGCTCAGCCAATAACTCAGGCTTATTACTATGTAGCTCTTACAACTTAAATTAACCTATTTATATAAATGTATGTATTGCCACACAGCTCATGGTTTTACGTGTCCTCCTGCATGTCTTGCTCCCTCTGCACTTCCTGGTGATCTCTCGGACACTGCCCTTGTTAATCCAAGTGTCCTTAGTCCATTTTTCTGTATAATGTCATCCTGTATAGCTATTGGACAGTCAGCTTCTTTATTAAACTGATCACAATGTAATTTACACAGTGTATACAAATATTATTCCACAGAACTGAATAGCACTCCATTGTGTCTAGGTACCATATTTTCACTATTTATCATCTGTTGAAGAACAGTTAGGCTCTTTCTATTTCCAAGCAAGGTAATGAAACAATGAAACTAAACAAAGAATCTACATAGCAACATTCATGATGAACACATATGCAATAATCCCCAGTAAAATAAAAACAACCTGTATAAAACCACATATCAAGAATATTATTCCCAATGATCACATTGCATTTACCACAGAAATGTAGTGTGGGTTGAATATATATCATTAAATATATTAAATCATGTAAATTCACTTAAATACAAAAAAATCACATGATCATCTCAATATGTCAATGGCAAAAATACCTAATGACAAAACCCAAAATGCTTTCATTGTAAAAGTCTTAGAGAAGTAGGACTGTAGGGAACATAAATAAGACTACTTATGGAGCAGTAAAACAGGAGAAGAAAATTAAAGGGTACAAATGATAAAAGAAGAGTCAACTTATTCCTATTTGCAGATGCTATGTCAAACATAAGATATGCCAAAATATTCACAAAAAGATATGGTATCAAAAAGTTCAGCAAAGAGGCAGGGTACCTATTTAACTTATAAAAATCAGTGGTTTCCAGCAGTTAAAAAATATTGTAATAACTCCATGCATCTTATCTGACCACCATGCTTTAAAATTAGAATTCAACAACAACACAAATTGCAGAAAACCGACAAACTCATGGGAATTGAATAATGTTCAACTGCAACATCCCTGGGACAAAGAGGAAATAAAAAAAGAAAATAAAGAATTCCTCGAATTCAATGAGAATGAAGACACAACATACCCAAACCTATGGGACAAGTTCAAAGCAGTGCTACGGGGGAAGTTCACAGCACTAAGGGCCCACATGAAGAAACTGGATAACAGTTATACTAGAGAATTAACGGCACAGTTGAAAGCTCTAGAACACAAAGAATCAAACTCCCCCAGGAGGAGTAGACGCCAGGAAATAATCAAATTGAGGGCTGAAATCAATAAAGTAGAAACTAGGAAAACAATACAAAGAACCAATGCAACAAAGAGTTGGTTCGTTGAGAAAATCAACAAGATAGACAAACCTATGTCCAAACTTACCAGACAGCAGAGAGTGAACATGCAAATTAACAAAATCAGAAATGAAAAAGGGGACATAACAACAGACTCTGAGGAAATCCAGAGAATCATTAGGTCATAGTTTGAAAACCTGTACTCCACAAAATTCAAAAATTTAAAGGAAATTGATGACTTCCTGGATAGCTATCACTTGCCAAAATTAAATCAAGAACAGATAAGCATTTTAAATAGACCTATAACCCCTATGGAAATAGAAGCAGTCATCAAAAGTCTCCCAACCAAGGAAAGTCCAGGTCCAGATGGCCTCAGTGCAGAATTCTACCAGAAATTCAAAGAACAGCTTATACCAATTCTTCACAAAGCATTCCACAAAATAGAAGCAGAAGGGTCTTTGCCAAACTCTTTCTATGATGTTTCAATAACCTTGATCCTCAAGCCACGCAAACATACAACTAAGAATGAGAACTTCAGACCAATATCCCTCATGAACATTGATACAAAAATACTCAATGAAATACTGGCAAATCGGATCCAAGAACACATCAAAACAATCATTCACCACTATCAAGTAGGTTTCATCCCAGGGAGGCAGGGAAGGTTCAACATATGAAAACCCATCAATGTAATCCCCCATATAAACAAGCTGAAAAACAAAAATCACATGATCATCTCACTAGATGCTGAAAAAGCCTTTGACAAAATCCAACACCCCTTCACGATAAAGGTCTTGGAGAGATCTGGTATAACAGGGACATTCTTAAACATAATAAAAGCTTTATTCAGTAAACCAACAGCCAACATCAAGCTAAATGGACAGAAACTCAATGCAATTCCACTAAAATCAGGAACAAAACAAGGCTGTCCACTCTCTCCATACCTTTTCAACATGGTACTTGAAGTTCTAGCTATTGCAATATGACAACAAAGGGGTATCAAGGGGATACAAATTGGGAAAGAAGAGATCAAACTTTCACTGTTTGCAGATGATATCATACTTTACATCAATGACCCAAAGAACTCTACATGGGAACTCTTACAGCTGATTAACACCTTCAGCAAAGTGGCAGGCTACAAGAGCAACTCAAGAAAATCAGTAGCCCTACTATATACAGATGATAAAAGGGCTGAAAAAGAAATCAGAGAAACATCACCCTTTACAATTGCCACAAACAACATAAAATACCTTGGGGTAACGCTAACCAAACAAGTGAAAGACCTGTATCATAAGAACTTTGAATCTTTAAAGAAAGAAATTAAAGAAGCCCTCAGAAAATGGAGAGATCTCCCATGCTATTGGATAGGTAGGGTCAATGTAGGAAAAATTGTAATCCTGCCAAAAGAAATCTACAGATTCAATGCAATCCCCATTAAAATCCCAGCACAATTCTTCACAGATCTTGAAATAACAATAATCAAGTTTTATGGAAAACAAAAGACCCAGGATAGCCAAAACAACCCTGTTCAACAAGGCAACGTCCGGAGGCATCACGATCCCTGACCTCAAGATCTATTATAGAGGTACAGTCCTGAAAACAGCTTGGTATTGGCACAAAAATAGACAGGTAGACCAATGTAATTGAATTGAAAACCCGGTATTAACCCACACATGTACGAACATCTGATCTTTGACAAAGCAGCTAAAAATATACAATGGAATAAATAAAGCATCTTCAACAAATGGTGCTGGCATAACTGGAGGCTGGCATGTGGAAGAATGCGGATCGGTCCATGTTTATTGCCATGCACAAGACTTAAGTCCAAATGGATCAAAGACCTCAACAAAAATCCAGCCACACTGAACCTCATAGAAGAAAAAGTGGGTGGTACCCTTGAACGAATTGGTAACGGAGACAGCTTCCTGAGCATAACACCACTAGCACAGACTGTGAGATCAAAAATTAATAAATGGGACCTGCTGAAACTGAGAGGCTTCTGTAAGGCATAGGACACAGTCAGCAAGACAAAAAGGCAGCCCACAAAATGGGAAAAAAGATTCCCTAATCCCACATCTGACAGAGGGTTGACCTCCAAAATTTGCACAGAACTCAAGAAGCAAGTCTCCAAAAAACCAAAGGACCCTATTAAAAAGTGGGCTGCAGAACTATACAGACAGTTTTCAATACAGGAGTCTAAAATGCCTGAGAGGCTCTTGAGAAAGTGCTGAACATCCTTAGCCATCCGGGAAATGCAAATCAAAACAACTCTGAGATACCATCTCACTCCTGTCAGAATGGCTAAAATCAAAAACACCAAAGACAATTTATGCTGGACAGGAAGTGATAAATGGGGGACACTCCTGCATTGATGGTGGGAGTGCCAACTGGTTCAGCCACTTTGGAAATCAGTATGGAGATTCCTCAGAAAAATGGAAATAAACATACCACAAGACCCAGCAACTCCACACTTAGGCATTCATCCAAAAGATGCCCATTCATACAACAAAGATGTCTGTTCCACTATGTTCATAGCTGCATTATTTGTAATAGCCAGAACTTGGAAGCAACCTAGATGTCCCACAACCAAAGAGTGGATAGAGAAAATGTGGTACATTTATATTATGGAGTACTATTCAGCAAAAAAAAAAAAAACCAATGGAATCCTGAGATTCACAGGCAAATGGAAGAAACCATCCTGAGTGAGGTAACCCAGTCACAAAAAGAGAAACATGGCATGTACTCTCTCTCATATATGGATTTTATACATAGATCTGGGGAGTGCCAGCCTACAATCCCATGGCCAGAGAGTCTGGGAAACAGAAACTTCATTTAGTGGCTGATCAAAGAAGAGGCAGACTCCCTCGGTTAAGTACTGAGCTGAACTCAAGAAAACCATTAACAGAGAGGGAGGACTGATGACCAAAGGGATTAAGACTGGGCTGGTTTAACTCCCAGAAACAGCTGAACTGACAAAGGTTAACACATTAATCCCAGGCATCAGCCTGGGAATCCAGCATGGGACTGATCAAGAACCCCTGAATGTGAGTGTCAGTGAGGAGGCCTAGGTAATCTATTGAGCCTTGGGCAGCAGATCAGTACCCATCCCAAGTATACACATGGACATTGGACTCCAATCCAACAATGTGCGGTGCACTCTCACCCTGAATTCTTCGGAAGGGTCTAGGCCCTGCCCTATATGAAATGATAGACTGTGGACACCCACATGGAGGGCCTCACCCTCCCTGGGGAAATGAGGAGATAATGGGGGAGTTGAGGTGAGGGCACAGGACGAGGGGAGGGAAAGGGAGAGGGCCCTGGAACTGACTTGTGAAGAAGCCTTTTTTCTTATCTAAATTTAAACTGAAAAATAAATAAATAAATAAAAATCAGTGGTTTTTTACATATCAAGTGACTTTGAACAGTAGTGATGAGTAACGGAAAAAAAGTGAAAATATGTATAAACGTGAAAATAAGTCAACAGCCAGACTTAATGGATGAAATTAATGTTCACACCGGAAGTACAGTCCAGGAAATAAAAGTGAAAATGCTGTGGGAAGGCATAAACATGTCATGTTCCCTTAGGATCTCAGGTCTGCTCTACTCATTGTTTCTCTCTGGCCCTGAGGGAATGTTTGCATTGAAAAACTATCCCAGTCATCTGACTTAGAGGAATATATTGAAAGGGACAGAGGAACACTGATCTTTAATTCCTTTTCTGAAATTACAGTGTGATTTTTGTACCTTCATTAGGTATTAGAAGAATATAACTTATTACTTGATCCTTGGATGCTTGCAGCTAGGAGCTTCTGTGAATCTCAGAAGAGAGCTTTCTCTTTGTCATTGCAAACTGCTGGAGCTATTACAATTTCCAGGGATGAGTGGAAGTTGTAAATTAGCTAAACATACATGTTTTGCATTGTAGTAGGAATATATGTTTTAGGTTCGGTGGTGAAATACTACAAATTAAAAATGAAATCTCCCTAAAAGCATCACATGTTAAAGGGTTGGTTGGAAGATAAAAGGGCTTCAAGGGAGTCGGTTTATAATGGGGTCTCCACATTTTGTGATTCATATTTTGATAGAATTGTTGGGATAGGATAAAACCTATATGATAGGGCTTGGCTACTGAAAGTAGATCTCTCCAGGACAGGCCATTAATCATATGATGTCTTTGTAACCCATTCAGGTATCTACTTCCTGATAATAATGACATGGTCAGATTTTCTTTACCATTTCATTCCATCGTGATGTTTCTGTCTTACTCAGTATTTGAAGCAATGGAACAAGTAAACAGAATGACCTCTGTGAATCCATAAAGAAAAATATGGTCTTCCATTTTAGAGATTATTTATGTTATTGGCCTTTAACCGCCAAAGGCTATCACATGAATAATTGAGAAAGCATTTACATGGGCCATTACTATCAATGGTTACTGATAATCAATTTACATAAAAATGTATAAGGAGTTAGAAATAGATCAACAGTTAACAGCACATGCTGCTCTTACAGAGGCCCTAAGGTCTTTTCTCAACACTCATGTCAGGTGACTTACAAACAATTTTGAGGGATCTGACAATTCTGGCCCCATGGTCACCTTCACTGATATGTACACAGATACATAATTAAAAATTTAAAAAAACTGGCAAATCAATGCTGAAACAACAAAGTTTAAAAATTATGGAGACACCATTAAAAATCTGACAGTTGTATGGCTTGAGGAGTCTGTGGGGACACTGGCACTGGGACCAGGATTTATCCCTAGTACTTGAACTGGCTTTTGGAGCCCATTATCTTTTGAGGGATACTTTGCTCAGCCTAGGTAAAGGGAAGGCCTTTTTCTTGTCTCAAAGAGATGTGCCATACTTTGTTGACTCCTCATGGCAAGCCTCACCCTCTCTGAGGAGTAGGTTGCAGAAAGTCGGGGGAATGGGGGAAAGGCAGGGAGTGGGATTGGCTTATAAAATGAGAAAAGATTCTTTAATAATATCTCTTATGAATAACCAGTAAATACTAAGTAACTCAGATGCTTAATTTCCAAAAGCATTAGGAAAATGCAAATTAAAACACAAGAATTTACTGCTTCATACTTCTTAACATGGTTTAAGTTCAAATAACGAAGACACAATTGTGCCTTGTCACTTCTAAAGACTGCAGTTCCCACATATTTCTGGTGGAAAGTGAAGCAGTAACACCATGATGATATGTTTTAGTAAAAGTTTTTACTGTGTGTTTGTCTTTGGTTTCCACATATATTTTACTCAAGATTCTTTATTCAGTACATATAAAAATCTTTAATAGTAATACACATGCAATCCCAATATGAAATACTTAAACTGTGGCTTTTCTAACTACTTATACAGTACTCACTCAGTATCATAAATGATGACTCAAAAAATATAATGACATTGAGAAATCCCTAAAGCATATTGTGCTGTTTGAGAATCACTTAGGAAATAATGGAATATAGATAAGCACTTGAGTAGTTGCATATTTTTATTCATATCAGTTTTACACTATGTATCATGAATGATAACAGTATGTGACAACAATATCATACATTAATTAAACTTGATTACAGCAAATTGTATACATAATATGATTCTTATTAACTTAATACAAAGTCATATAATGATATAATGATAACAATTATTTTCTGTTGGCCAAGGGAAGTAACTTTGAATATCATGGAATTTCAGAAGACTTGAAAAGTTTTGATTGTTTTGAGAACATGGGTGTATTTATTTTCCAAATAAATGTGTTGTACAACTACAATTTGGATATGATTTTCTTTTTTAAAAATATTTTTATTATTTTAATTTTAAATAGCTTGTTTTACATGTCATTCCCAGTTCCCTCTCCCTCCCCTCCTCCCGCAGCTCCCCACCATTCCCTCATCCTCCCACACTATTGCCAATCCCTTCCACATAGAGGATATCTAGAGTCTGTAATTTCACTCAGGGTAGGGTCCAGGCACTCCCCTAATAGTCCAGGCTGAGAGAGAATCCCTCTTTGTGTTATGGAAACACGATGTCTGTTAGTATTTGAGGAATAAACACTGATCCACTTCTCAGGATCCCAAAGGTTGCACAGGCCTCCTCACTGACTCTCACATTCAGAGGGTCTGGATCAGTCCCATGCTGACCTCCCAGCTGTCAGTCTAGGATCCAAGAGCTCCCCCTTGTTCAGAGCAGCTGCCTCTGCTGGTTTTGTCAGCACATTCTTTGTCAATTTGGTCCTTGCTCCTCACTCTCTGTCGCTGGGTTTGTTGGGTTCAGTTCAGTGTTTAACTGTGATTATTTGCCTCTGCTTCCATCATTCACTGGATGAAGGCTCCAGGATGGTTATGGACATCAAGTTATGGCATTCAAGGTGGTCTCTATACTATTGCTTAGCTTGCCAATTGGTGTCACCCCTTAGATTGCTAGAGGTCACAATGGTGCCTGATCTGTCTTCTAACCTATGATTTCCTCTTCCCCCTATCCTATCCCCCCCAGTCAACCTTGGATATGATTTTCTATTAAACTCTAACAAAACAAAAAATACTAGTGTCTATAACACTTTAAATTAATATAATATTTCATAATATCAATAATTTACAATTAATAATTGAATAATTTTGATATATCTAAAATAAAAGGTAATTAAGCAACACCTCTGTTAAGCTAGTATCCCAGTTATGTTTAATTGTCAGCTTGACAAAGCCTACAAGGGTATGGAAAGAAAGCTTTTTATTACATTCATCTACATCTGGTTGTCTGTGTGCCTATCAGTGACTATTAGTAATTTATTAATAATTTACTATTATTAACTGGTTAATGATCTCAACTCACCAGGGAGACAACAGCCTTAGATAGATGGTGTTGGGCAGTATAAGAAAGCTAGCCAAGCATCAGCAGGACAAGCAGCAGTCAGCATTCCTCCATGGTTTCTGCTTCATATTCCTGCTTGAATTCCTTCCTCGCTTTGCTCACTGAAGAAGTGGGAGAGGAAGGCAGAGCAAATAAATCCTCTTTTCTCTTTAACATGATTTCATTCAGAATGCCTTATCACTGCAACATAGAGGAAATTAAAAGAGAAATTGGCACAGGTTGTGTGTGGTTCCTGGGATACACATAGACATGTGGCTTTTCATGCATTTGGATCATTTTGTTGGTGGATTGCATAGGATTTTAGGACTTTGGGCTGGAAATTCTGCTGAATGCTCAAACCTTAAAAAGTTATTTTAGGAACTTGGAAGATGAACTGTGTGGGTGTGTTTATGCAGTTTCAGAAGGGGTTACTGACTGAATTAAGAATTGAGCCATAACGCCAGGCATTGGTGGCACATGCCTTTAATCCCAGGACTGGGGAGGCAGAGGCAGGTGTTTCTCTGTGAGTTCGAGACCAGCCTGGTCTACAAGAGCTAGTTCCAGAACAGCACCTAAAGCCAGTGAGAAACCCTGTCTTGAAAAAAAAAACTGAAACAACATCAACAACGAAAGGGAATTGAGCCACATGCTATTTGTGTGAAATGTTGTATTCAGAGTCTGTGGCTGTTGTCAGATGGGACTTCAGAATCAGCTGTACTTAAAACCAAATCTGCAGACCAGACCAGTGCAGGTGACACATACCTTTAATCCCAGCACTGGGGAGACAGAAGTAGGCAGATCTCTGAGTTTGCAGCCAGCCTGGTCTACAGAGAAAATTCCAGAGAGCCAGAGCTACACAGAGAAACCCTTTCTCCAAAAACAAAAATCGAAACCAAAATAAAAAAACAGATCTGCATCATTGAGGTGAACCTCTTTTTGTATTGGATGATGGGATTGTTGGTACTTAGTGCTGACGAAGCAGCTGTGATTAAAATTATTCAGCAGCATCAAGATAATAGGAATGTATTGTGCTTAGGGTCAGCCCACAGAAGTTATAATACAAGACAACTAAGGCCGATTTTAATCAGGCAGCTGAGCTTCACAATGATTAAGAATCTCCCAGGTGATACTAGTTTTAAAGTAATGGAAGATGTATCTTTGAATGGGTCATGAACAGGAACTTGGCTTTTGTAGCATATGGTAGGTGGGCATCTCCTTGGAGAGTTCAGGAGTGGCCATTAGTAAAGATGCATCGTTAATTGTAGTGAAGACCTAAGAAACTGGAGATTCCAGGACTATGAGATGTTTGCCTAGGACAGTGACAAATGTGAAGTGTAGCTAGCATGAGATTAGGAGACAAAACATTGTTATCCATATGACAGAGCTGGGGAAAGGGGACTGCTTAAGACTTTCCGATATACATTGCAAAATAAGAAAACCCCAGACAGTGGATTTTGAACAAGAAAAGTTTGATTTGTACTGCTGGATATTTGGGTTAATTTTCTACTGTTACTATGTCCTTTCATTTTGGAAAAAGAAGCATAATTTGATTTCAATTTAGAGGGACCCACTGTTAAAAGATGTCTATCATCTGTCTGTCTATCTATCTATCTATCTTTTTATCTAACTACCTACCTACCTATCTATCATGCATACAGTGTTCTGTCTTCATATATGCATGGATACCAGAAGAGGGCACTATATCTCATTATAGATTTTGAGCCACAATGTAGATGCTGGGAATTTTATTCAGTATCTCTGGAAGAGCAGGCAGTGATCTTATCCTCTGAGCCACCTATTTAGCCTCTAAACTTTGGGGCTTTAAGGGGACTTTATTAGGTTTTAATGGGACTTTTAATGGGTTTAAAAATTTTTATTATCATTTTTTATTTTAATTTTAAATAGCTTGTTTTACATATCAATCCCAGTTCCCTCTCCCTCCCCTCCGCCTGCACTCCCCTTCCCCCACTCCCTCCCACCCTATTGCCAAATCCTTCCACATAGGGGATATCTAGAGTCTGTCATTTTACTCTTGGTAGTGTCAAGGCACTCCCCTAAGAGTCCAGGCTGAGAGAGCATCTCTCTTTGTGCTATAGGCACATGAAGACAGTTTGTATACCAGGGATAGACACTGATCCACAGCTCAGGGCCCCATAGGTTGCCCAGGCCTTAGAGACTGTGTAACTCTTGAAACTTAACTGCTTTTAGTGATGTTTTAAAAATAAGATCTCAGGGACAAAAAATTGAAAAATTATAGCTTTAAGTGAAGTGTTTCTATGTCAAGTTGACAAGTGGTAAAATATTCTAGTTAGCAAATTGTCATATAGTCACAGCATAGGATCTCTTGGTATCAGATATCTCATTTGAATAAGCATTTTTATTCAGTTTGTCTATGGGCATGTATGTGAGGTATTATAATATGAGTTAATTTATGCATAGGAATTAGCCTTGCCATAACTAGTGCAAGTGACTTCAGGTTGTATAAGTGAGTGAGCAAGCAAATCAAGAACCAGTGTTCCTCAGTGGATTCTTGTTACAGATAATCTTCCTGTCAGTCTGGTCCAGCAGCCACCTTTGAGTGCAAACACAGAAGAAGCAGAAAGAGTTAGAGAGATTAGAGTTATTACAGAGACCCTGAGCTCTGCACTGGGACAATAGAGAAGAGTTTCTTGAGGGGTCATATACAGAAGTTGATACGCTGTGATCCAAGCATCTGGGCTATATCTCCAACTGGTGTCAGAACTTGGCCTTGGGTCTACATAGTAATCATTTAGATTGAATATTTGTCATGAAATGTGGTTCCCGTAGAGGGATGGTCAAAATGAATACACCTAGAGAAGTGGGAGACATACACTTGAAGTGATAAGCAAGGCAGAGTGAGAGGGAACCACAGGAGGGTGCTTCACATTAATGTTTAAGAAAGCATTAGTATTGTTGTCTCTGGTTACAAAACCTGATTTCAGTCTTCCAGTGCCTTAAATGGTATAAACAATCAGCTTGAAGGTGATAATTTTAGTCTGGTGAATTGAAAATTAAGAAGCTGTTTTAAGATTACGTATTGTTTCTAAGAAATTTGTATAAGAGATAATTATGAGGTTATACACCTCTCCTAACATCAGAAATTAAGGAGACTGGGATTGTGGGGAAATTTTATGCATTGAGACAAAAGTTCTTTTAAAAATAAAGAGAGGTCAGCCTGGTCTACAGAGCTAGTTCCAGGACAGCCTCCAAAACAATACAGAGAAACCCTGTCTTGAAATAAAATAAAAATAAAGAGAACTTTAGGGAAAATTATAATCATCACTGCCAAGTCCAATGACTAAAGAAATTCTGACCTTTCCAGCAAGGCCTTAAGACTTCCTCTAAGAGGAGGATTTGGCCCTGAGTAGCAGGTTTAAGGATAGAGCAAGCAGTACCTAATTGACAAGCCTTGTCTCACTCAACATTCACAATAATAATTATTTTTCAACATATTTAGGGTCAGCTGTCCAAATGAAAATGTTATTAAAATTGCCTACATGGACCAGGACAAAGTAGTCAGCTGTCACACTAGATTGTTTCCTGTCCAGAAGAACTCCTATCTCCACCTTCTTTCTCAGGAGTGTCCTGCATGGCTCTCTGCAGAAGCATCTTCAGGGTCTGCCTCTGGAATTGGTGATGCCTAATGGAGCCAACAAGGAAGTAAATGATGGGGTTGGCACAGCTGTTAACACAGGATAGGAACATTGTCATTTCAAAAGCATGGCATAGGAAAACTCCATGATCCTCTTTGACCCAAACTAAGAGGAACCAGTAGATACCATAGGACAAACCAAAGAGCAGGAAGGCCATCACTGTGAGGGCAACGGTCACATACAGCCTGGTCACAGGAATCCTGTGTGAGCCACAGAAGACCCTGATCATCAGGGCCAGGCTGGACCCTGAGAGGACCACAAATAAAACAATTAACCAAGCAAAAATGATGTAACATAATTTCTTACACAAAGCAGAAACAAAAGCAGAGTCATCAAAGAAGGTACCACATGCCTTCCCTTCCAGGAGGCTCAATGTCAGGGACAAGGCCCAGAGCAAGGCACATATGATGGCTGATGTGTGTCTTGGTCTTCGACAGCGGTACCATACGGGCCACAGGGCAGACATGCAGCGCTCAGTGCTAATGGCACTGAGCATGCCTAGACTTGCAAAATAAGCACAATTGAACACCACAAACAAATACATGGGCACACCAATAAGTTTTATATAAAAATGACTAAGGATTTTGTCCAGGGAACACAGAGTCTGAAAGAAGAGGAAGAGGAAGTCGGCACCAGCCAGGTTGAAGATGTAGACAGAGAAGGCATCCATGTGCAAGCGGAAGCCCAGGAGCCACAGCACTATCGCATTTCCTGCCACACCAACCAGAGCAACGATGACAATGAGAATATTCAGGGTATAGAACATTGTGGTACAGTATAAAGGCTGATTGTAGTCACTTTTATTCATTGCTGTGCCATTAGCAATCCAGGCTGGGGTGCTTATTTGCATGTGTGGGAAATCTTCACTAGTGTTCCTGAAATGAAAAAGAAAAGACGTAAACATTCACTGTATACTCTCTGAAACCCTTCTTCCCAACCCAACTCTGTGGGAATAACTGACCCAGGCTCACAAAGAGGAGGAATCTACTTACATAAATAAAGTCATTTGTCAATTTTTAAAATTTCTTGAAGATTTGATTGATTTGGGCTATGTGGTGGCTTGAAACAAATGGCTCCCATAGGGAGTGGCACTAATAGGATGTGGGGCTTTGTTGGAGTAGGTATCTTATTGTTAGAGAAAATATGTCCCTCTGGGGATGGGCTTTGAGGTCTCCTATGCTCAATCTATGTTCAATGTCCCCACTTCCTATTGCCTGTGGATCAAGAAATTTCAGCTCTTTCTCCAGTACCATGTCTGCCTGCATGCTACCATGTCCTACCATGATCATGATGGAGTAAACCTATGAAACTCTAAGACAGTCACAACTAAATGTTTTCCTTTATAAGAGAGTCAAAGTCATGGTATCTCTTTATAGCTATAGAAATTCAAACTAATATAGAAATCAGTACCACACACTGGTGTATTGCTTTAATAGGCCTTACTATACTTTCATTTGGAGGCATTTGGACTTATGGAGTTTGTAATGCTTCAAGCATTTCTCAGTGGACCATACTAGTAAGAGGATGGAAGACAGTAGTGCTGAGGGTGATTTGAACTCTGGTGGCCTAACTCAAGAAGTTTCAGGAGAGAATGTTACTATGTTGCCTAAAGATCATTCCTGTGATATTTTAATGAAGAGTATGGCTGGTTTTTGTCCTTGTCCATAGAGTCTTTCTGAGTCTAACATGAAGTGTTTTGGATTAATTCTACTGGCAGACAAAAATCTCGAAACAGCCTAGTACAGATTCTGTCATGTGGCTATTAGCATTCATTCTAATGAAGATTTATAACACAAGGATCAAAGCAAACAATGAAAAATACAAAGTGTTCGTTTTGAGTAGAAAAGGAGCACCAGGAAGTGGAATAGAGCTAAAGTCTGTGCTCAAGGATATAAACAGATTAAGAAATGAGCAAGGGCTCAAAACCAGACTGGTGAAACCCACAGAAAAAGCTGACCTGAACAAGGGGAAGCTCATGGACACCAGACTGATGAGTGAGAATCCAGCATGGGACTCATCCATCTACCCTAATTTGAATGTCAGTGAGGAGGCCTTGAAATCTATGGGGCCTTGGGTAGTAGATCAGTATTTATCCCTGGCATGCAAATGGACTTGGGAGCACATTGTACTTCGAGGGATGCTCTCTGAGCCTAGACACATGGGAGACAGCCTATGCTCTGACCCAGATGTTATGACAGACTATGGAAATCCCCCATGTTTCTAATTTAAATAAAAAGATAGCATGGATGAATGTGTAACAAAATATGATTCAACTAATCGCTGATTGCAATAAATATATTTCACTGATAAAGACACGTATAGAGTGGCATAATATGGTGGGAAATTATATTTCAAATGGATGGAAGATAGAAAATCAAAATTTACATATGCATAGTACTTCATTCAACAACTGTTTGGCACGAATTTTTTCAGCATCCCACAAAATTTTCTCTAAAATACTTTATTTCATGAGACAGTTGTGGTGATTTGAATATGAGTGGTACCTACAGGCTCAAGTGCATAAACACTTGGTTCCCATTTCGTGGAACTATTTTTAAAAGATTAGGAGGTGTGGCCTTGTTGGAGGAGATGTGTCATTGGGATTAGACCTTGAGGCTTCAGAAGCACATGATATTCCCTGCCCCACCCCTTTCTCGACCTTACAGATCAAGATGTGAATTCTCAGCTCTTCCTGCTGCCATGCCTTTGCTCCTCCATCACCAACTCTAACCTTCTAAAACCAAGAACCAGATGAAACACTTTCTTTTGTAGCTTGCTTGATCATGGTGTCTTGTCACAGCAGCAAAGAAGAAAATAGAAAATGTAGTGCCACAATGTTGACAAATGCAAAACAAACTGAAAAGTGTTGTATCTTCTGGGATCTCAGTAGAATAAAAATGAACAAGCAAACAAACAACAACAATAGTAGACACACAAAGTCTTGAAGATTGAATAACTAACTAATTTAACAAAGGATCAAAGAGAAGAAAAGAAAAATTGAGAATAATAAGGAGGCCATCAGGAGATGTATACAGATGAGAAGATTACTAGGGGATGAATATGATCATGCCAAATTGTTTACATATATGAAACTAATGAAGTAAAAATGTCAATAGTAATTAGGAGGAGATAAATATTGTACATGGTCATAAAGTTGATTTCCTTTAAAAACACAAAGATGATTCAACACACATGAAATATAAAAGAATGTAATATTGCATATAAGTAAATTCAACCTCTAAAAGTCGTTATGCAGAAAATAATGTAGACAAAATTTATTGTACCTTCAGGATAAATAATTATGAAGAAATACAGGATAAGAACATGATAATATAACACAATGAAGGAAATACAGCTTATCTACGCTGGAGAAATGAAATAATTTTTAAGTAAAAATGAGCCTTTCATCTCCTTTATCCCTCTTAAATTCAATATTGTACTCAAAACCATAGTAAAACCAGTAAGCCACAAGAAAGAAAAGATCCAAACTAACAATGAATAACTTATACTCCCCTCTTAAACAGAAAACAGAGTTCTTTATTTCAAAAACTTTAAAGCTTAGGAAGATAGACAACCTTTTACAAGCTCATGTTTAGTTTGTGTGATGTACAAGTTTTTTCATATCACAATGCTTTGATATTATTATTATTATTATTATCAGAAGGAATACATTTATACAGATCTTTATACTGATAGATGATGGATTATATAGACAATAAAAATTTTACAGAGATAGATAATATGATAAAGAAATTCTTAATTGCCCTGACTGTTTGCAAGCAGCTCTGATTATATTAGGAATTACTGATGGATGCCTAATTACCTTATGCTGATCACTGAGGTAAGTTTTATGTTAGGACCCAATACTGCTTAGTTAGGTACTAAGGAACATGGAGGTGTGCAGCATGACCATGGGCTGTGTATTTGAGATGACTAATCAGCAGAGGAAGGAGGAAGGAAGTGAAAGTAAACACTGAGTTTGCTTCAGAGAAGCATGGGCATTTCTAATGGAGGACTCCTAAGTGGAGTGCAACAAATGAGGTCAAACCTAACACAATGGGAGCTTACTACATGTCTCTTTTAGAAGATGGGGTTTTTCCTGATAACAAAATCTGTTTGTATATGCTGTTGGAGGATAAGGTAAGAAGGTGCACACTTGAAAGACAAATAGTTACAGGTATGAAGTTGCAACCATAGGAAAAGGACAAGCTCATATTTGGACCACATGCCTAAGTTCTTTAAAAGCTCAACTATATTGTCACTTCAATCCCACCCCCAGAGCCTGTGGTGAAAGGATGAGTGTATTTGATGGTTTTCTGTGGATGCAATTGTAACATAATTCTGAGTGTGAATTCCAGTCCAAAGTAAATGCTGTAGGACCAGTTCAGTATGTGTGTGTGTGTGTGTGTGTGTGTGTACACCTGCATGAATGTATTTGAAGAAGTTACAAAATGATGACAAGTTTTTCCTTAAATAGATCATTAACTTACTTTTTCAGGCAGGGTTTCTCACTGAACATGGAGCTTACAAACTTAACAGCACACCAGTAAATTCTAAAGATCCTCTGGTCTCTGCATCACCTTTAGATCACAGTGCTAGAATGATGATTATGCCTTGCCAGGCCTGAATTGGGCTGATGGTCAGATTTAGGTTCTTATGCTTGCAGCACAGTTACTTTACAAACTAAACCATCTACCCTGGACAGGATCGATCTTTGACAAACACGTATGCACAACACTGTGTGTATATTAGAAGCGAATAATGGTAAACCACAGAAGACTTAGCCACACTTTAAGCCACATGGCATTTACAAGTGTGGATGGATAAAAACTCTAGCTAACAATTTGTGAAACAGCAGTAAAGAAGCAGTCAAATCGTACTTGGAAGGGATGTGATGTCAGCTAGAGTCGGCACAAATTTGGCAATGCTGGTGTCCACCTGTGGCCCCAGTGCTCAGCAGATGGAAGAAGAAAGAACAGAAGTTATTGTTATTTTCGCCATAATCCAGCAAGTCTAGGATCTTACTTTCTCTGTTAATTATTCTATTTTAAATTAAAATGGATCCCAGTTCACATTTTCTCTTGATCCCCATGAAAAAAGCATGATTGGAATGTGAGGATTCAACAAGTGGGTAACTGCGACAAGGCTGGGTCAGATTTACAGGGTCAGCCTTCACACTCCTCTGTGTCTTCTCTACTCTGTCGATGTGCCGAGAGTGAGTGACCACAGACAGCATGCCTCTTTAGGTCTGAGGACCAGCCCATTCTACAGTCCTTAGATCTGACTTGGTGATGTTTCCAACCGATACATAACAACTTGCTTGGTGAACTGTTCTATTTTACTGTATTTGAGTAGATGGTCTTGTACATACAGCCAATAAGAAATCTTTCCCTGCATGAATTTCAGTCTATTCTCATGTTATTTTAGGTCAATATTGGTGACTCCATCCAAAAAAGAGAGATGAGGGGAGAAATGATCTGATGACACTTAAATCTAGCAGCCTCAAGATAGAAGATTTGCAAGTTAGCAAGTTTTTTCTTCTGTCTTTCTCTCTGGCCCTGACAACTTACAGAAGTAATTATATCACCCCCAAGAGCTGTCCCTTTCTCTCCAAGTTTCTTTGTATTTGAGGCAGTGGGTGACATTTCAAGGACACTGGAGAGCAGTAGTAAAGAGCCTGGGATTTTAATTTTTAATTTTTATTTTTTATTTTGTCATGACAGGGTATCTCTGTGGCTTTGGAGACTGTCCTGGAACTAGCTCTTGTACACCAGGCTGGTTTCAAGCTCACAGATATCCACCTGCCTCAGTTGGGAACAGAAGGTTACTTCTGTGCATCTAGTTACTACTGACCTATAGTACTCTATTTCTCTCTCTCTTCCTCTCTCTCTGCCTCTCTCGGTCTCTCTCTCATTGTCTGTCTCTCTCTCTCTCATACACACAAACACACACACACACTTGTATCAATTCCTTCTGCTGATTATTGGAGCTAAGGGGTGGACAATGTCCCCCACTCCCTTACTTTATCATATTTTCCCAGCAATTTTCTCTGGCTCTAAAACCTGTGGTCTTTGTAAATAAACACTGTTTGTGTCATTCCTCAGCTGTTCAAAGCCTAAGGCTCAGACTCTCTTTGGGAACAACACACACCCATTGCAGATCAGCTAAAAGAACCAACAAACAGCAAACCTGTTTGAAGGGTTTCTTCCCTGGGGAAAAATATGCACGTGAAATTCCACCTTAAATAACAGACACAAATACAAATGATTTGGGAAAGTAAGAAAAGTCTGCTCAAGTCAGGCCATCTCTATTTCAAAAGAAAGCTTCTGTCTCATGCCTTCCTAGGAGAAAGACCTAGACCAGGCACATTACGTTTTATGGTAGCAACACAGGAATGTGGACATAGAGAAAACTCCAAGACCATAACTCTCTGAACATTCTTGGAATATATCCTTACCTTTCTTCCATTCTCTGGTCTAGAGGTGGAGAGCTGTCCAACGGTGAAGAAGACTCGTTCCAAGATTAATGAGGATTCTCCTTCCTTGAGTTGGGATTTGTCTTCAGTACTGAGTAAGTGATTCTGGTCCAGGTGAAGCTTGTAAAAATGTTGAGCTGAACTTGTGACTTCCTGTGTATATACTGGGAACAAGTCACACACAAGAGATGTTTGAATTCAGATGCCCACTAATATGCTTCTTGGCATCTGTCCCAATTACACTCATATCAACCTTTCCCATCCCATCCTTTTAGGTCTACTTGTGGCCAAATAATTACTCTTCCCTCTTTTACAGACCAACTCCCATCATAGGTAGCAATATTATGTGGTTTCCAATTGGGTTTTAAGAGTAGATAACTGAAACAGAAGCATATCAGTCTT
Source organism: Mesocricetus auratus (assembly GCF_017639785.1). Taxonomy (NCBI): domain Eukaryota; kingdom Metazoa; phylum Chordata; class Mammalia; order Rodentia; family Cricetidae; genus Mesocricetus; species Mesocricetus auratus. Next base: position 16,373,861 of record NW_024429211.1, read on the forward strand.
TCCCTTCCCATGGTAACTGGTTCACATTTCTTGTAAATAATAGAAATTGTTGGACAGTGGGGTTTCTATAGGCTTCCGTATGCCAAGCTTTTTGCCACTTAATGATATGATTATGTGTTTGTTTCTTTCAGTTTTTATGTGGTTTCTTACATTGATTGACTTGTGTCTGTTGAACCAAACCTGCATCTCTGGGATGATGACTATTTGGTTATTGTGGATGAGCTTTTTGATGTGTTCTTGGATTCACTTTGCAAGTATTTTACTGAATAAATTTGCACCTGTGTTCATAATGGATATTTGTTTGCAGTTCCCTTTCTTTGTTGAATCTTTGTATGGTTTAGGTACTAGGGTTGGTGTGGCCTCATAAAATGAATTTGACAATGTTCCTTCTGTTTCCATTTTGTTGAATGATGTGAAGAATAATGATGTTATCTGTTCTTTGAAAGTCTGGTAGAATTCCATGCTAAAACCACCTGACCCTGGGCTTTTTTTTTGGTGGTGAGAGTTTTAATGACTGCTTCTATTTCCTCAGGAGTTATAGGTCTAATTACATTGTTTATCTGATCTATTAAGAAAATGGTTTCTATTAAGAAAATGATCCATTTCTTTTAGATTATCCAGTTTGGCAAAGTATAAGATTTTAAATATGATGTAAAGATTCTTTGAATTTCGTCACTGCCTTCTGTTACACCACCTTTTAGTTTCTGATTTTGATATTTGGATGATTTTTCTTTGTTGTTTAGGTAGAATGGAACATCGTTTGTCTATTACATTGTTCATTGATTCTTTATGTTGTTCTTTTTGTTTCTATTTTATTTTTAATATTTCAGTCCTCATTTTGATCATCTTCACGGCTTTTACTTTTCTGGGTTGAACTTGCTACTTTTTGGTCTAGAATTTTCTGGTGTGCTATTAAAATGCTAGTATGAGATCTCTCTGATTTTTTATGTATGTATTTACTTCAATGAACTTTCCTCTTCGCTTTCATTGTGTTACACTAGCTTAGGTATGTTATGTTTTCATTTTCATTGACATCTAGAATTTCTTTATTTAGTTCTATTATTAACCAAGAAGTCATTCAGTAGAGAGTTGTCCAGTTTTCACAACTTTATAGCCTTTCTGTTTTTTCTCTTGTTGAGGTCCAGTTTTAGGCCACAGTGTTCTAATAGGATGCATGGGAAATGAAGTTATAGAACAGATCTGGAATCAAATGGATCAGTTCATTTATTCAGTAATATACTTGCTCAGTAACAGTTACTGGGGTAAGACAGGACCCTGAAGTCTAATAGTATTAAAGTGTACTGATTTGCATGCCTATGGTAAAATTTAGTTTGTTCAAGGGACAGAAACAAAATAGATATTTTTTTAAATTAAAATTGAATTGCCTTTCTTTTTTTTTAATATGGCACATTTTTTTATTTTAAATTTAGATAAGAAACAAGGTTGCTTCACAAGTCAGTTCCAGGTCCCTCTCCCATTCCCTCCCCTCCTCCCGTGCCCTCCTCCCATCCCCCCCCGTTATCCCCTCATTCCCCCAGGGAGGGTGAGGCCCTCCATGGGCGTGTCCATAGTCTGTCCTTTCATTTAGGGCAGGGCCTAGACCCTTCCCCAAGAGTTCAGGGTGAGAGTGCACCTCACATTGTTCTATGGGAGTCCAAAGTCCGTGTGTATAATTGGGATGGGTACTGATCTGCTGCCCAAGGATCAATAGATTACCTAGGCCTCCTCACTGACACCCAGATTCAGGGGGGTCTTGATCAGTCCCATGCTGGATTCCCAGGCTGATGCCTGGGATTCAAGAGTTAACCTTTGTCTGGTCAGCTGTTTCTGGGGGTTAAACCAGCCCAGTCTTAATCCCTTTGATCATCAGTCCTCCCTCTCTGATACTGGCTTTCTTGAGTTCAGCTCAGTACTTAACAAGCCACTAAATGAAGTTTCTGTTTCCCAGACTCTCTGGCCATAGGATTGTAGGCTGGCACTCCCCAGATCTATGTCTAAAATCCATATATGAGAGAATACATGCCATGTTTCTCTTTTTGTGACTGGGTTACCTCACTCAGGATGGTTTCTTCTAGTGTCATCCATTTACCTGCGAATCTCATGATTCCATTATTTTTTTTTCTGCTGAATAGTACTCCATTGTGTAGATGTACCACATTTTCTCTATCCACTCTTAGGGTGAGGGACATCTAGGTTGCTTCCAAGTTCTGGCTATTACAAATAAAGCTGCTATAGTCACTAAACATACAATATGTGTAGGGAAGATGCCACAGTGGCTTAATTTTCTTGTATGTAAGTCTGAAAAATCTATGTTGGAATTCCTAGAACCCACATAAGGCCAGGCGAAATAGTGTGTTCATCTGTAACCCCAGAATTTCAATGGCTGGATGGGAGATAGAGACATGAAAGTCCCCAGGAACTCATACTAGCTCATGTGACCTGAACAGTGGCTAAAGGGATCTAATCTCATATAAGTAGGAATTTGAGGACAAATATCCAGGTTTTAGGATTTCCACAGGTCCTGTCTCATCTTGCTGTGTCATGAACACACACATACAAACACAGAATCACACACAAACACACACACACACACGCATGCATGCACAGACACATGAAAGTTCATTAACCAAAGAAATTAATCTTTTCTGAAGTGAAAGCTCTTATCCCTGTCACTTGAAACCTAGAAGTAAAGTTGTGATTCAATGTGCTACTCTATAAAATTCACCATCCATTTCCATTTACTCTTAACACTGTCCATCTTTATGAATCACCCCATCCTGTGTTAACTCTACAATGCCTCCAATTTGACCCAATGTTCTTTGCTGTAATTCTAAAACCAAACAGGTCCAATGACCTGGGATAGATGTGTGAAGTCAGTTAAATGAACTGTGACTACCTGTGTCTAACAAGTGGCCTCAGATTGCTTGGTCCATTTTTATTTTTACAATTTCAGTGGTTTGAATGAACATTTTTCCAATCAAATTTGTTTCCTTAAGTTTCTAATAATGGTTATAATAATTGCCAGTAAGTTCCTTTACCTCATTCCTCTTCTGCCCCCGAACTTTCCCACCAGTAACCATTACCTACTTTATTTATTTGCTCTAATGTTTTTAGCATAAGCAATGTTTCAAGCCTAGAATAAAGTTTTCTAATTTGGCACACCTACAGATAGAACAGTGTGCACATTTGCAGCATTTGTGCTTATAGCCTCACACAACGTTCAAGAGAATTTTGCCTCTAGAGCTTAATTTTACCTCTAATCAAATCTAAACTTTCACGATCAGCTCATCAACCAAGGCAGAATCAATTCATGCTTCATTCTATGCTACTCTTTCTCCTACAGGGGTTATACCAGGTTTTCTCTATCATCCTGTATGCGAGATAACTAAGAATCTTACTCTTAATAGTAGGCACTGCTTATCTCTTGTTCTTATGTCTTTCTCCTCTCAAATTCCTTTTGTTTGGGCACAACTATTAGAAATGAGCGAATTTTGGATTTCTATGATCTGCTTTACTCCCTGTTCCTACACTCTTTCCATTAACATCTGACATCACCTAATATTAAGGTTTTCCTTAGGCTCTTGTGTTAAGAGAAGCTTTTTCTTTGAGAGAAGGAGCCGTTCCGCCAACCTGATTCCAGATCCGCATCAGTCCCAAATAAACACACAAGAGGCTATATTAATTATGAAGCTGTTGGCCTTTGTTTGTTTCTTACTGGCTAGCTCTGACTTAATTAATTACCCCATAATTGTTAATCTAAGTATTTCTCTTACCGGAGAATAGTTCCAGGCTTCCTACCCTATGGCGGTTACATCTCGAACTCTCTTGTGTTTCTCCTTCCCAGAATCCTCCTGGACTCCTAGCCTCACCTAACTAGATTCCTATAGGCTCAACAGTATTTATTGGCAAATAACAGGCAAATAACAGGACTTCCCCAACATCTCTCTTTTCTGTTTAAAAAAAAGAAAGGTCTTAATTTTAACATAGTCAAATTGTATATGACAGAACAGTTATCAAGTAAGAACATAGTTACAATATTTTAGCAAGATTTAAAGAAAATATCATCCATCCCATCCTTGTGAGTCCAAAGTCCTATATGTAGCTTATCTTTTATCATAACTAAGGAAAACTATAATTATAACTATCTGTCTTCAACTCCATCAAAGACCACAGAAGGATAATATATAAACACTAGGATTGACAGAGATATCTTACTGCCTGGACAGTCATCCGAAGTTCCTTTGTAACGTTGGGGCATCCATCTTCAGCCCATAGGCCACAATGTGTCTGGAACACTTCTCAGCAAAGCAGGAAATTTCAAAACTGTCCATCTGCATCAGCAGTCTGTCAGTCATTTTTCTGTGTCCTGCAGAAAGTCTGGTAGACTCTTTCATGAAGCAGGAACCTGTAAGACTGAGTTCAGCAGTCACTTTCCTGTGGGTCCTGCATGTTCAATTTATACAGCAACAGTCAAGTAGTACAGGCAAGAGTAGTTTTTTTTCCCAAATGGCTAATCTTGCCATGTTGAAAGTAAGCTCCATAACAAGTTTCTTCGATGCCCATATTCCTCTCAGATGTAATTGGTGCTGCCAGGAGCAGACATTTCTCATTGTCAAGAAAAACCCTAAACCATTTTAAATGCCATTTTTCTGAAGGTCTTTGAGAGATTTGAAGACTATCTATCTCAAATATATTTCTGTATATCTAGAAAATATAACTTACCTAACTATAACTTCTATTATAAGTAACTATAGTCTGTATTCAATTATGCATTACATTTTAAAAGATCAGTATAAGTACAATACTTAATCAAGAGGAGAAATGTACACATCACAAAATTGACCTTGAATTTGTATCAATAAATAAAAAACAATACCCATACCATAATTCCCCTTTTTACCACTAAAAGGAGATTGGTTGTGATCATTAACAATCCCATTTAAATGAAAACAAAGATTTATAAACAAGATGGGAATTGGGACGTCGCTCATTCCAAACTGCTTCCTGCTGGAAGGGGGCGCTGTTTATACCATGGGGATCATGACAAAACTCAGAAACCTGTATAAGTCCGAATTTTTGGGGTCTGTAAAACTGCATCATCTTAGCCGTCTCAATTGTTGGAAAACCTGGTCCACTGCTTCCGGGGGTCTTGGTTCGTCAAACCACAGAAACATGGAAGGAATCCTCAGCTTTTCATTTTCTGTAGAAACATAAATAAAAACTCCTTTTCCGAGTAACATATCCTTATGCTTAAATTTTGAAGTCAAGGTATTTTCAAAAGATAAACGTTGGATTAATTCAGCAGCATTTATAATCAAGTGTACTTTAGCAGCTGTTCCTTCCTTAGCAATCAAAAAACTGAAAAACACAAAAGCATACAGTATCCAGACTTTCTGTGTATTTTCATCTTTGCGTGGCTTATTTATCTATTATTACTTTATTTCTTTTTTATTTCTTTTTCTCTGAGACAGGGTTTCTCTTTGGAAATCCGCCTGCCTCTCCCTCTGAAGTAAATCCTACCAGCGTGCGCCACCACAATGCGGGCTTTTGTATTTATATACCATTTTGCCGTTTCATTTTCTCTCTCAATCCCACGTATATTTTTAAACACACTGTAAACCTTATAGGTTTTGTTCATCCATGTCTGACTTTACTGTAAATCTTTATGTTTTTCTGGCCAAGTGTCTTATCTGTAAAACCGTGGCTGTTTTAAACTGCCATTTCAAGATGGCGGGCGTAAGCGTGATTTCAGCTTACTGCCTCAGTCCATTCTGACATCCAGAAAAAGATGCCACTTCTAGCTGTACGTACACACTTTTCAATTGTTAGCAGATTCTCTTAAAACAAACTTGGTGGTTTTTTTCTTGTTTTTTTTTCTTTTTATGCTGAGTCAGGAAGACTCCAGTAAGTGAGCTGCATGAATCTCGGCTTGTGGCTAGCAAAACAGAGCACACCTGAAAAAATGCTGCTACCAAAAATCTGTGCTTCTCTCCGTTCTTCTGTTTCTAAAAGTACTTTAAAGCTTTTGTTATTTTGCGTGGAAATTCATGATCCCACTCCTGACACCATTCTGTTAAGAGAAGATTTTTCTTTGAGAGAAGGAGCCGTTCCGCCAGCCTGATTCCAGATCGACATCAGTCCCAAATAAACACACAAGAGGCTATACTAATTATGAAGCTGTTGGCCTTTGTTTGTTTCTTACTGGCTATCTCTGACTTAAGTAATTACCCCATAATGTTAATCTAAGTATTTCTCTTACCAGAGAATAGTTCCAGGTTTCCTACCCTATGGCGGTTACATCTCGAACTCTCTTGTGTTTCTCCTTCCCAGAATCCTCCTGGACTCCTAGCCCCACCTATCTAGATTCCTATAGGCTCAACAGTACTTTATTGACAAATAACAGGCAAATAACAGGACTTCCCCAACACTCTTGCAGTTAAAATCATTCTCTCGACAACATTTATGCAAATCTGTAATGTCAATAAACTACTTTGACTCTTTCAGACTAGTAACAAGGTGTATTGGAAAGTTCTTGTTGAGAATCCTGAATTCACTGTCACACTTGAAACATTCTTAATAACATCTCCTCTGACTCACTCAGAACAGAAATATCATGGGGAATTTTTCCTTATGCAATGGTCATTTCTTCTGTAGCACTAACAATGTGAAACCAGAGGCAGCCAGCAGTGTGATTTGTATAAAGAAAGCAAGGAGAGCAGGTAGCACATATGCTACTGGGGTCATGCTCGAATTGTGCAGCAAACTACCTATTGGCCTTGTCAAAAATTGGTCAGATTCTGCAGGGTCTTGACACAAGGAGAATTGGTTCATAATATTCTCAGGCCTTGTTCCCTGAAAAAAATCACGTGACCTCCCTGGCAGTTCTTGATGGTTTATGACATGCATCAAACACTCGAGGGAGCAAGCAAAATAATGACACTTCTATGACAGGCCTCAGCTCTGAGAGGCGATGCAAGCACACAATCTTCTTCCTTACATGAATATCAGAGGACATCTTCTCTCCATGGCATCAAATCTGAATGTTTGGGGTGAAATGGGCTGCGTTAGAAGGGAGAATATTTCAGAGGCAAGCTTGTATCCCGCCTTTCCCCATAGAAAGTACCAGACCCCTGTATTCAGTGTTCTGTGGTAGAATCAGCAGGATGTGAGCTCAGAGAAAACAGCATACCAAAAACTCTGCAAGTTCATGCAATATATCCTGACCTTTTTTCCATTTTACAGTCCGAAGATGGAGAGCTGGCCAGTGCTTAAGGGGAGGGAGACTTTTAGACAGTTCACAACTTTTTTTCTCTAATTCAGCAGGTTCTTCTATTAAGTGAATAAGAGTTAAATGACCACATGAAATTTGTGCAAACTCTGACCAGACACTGTGACCTTCTGTGTGTGTCCTGGGTGCAAATCATGTATCAGATACATTTGAATCTGGATCCTCACTAAAGGGTTTCCTCATGTCTGTCTCCTTCCACTCACACGTAAGCCTAACCCATTAGGTAATATTCATTCACATATCTCTAAGTAATTGTGATTCTCAGATTGCAAACGCCCACTGTAGGCAGTAACATCAAGGATTATGAGCTTGCATTCTAGTACTTTATGACTAAAGAATAAATGTATCATTGGTTCACTCAACACACTTAATGGCCAAACTGAAATTACTCTTTTGGTGTTTTCTTTATTATAACACAGTACATTCATATGTATAACTCAGTTCAAAATTACATAAATATACATACAATGAAATAGATTCTGAATTCCAGTTTCCAGATATCACCATTTCCTAATTTCAATGTCTGGTTGCTTTTTTCATCAGGGTCTCTGAATAAAAACTTATTTTCGTTGACTATTTGTTCATATGATATGGATTCACAAACTTTCTGGGGGAAGGCAGAATTTCACTAAGGGAACACATACTTCTTGCTTTCTTTCCTTTGTGAAAAGTTTTCATTATTCATACTCTTCCAATGTAAATTCGAACATTACCTAATCAGTCTTATTTCAAATTATTTCCCTTGAGTGTTCTTAATGTTAAAATATTTTATGCTACTTAAATATGTGATATCACTTAGGAACTGACAAGGATATCAAACTTTAGCTGCATTAGGAAAATAATTTCTGTGGTTTGGATGCAGTTGAACTATCTACTCCCCAAGTATTAATGTGATTGTTGCTTGTTCTCTAGGATGGTGTCTTTGGAAAGTTTTGTGAAACATTTAGCAGGCAAACCTAAGGGGATGGTCCACAGCATATTGGGGCTATGATCTCAGATGTCAGTTTGGAGAGGAGGCTCTGTGTTTAAAGCATGTACTGCTCTTGCAAAGGACTTTGATTCATTTGCAAGAAAATGAGGCAGCTCAAAACAATCTGTAGCTGCAACTTGAGGGGATCTGATGTTTATGTCCTCTTCAGGAACCTGAACAAATGTCGACATATCCCCCCCACTTTTTAAATTAATCTGTTTTTGTTTCTGTTTTCATATATCTGTAGATAAATTCTTTGTATTGTATAATTACTAGGAGTCATTCTCCATATCTCTGGCAAAAGGAACAAATGGCTCTTCAATTAACCTATGCTTGTGTTGTCTATTAGCATATTAAGGTCTATGGTATTTGATAGCCCCCTCAGTCCCTACAAACAAGTACCTGTTACAGAGTCATGCTGCCTGGAATACCCTGCCCCCTACCCTAAACCTCTCAGATCATGAGCTTCCCTTCACTTCACTTCCTCGAGCTTCTATTTTCTCCTATATAACCTAGCCATTTTGGTTATGCACTCTCTTGGCTCCTGGTAATATTTGGTAATCTTTAATTTTTTTCTTGGGTATACTCCTGGACCTCTCTTCATCTGTTTACCTTCTCTCCTCTTACCTCTCACTTCTCCCCCAACTAAGGCTGAATGGGGGAGTCTGCTAGCCCAGTTCAGTCTGCTGATCCAGTTTAGTCTGGATCCTTCTAGCTATACCAGCCTGTGCTCTCCATCACATCTATGGCAAAAAATGTCCTCAACCTATACCTAGGAATGATCTTATCCTCATTTTCTTTTACTCAGAGTTTTCAATAGCTGTGATAAAATACTGGGCAGCTACAGTATAAAGAGTTAAATGTGGGCTTTCCTTTTCAGAGGGTGAGTCCATGTCCATGATGGTAAGGAACATGGTAGCAGGCAGGTAGGCAGGCATGTTTCTGGAGCAGTATGTTAGAAATTACATTTGATCCACGTGTGTAAGTCAGAAAGCTGAGAATAGTGAACACTTTTGAAATCTCAAAGTCCACCATCATAGAAACAAATCCTCCAATAAGGACACACCTCCTAATCCTTTCAAAACAGTTCAGCTGGCTAAGGGTTAAACATTCAAATATATGAGCCTATGGGGGGTATTTTCATTCAAACCAATGCAGTATTGTTCAGTGTTTCGTAAATTGACCTATACATGTCTTTTAGGCACACTTGACTTAAGAAATTATTTCACTAGGAGCAGCTGTTCCAGAGGCAGGATCAGGTACAACAGGCCCGGCTTCTGGGCCTGTGTTCTAGTGCCTGGGTATTGCCTGGGAACTGCACAGAGCTTCCAATCCAGGCAGGAGCCAAACACCACAGATTCCAGGACTTCTCTCCCACCAACGAGACCAGGAAAACAGAGGAGCCAGGGAGACCAGGGGAGCAGCTGTTCAGGGAGTAGGATCAGGTACAACAGGATCCAGCAAAGGGTCCAGGGGAGCAGGTGGGAGGCTAAGCACCCAAGATTCCTGATCTTCTTCTCTACCCATGTGACCAGAACAAGGACAAGGAATAGAAGATCCAAAAGATTATTGGACTTGATAGCACCCATCAAAAGGGAACTCTGGTCCCCTAACCACCAGACCACTATGGGGCTCTTTCTGCACCCACTAGAAGAAGAGATGGGAAAACAACAATACAAAAACACTCTCAGCAACAGAAAAACAAATGTGACACCAACAGATTCTAGAGACTCCACACCAGCAAGTCTTCAACATACCAATGGAAAGGAAGCAGAAGGGAATGACCTTAAAAACACTTTCATGAAAATAATAGATGCCCTAAAAGAGGATATAGGAAAATCCCTCAAAGAAACAGAAGAAAAAAAACAAACCAAAAATTGCAAGAAATGGAAGTAAAAACAAACCAAATAATCCAAGAAATGGAAGAAAAAACATACCAAAAAAGACAGGATATGGAAGAAGAAACAAAGCAAAAAATGCAAAAAAATGGAAGAAAAAAACAAAGCAAAAAATGAAAGAATTGTAAGAAGAAACAAACCAAAAAAGACAGGAAATGGAAGAATAAACAAAGCAAAAAATGCAAAAAATGGAAGAAAAAAACAAAGCAAAAAATGAAAGAATTGTAAGAAGAAACAAACCAAAAAAGACAGGAAATGGAAGAATAAACACAGCAAAAAATGCAGGAAATGGAAGACAAAGCAAACAAAAAAATGCAAGAAATGGAAGAAAGAACAAACAAAAAAATTCATAAAAGGGAACAAATGGATGAAAAGATAAACTGTAAATTGCAAGAAACAATGCAAACACTGCAAGAGTTGAAAACTGAAATAGAGACAACAAAAAACACAATGTGAAGAAAGGCAGGAAATAGAAAAGCTGGGCAAACTGTCAGGTACTACTGATATGAGCATTAACAACAGAATAGAAGAGATGGAAGAGAGAATCAAAAGTGTTGAAGATACACTAGGAGAAATAGATTCATCAACCAAAGAAAACCTTAAGTCCAACAAATGCTTAACACAGAACATGCAGAAAATATGGGACACCATGAAAAGACCAAACGTAAGAATAATAGGTATAGAAGAAGGAGAAGAAAATCACCTCAAAGGGGCAGAAAACATATTCAACAAAATCATAGAAAACTTTCCCAACCTTTAGAAAGCCATGCCAATGAAGGTACATGAAGCTTACAGAACAGCAAATAGAGTGGACCACAAAAAAGTACCCTCGCCACTTAATAATCAAGACCCCAAATATACAGAATAAAGAAAGAATATTAAGAGAAGCTAAGGAAAAAGGCCAAGGAACATATAAAGGCAGACCTATCAGAATTTCACTTGACTTCTCCATGGAAAGTCTGAAAGCCAGAAGGTCCTGGATAGATATTCTACCAACACTAAGAGACCATGGATGCCAGCCCAGACTACAATACCCGGCAAAGCTCTCAATCACTATAGATGGAAAAAACAAGATATTCCATGAATAAATTAGATTTAAGCAATATGTATCCACTAACCCAGCCCTACAGAAAGATTTGCAAGTAAAACTCCAACCCAAGGAAATTAACTACAACCAGAAAAACATAAGCATTAGAGAATCCCTCTCTACCAACAGCCAAAAGAACAAAGGTGTGAAATTTCACACATAATTCCACCACAGGAATAATTGCAAATTGAAGAACGATGAGCAATCAATGATCATTAATATCCCTCAACATAAATGGCATTAACTCACCCATAAATAGACACAGGCTAGCAGAATGGATTCGAAGAGAGAACCCTTCCTTCTGCTGCATAAAAAAACTCACCTCACCTTCAAAGACAGATATTACCTGAGAGACAAAGGTTGGGAAAAAGTCTTCAAAGCAACCAAGAGTTGGTTCTTTGAGAAAATCAACAAGATAGACAAACCTTTGTCCAAACTTACCAAACAGCAGAGAGTGAATATGCAAATTAACAAAATCAGAAATGAAAATGGGGAATTCTGCACTGAGGCCATCTGGACCTCGACTTTTTTTGGTTGGGAGACTTTTGATGACTGCTTCTATTTTCATAGGGTTTATAGGTCTATGTTTATAGGTTTATATGTCTATCTGTTCTTGATTTAGTTTTGGCAAGTGATAGTTATCCAGGAAGTCGTCCATTTCCTTTAAATTTTCAAATTTTTGGAGTACAGGTTTTCAAAGTATGACCTGATGATTCTCTGGATTTCCACAGAGTCTGTTGTTATTTCCCCCCTTTCATTTTTGATTTTGTTAATTTGCATATCCATGCGCTGCCTTTTGGTAAGTTTGGACAAACGTTTGTCTATCTTGTTGATTTTCTTCGTTGCATTGATTCTTTGTATTGCTTTCCTAGTTTCTACTTTATTGATTTCAGCCCTCAATTTGATTATATCCTGGAATATACTCCTCCTCGGGGAGTTTGCTTCTTTGTGTTTTAGAACTTTCAGCTGTGCTGTTAATTCTCTAATATAACTATTCTCCAGTTTCTTCATGTGGGCACTTAGTGCTTTGAACTTCCCCCGTAACACTGCTTTCAAAGTGACCCATAGGTTTGGGCATGTTGTGTCTTATTCTCATTGAATTCTTGTAAGTCTTTAGTATCTTTTTTATGACTTCTTTGTCCCAGGAATGGGGCAGTTGAGCATTATTTAATTTCCATGATTTTGTAGGTTTTCTACAATTGGTGTTGCTGTTGAATTCTAATTTTAAAGCATGGTGGTCTTACAAGATGCATGGAGTTATTCCACTTTTTTGTAGCTGCTGAGGTTTGATATGTTGCCAAGTATGTGGTCGATTTTTGAGAAGGTTCCATTTGGTGGTTTGAAGAAAGTACATTCCTTTTTATGTGGATGAAATGTTCTATAGATGTCTGTTAATCCCAGTCATTACTTCAATTAGACTCTCTGCTTCTTTGTTGAGTTTCTGTCTGGTATTCCTGCCTAGTGGTGAGAGTGGTATGTGAAATTTCCCACTATAAGTGTGTTTGGCTTTATATGTGATTTAAGTTTTAGTAATGTTGCTTTTATGAATGTGGATGCCTTTGTATTTGGGGCATAGATGTTCAGGATAGACACTTCATCTTGGTGGATTTCACCTGTGATAAGTATGTAATGACCTCCTTCATCTCTTTTGATTGATTTTATTTTAAAGTCTAGATTGTTAGATATTAGGATTGCTATCCCTGCTTGTTTCTTGGGTCCATTTGATTGGAATATTTTTCCAACCTTTAACTCTCAGGTAATGTCTGTCTTTGAGGGTGAGGTGTGTTTCTTGTATGCAGCAGAAGGATGGGTTCTATCTTCGAATCCATTCTGCTACCCTGTGTCTTTTTATGGGTGAGTTAAGGCCATTAATGTTGTTGGGCTGTGCTGTTAATTCTTTATTATGACTGTTCTCCAGATTTTCATGTGGGCACTTAGTGCTATGAACATTACTCTTAGCAGTGCTTTCAAAGTGTCCCACAAATTTAGGTATGTTGTGTCTTCATTCTCATTGAATTCTAGGAAGTGTTTAATTTCTTTTTTATTTTTTCTGTTACCCTGGAGTGCTGCATTTGTGCATTTTTCAATTTCCATGTGTTTGTATGGTTTCTGCAAATTGCTGTTGAATTCTATCTTTAAAGCATGATGGTCTGATAAGATACATGCAGTTATTCCAATTTTTTGCACCTGTTGATATTTGATATGCTACCAATTATGTGGTCAATTTTTGAGAAGGTTCCATGTGGCGCTGAGAAGAAGGAATATTCTTTTGTGTTTGGATGTTATGTTGTATAAATTTCAGTCAAACCCAATTGAGTCATAACTGCTAATAGTTCCTTTGTTTCTTTGTTAAGTTTCTGTGTTGTAGTCCTGTATAGTGGTGAGGTTTGTGAGGTTTTATGTGTGGTGATAGTTTTAGTAATGTCTCTTTTATGAATGTTGATGCTTTTGTGATTGAGGCATAGATATTCAGAATCAAGACTTCGTGTTGTTCCATAAAAAGTTGAAGATTGTCCTTTCAAGCTCTGTGCTGGTATTTAGATGTGATTGCATTGAATCTGTAGATTGCTTTTGGTAAGACTGCCATTTTTACTCTGTTAATCCTACATATCCAAGAGCATGGGATATATTTCCACCTTCTGGTATCTTCGTTAATTTATTTCATTGAAGACTCAAAGTTCTTGTTATACAGGTCTTTCACCTGCTTGGTTAGAGATATCCCTAGATATTTTCAAGGGTGATGTTTCTCTGATTTCTTTCTCATTCCCTTTATTGACTATATATAGTAGGGCTAATGATTTTTGAGTTAATTTTGTATCCTGCCACTTTACTGAATGTGTTTATCAGCTGTAGGTGTTTCCTGGTGGAATTCTTCAGGTGACTTACATAGACTAACATATCATCTGCAAATAGTGAAGGTTTGACATCTTCCTTTCCAATTTTTCTTGGTTTTATGAGACAGGGTTTCTCTGTTTGGGAGGCTGTCCATCCAGCCTGGCCTCTAACTCACAGAGATCTGCCTGCCTCTGCCTCCCGAGTGCTGGGATTAAAGTCGCGTGCCACCAACCCCCGGCCCTTTCCAATTTTTATCCCCTTGATCTCCTTTTGTTGTCTAATTGCTCTGGATAGAAATTCAAGTACTACATTGAAGAAATATGGATAGAGTGGGCAGCCTTGTCATGTTCCTGATTTTGGAAGAATTGCCTTGAGTTTCTCTCCATTTAGTTTGATGTTGTCTGTCGGTTTGCTGTATTTTGCTTTTATTATGTTTAAGTATGTTCCTGTTATCCCTGATCTCCCCAAGACCTTTATCATGAAGGGGTGTTGGATTTTGTCAAAGGATTTTTAATCATCTAGTGAGATGATCATGTGGATTTTCTTTTTCAGATGGTTTATATGGTGGATTACATTAAAGTATTTTCATATGTAGAACCATTCATGCATCCCTGGGATGAAGTATTCTTGATCTTCGTGAATTATTTGTCTGATGTATTCTTGGATTCAACTTGCCAGTATTTGATATAGTATTGTTGCATCAATGTTCATGAGGGAGGTTGGTCAGTAATTACATATGTTGTTTTGTCTTTGTGTGGTTTGGCTATTATGGTAATTGTAGCCTCTTAAAAAGAGTTTGGCAGTGATTCTTCTGCTACTATTGTGTGGAATAATTTGAAGAATAATGTTATTAGCTCTTCTTTGAATTTTTGGTAGAATTCTGCACTGAAGCCCTCTGTCCCTGACCTGTTTATGGTTGGAAGATTTTTATGGCTGCTTCTATTTTTTAGGGTTTTTTTAGTCTTTTTATTATTTTTCAGTTTAAATTTAGATAAGAAACGAGGTTGCTTCACAAGTCAGTTCCAGGTCCCTCTCCCTTTCCTTCCCCTCCTCCCGTGCCCTCCCCCCAACCCCACCCATTATCCCCTCATTTCCCCAGGGAGGGTGAGGCCCTCCATGGGGGTGTCCATAGTCTGTCATTTCATATAGGGCAGGGCCTAGACCCTTCCCCAAGAGTTCAGGGTGAGAGTGCACCTCATATTGTTGGATGGGAGTCCAAAGACCGTGTGTATATTTGGGATGGGTACTGATCTGCTGCCCAAGGCTCAATAGATTACCTAGGCCTCCTCACTGACACTCACATTCAAGGGGTCTTGATCAGTCCCATGCTGGATTCCCAGGCTTGATGCCTGGGATTCAAGAGTTAACCTTTGTCAGGTCAGCTGTTTCTGGGGGTTAAACCAGCCCAGTCTTAATCACTTTGGTCATCAGTCCTCCATCTCTGTTACTGGGTTTCTTGACTTCAGCTCAGTACTTAACCAAGGGAGTCTGCTTCTTCTTCCATCAGCCACTAAATGAAGTTTCTGTTTCCCAGACTCTTTGGACATGGGAATGTAGGCTGGCACTCCCAAGATCTAGTCTAAAATCCACATATGAGAGAGTACATGCAATGTTTCCCTTTTGGGACTAGGTTGCCTCACTCAGGATGGTTTCTTCTAGTGTCATCCATTTGCCTGCGAATCTCAGGATTCCATTTTTTTTTCTGCTGAATAGTACTCCATTGTGTAAATGTACCACATCTATGTTGCTTCCAAGTTCTGGCTATTAAAAATAATGCTGCTATGAACATAGTGGAACAGACATCTTTGTTGTATGAATGGGCATCTTTTGGATATATGCCTAAGAGTGGAGTTGCTGGGTTTGTGGTAGGTTTATTCGCAATTTTCTGAGGAATCTCCATACTGATTTCCAAAGTGGCTGAAGCAGCTGGCACTCCCACCAGCAATGGAGGATTTTCCCCCTTTCACCACATCCTCTCCAGCATAAATTGTCATTGGTGTTTTTGATTTTAGCCATTCTAACAAGAGTGAGATGGTATCTCAGAGTTGTTTTGATTTGCATTTCCCAGATGGCTAAGGATGTTGAGCACTTTCTCAAGTGCCTCTCAGCCGTTTTAAACTCCTCTATTGAAAACTCTCTATTTAGTTCTGCAGCCCACTTTTTAATTGGGTCCTTTGATGTTTTGGAGACTTGCTTCTTAATTTCTTTGTAAATTTTGGAGATCAACCCTCTGTCAGATGTGAGATTAGTGAATATTTTTCCCATTATGTGGGCTAACTTTTTGTCTTGCTGACTGTGTCCTTTGCCTTACAGAAGCTTCTCAGTTTCAGGAGGTCCCATTAATTAATTGTTGATCTCACTGTCTGTGCTAGTGGTGTTATGTTCAGGAAGCTGTCTCCTGTACCAATTCGTTTAAGGGTACAACCCACTTTCTCTTCTAAGAAGTTCAGTGTGGCTGGATTTATGTTGAGGTCTTTGATCTATTTGGACTTACATTTTGTGAATGGTGACAAGCATGGATCAATCCACATTCTTCTACATGCTAGCCTTCAGTTATGCCAGCACCATTTGTTGAAGATGATTTCTTTATTCCACTGTATATTTTTAGCTTCTTTGTCAATGAGCAGATGTTTGTACGTGTGTAGGTTAATATCCGGTCTTTCAATTCGATTCCATTGGTCTAGGTGTCTAATTTTGTGCCAATACCAAGCTGTTTTCAGGACTATAGCTCTATAATAGAGCTTGAGGTCAGGGATGGTGATGCCTCCGGATGCTGCCTTGTTGAACAGGGTTGTTTTGGCTATCCTGGGTCTTTTGTTTTTCCATACAAATTTGATTATTTTTCTTTCAAGTTCTGTGAAGAATTGCGCTGGGATTTTAATAGGGATTGCATTGTATCTGTAGATTGTTTTGGCAGGATTGCCGTTTTTACTACAATGATCCAAGAGCATGGGAGATCTTTCCATTTTCTGAGTGCTTCTTTAATTTCTTTCTTTAAAGATTCAAAGTTCTTGTGATATAGGTCTTTCACTTGTTTGGTTAGTGTTACCCCATGGTATTTATGTTGTTTGTGGCAATTGTAAAGGGTGATGTTTCTCTGATTTCTTTTTCAGCCCTTTTATCATATGTATGTAGTACGGCTACTGATTTTCTTGAGTTGATCCTGTAGCCTGCCACATTGCTGAAGGTGGTAATCATCTGTAAGAGTTCCCTGGTAGAGTTCTTTGGGTCATTGATGTAAACTATCATATCATCAGCAAACAGTGAAAGTTTGACCTCTTCCTTCCCAATTTGTATCCTCTTGATCCCCCTTTGTTGTGGTATGGCAATAGCTAGAACTTCAAGTACCATGTTGAAAAGGTATGGAGAGAGTGGACAGCCTTGTTTTGTTCCTGATTTTAGAGGAAATGCGTTGAGTTTCTGTCCATTTATTTTGATGTAGGTTGTTGGTTTAATATATATAGCTTTTATTATGTTTAAGTATGTCCCTGTTATCCCAGATCTCTCCAAGACCTTTATCATGAAGGGGTGTTGGATTATGTCAAAGGCTTTTTCAGCATCTAGTGCGATGATCATGTGATTTTTGTTTTTCAGCTTGTTTCTATGGTGGATTACTTTGATGTATTTTCGTATGTTGAACCATCCCTGCATCCCTGGGATGAAACCTACTTGATTGTGGTGAATGATTGTTTTGATGTGTTCTTGGATCCGATTTGCCAGTATTTTATTGAGTATTTTTGCATCTTTAGGGTTTATAGATCTGTTCTTGATTTAGTTTTGGTAAGTGTTATCTATCCAGGAAATCATCTATTTCCTTTAAATTTTCCAATTTAGTGGAGTACAGTTTTTCAAAGTATGACCTTACAATTCTTTGGATTTCCCCAGTGTCTCTTGTTATGTCCCTTTTTTCATTTCTGATTTTGTTAATTACCATATTCTATCTCTGTCTTTTGGTTAGGTTGAATAAACGTTTGTCTATCTTGCTGATTTTTCTCAAAGAACCAACTCTTTGTTTCTTTGATTCTTTATATTGTTTATTTGTTTCTACTTTATTGATTTCAGCTCTCAATTTGCTTATTTACTGGTATCTATGCCTCATGGATTAGTTTGCTTCTTATTGTTGTAGAGTCTTCCGGTGTTCTGTAAATTCTCTATTGTGATAATTATCCAGTTTCTTCATGAGGGCACTTAGTGCTATAAATTTTCCTCTTAGAACCACTTTCAAAGTATCCCAAAGTTTTTGATATGTTGTGCCTTCATTTTCATTGAATTCTAGGAAGTATTTGAATTCCTTCTTTTTCTACTTTCACCAGGGGTGATGCAATTGAGCATTGTTCAATTTCCTTGAGTTTCTAAGGTTTCTGCAATTTGTGTTAATGTTGAATTCTAATTTTAAGCCATGGTGGTCTGTCAAGATACAGGGGGTTATACCAATTTTTTTGTATCTGTTGAGGTTTGTTTTATTGCCAAGTATATGTTTGACTTCAGAGAAGGTTCCTTGTGGCGCTGAGAAAAGGTTATATTCTTTTTGTTTGGGTGGTATGTTCAATAGATGTCTGTTAAGCACAATTTGTTCATGACTTCTGTTAGTTTCATTTTTTCTTTGTTAGGTTTGTCTGTTGGACCAGTCCAGTGGTGAGAAGGGGTTAAGGAATTCTCCCACTATGTGTTTGTGGGGTTTAATGGGTGATTTGAGTTCTAATATTTTTTCTTTTGTGAACATCAATGCCTTTATATTAGGGTATATAAGTTCAGAATTGAGACTTCTTCCTAATGGATTTTTCCTATGATGAAAATGAAAAGACATTCTTCAGCTCTTTTGATTAATTTTAGTTTGAGACCTATTTTATTAGATATTAGGATAGCTACACCTGCGTGCTTCTTACGTCCATTTGATTGAAAATGTTTTTCCCAACCCTTAACGATGAGGTAATGTATGTCTTTGAAATTGAGGTGTTTCTTGTGTGCAGCAGAAGGATAGAGTCTGTCTTCATATTCACTCTGTTATCCCTCTATTTGGAATGGGCTCCCAAAGCTCATTCATAAACCATGGTGAACACTGATCTACTACCCAAGGCCCCAGTGATTTCTGTGGCCTCCTCCCTGGCACTACATTTATGGAGTCTGAATCAGTCTCCTCTTGGTTTCTCAGCCATCAGTCTGGGATTCAAGAGCTCCCCCTTATCTGGTCAGCTATCTTTGTGGATTTCAACATCATGGTCTTGACCCCTTTGCTCATCACTCCTCCATCTCTGTCACTATGTTCCAGGAGTTCCGTTCAGTGTTTAGCTGTGGTATCTGTCTCTGCTTCCATCAATCCCTGGATGAAGGTTCTAGGATGGCATATGAGGTAGACATCAACCTTACCATCAAGGAGTGGCAATTAATGTAGTCTCCCCAATATTGCTTGGTTTGCCAGTTGGTGTTATCCTTGTAGACCTCTGGAGAGCTCACTAGAGTCAGCTTATGCGTCAAGCCTATAATGATTCAATCTATTATGGTATCTCTCATCCTGCTCTCCTGTATTCTTATCTCGACTCAACCTTCCTGTTCCCCAATGCTTTTTCTGCCCACCTCTTATCACCTTCTGTGTTTCTTGGTTCCCTCTCCTTTCCCCCCAATGTTCCCAATATGCTCAGGAGTTCTTGCCCCGTTCCACTTCTATGGGGTATGTTGCATCTCTCTTGGGAACCTCCTTGTTTCCCAGACACACCAGCACTGGGATTATAGGCTGATACTCCCCTGATCCATATCTAAAATCCATATATGAGTGAGTACATAGCATGTTTGCCTTTTTTGTCTGTAAACTAACCCTATATTTCTGCAGTAAGTCTAATTTGAAAATGGTGAGTAATATATTTGATATGTGCTTATCTTTGAAGCCTCAAAGCCCAATCCCAATGACACACTTCCTCCAATTAGGCCATGCCTGCTCAAATAATGACACATGTCCTAATTCTTTAAATATTGCCATTCCCTATGGCCCTATAGGAGACATTTTCATTCAAACAACCACAAAATAATTTTATATTTGCTGAACATTAAAATTTAAAAGCTTCCAAATACATATGATTTATATTGCATATAAGCATCTTAAAATGTTAAATGTATGAATAATTAGTGTAAAGGAAGGAGAAGAGAAACAGGCCAAAGGCAAACAAAACTTTCTAAACAAAATCAGAGAAGTAAATCTGCTCATTATAAAGAAATAGCTCCCTATCAAGGTACAAGACACATACAGAACACCAAATAAAGACAACCAGAAGATAGATTCCACATGACACATAATATTCAAAACACTAAATGTACAGGAAAAAGAAAAGGTGCCAAAAGTTTTTAAGGAAAAAGCATGTCACTATATAAAGGCAGGGCTACTAGAACAATTTCTGACTATGCAATAGGGATTTTCCACCGGATTATCAGACCAGCAAAGTATCAATCACAATTGATAAAAAAGAAAATATTCAAGACTAAAATTTAAAAAAGCAAATTTTACCCACCAATTCTGCTCTATAAAAGTGACAAGAAGGAAAATTTCAGTCTGAAGAGGCTAACTTCACCCAAAAGGACACAAGGAATTGTGCAAGGATTTTCCTGGGGAGATGCAACACACTTATCTGTTCATTCCAATAAAGATCCCATGAGATACAAAGTACAGACACCACAGAAGTACAAGTTGGTGAACCAATGAGTTTTTATCTGGTACTGCTTGCAGTAATATGGCTGTGGGTTACTTACAAGAGCACAAATGACTCAGAGATAGCTGCACCACCACTACCCATTCCAGCATGGGAGGCAGATCAATCACGAAAGCTGGGAGCCTGGAGCACACTGCATAGCATGCAGGCAGCTCAAGAGATTGTAATGTGTTGTTTCCAGTTGGTCTAAACACCGTCTAGGAAGCTTCTCCTGCGCAGCTGGTCAGCTCTCACAGGCTTCATTGCCTTTGGTTTTGCTCTTCTGAGAAGGGTTCTCAACTTTTATCGCCAACTCTGGCAGGGAGAAGCTTAATGAATCTGGTAGGTTTTGGGGACTTCCAAGGTCGATTTGGAGTTACTTAACTTCCTGCTATGAATGCCACTCGACAAACACGATGGTACTGCAGCTCACCATACAGAGTGAAAATAACACACTGTCCAGTCCAGATCAGAGCCAGATAGAAGGGATACTTCGCAGGCAGACTTCCGGAGTGGGGGAGCATGGAGGCCAGGTGACTCAGCTGCCTCCCCAGCAGAGCTTCTAACACTTTCTCTGTGTAAGCCTGGAAGCCCTGGTCAGTCATCCCTTGAGTTGAATTTTAAAATATATCAGGCACTTCCACAGCAGAAGTCTGAAGGCTGACACAGTTGTGGTTTGTCTAGGCTCCTTTCAGCTTCAGCCATTCCCCCGGGAGGATCGTGAAGGTCTGACCCAGTAGCCTCTTCCTCTGAGTCTGCTAGACAAAGGTTGAGATGTTTCCTAGCTCCTTCCAACCCCAGGAACAATACTGCATCCAGTGTCTCCCGATTTTGGTCCCAGAAAAGGTGCCACAACACAAAAATATTTAGTTCTTACTTCCACAGGGGGCCTTTAATCTATTCCCTTTGCAGTTATGCAAGGATGCTTGCCCACCCTTATATAGTGAACTGTGTGCTCCTCTTGGCAGATCCCCGAAGTGGCTCTCCCCTCACCTGTGTGACCAACCAGAGGGGACCCTTACTGTCTTTCTTTTTAAACCTATGGTCCCTTTCTTGCATCCTCCCAAGGAGGAGGCCTGACTCCCACCTTATGTGCTACCATGTACAAAAAACACAAAGGCACCCCATTCCTCCCATCCTACCCCATCTTCCATTTACCCAAAGCGTGCTATGGTTAAGGACAAGCTGCCCTCCTTCTCCAACACTAATTCCCTCTCTTCAACTTCCCCCATATCCACTCCGGGGCATCTTACTACTCTTGCCGCTCAGACAGCCCTGGACCATATTCCTACCTTTGCTGCAGGCCCCTGCCATACAGGGTACCCATCAAAAGGGAAATCAGACCCAAAACAGGAGCCCTTTTGGGTATAAACCCACTTCACTAGAAGTGATATCTGTAATTGGAGAAGCAAGACTTCCCAATTCTCTGAGAAGCCACAATTTCTCTGTTAGAAACTATTTTTCTTTTTTCTTTTTCTTTTTTTTTTTTAGTTTTAAAAGACAGGGTTTCCCCGTGACTTTGGAGGCTGTCATGGAACTCACTATGGAGACCTGGCCTGGAACTCACTGTGATGACCAAGGTGGCTTCGAACTCACAGAGATCAGCCTGCCTCTACTTTCCAGGAGCTGGTATTAAAGGCGCACGCCACCAATGCCCAGCAATTTTTCACACTTACCTATCCACATGGTCAGCAGTTTTTGCTATCTTCACTTACCAGGAGATGGAGAGGATTTGGGGAGAAGCTAGGAAATTAGTTCCAGGGAATGACAGCTCACAGACTACACTACCAGAGGACATTGAGACAGTGATCCCTTCTCTTCAACTCACTGTAACCCCAATTCCAATGAAAGTGAAGACTCCCTAAAAGTCTCTTGCCAGACTCTATTGGCTGCTCTCCAGGTGGCTACCAAGTGTCCCACAAATTTGTCTAAAACTAGTCAGGTGGTGCAGGGAACCAAGGAATCCCCAACTGCCTCCCTGGACTGATAGATGGAAGCATACCATACCTATTTCCCCATAGACTCAGAAGCAGAGGAGACTAAGCTCTTGTGACATAGCTCTTGTGACACAGTCTGCATCTGACATTAGGAAGAAGCTTCAAAATTAGAGGAATTTGAGGGAGAAAACCTCTCCAAGTTAGTGGAGACTCACACCAAAGTTTACAACTGAGGGGTCCAAGAGGGCAGCCAGGCTAGGAAGGTGGTTGCATTAAATGAGGAGCACAGACAGACAAACAGGAAGTCCAGGCATGACCAAGGAGACAGCCCGAGAAGACTGGAGACTTTCATTGGGCAGGCTCCTGCTCCAAAGAAGTCAATGTGCCCTCTGTAAATGTTTTGGGTATTGGTGTAGGGAATGCCCCAATCAGTCAGAGAAAAAAATTCCCCACTGAAGTCCTAAATCTTGAAGAACACTGAGGAGGTAGGTAGGGGCTTTGACTCCCTCCTCGAGCGCAGGGTAACTCTAAAAGTGGAGGGAAAGCCTATGATAGACACAGGAGCTCAACTATCTTTCTTCAAACAGCCAGGGGTAGAGGCCACTAACCACACAGCACACTTACATCTAGCAAGCCACCAGCACCAAGCCATACCCAGAGTCAATTTAGGGAGAGGCACAGGGACTCATTCCTTCAGAGTGATCCCTGATTGTCCTTGTCGCCTCCTGGGATGAGACCTGCTACACAAATTGAGAGCACAGATTTTCTTTAAAGATGATACCATAAGCCTAGATTTCCCTTAAGAGAGGGACCCAAACTGGGAACTTCATAACTTTTCCCTTGGGAGAGGAATGCCACTTTAATTCACCAAAAGTGCCTCCTTAATTCTCCCAGTGTGGGAAAAGAGTAACCCACCCAGATTACCACGTCTAGCCCCAGTCATAGTGACTGAAGCCCTGAGTGGAACCTGATGGGTTAAGCAATATCATCTGAGGCATAAAAAAGCATCAAGGCTCACATCAACCATCTTAGGGATGCAGGGATTCTAGTCCCATGCCAGTCTCCTTGGAACACCCTGCTTCTGCCAGTCAGAAAATCAAGGACCGATTTCAGGCCAGTGCAAGACCTGATAGAGGTAAAATGCATGTATAGGACATTCACCCAACAATGTCAAATCCTTAGAGTTTGCTTATTGTCCACAGAAAAGCAGGTCTATTCTGTCTTGGACCTGAAGGATGCCTTTTTCAGCATCTTTTTTGTCACACAGAATCAGCCCCTGTTTGTCTTTGAATGAACTGACCTGAATACTGGGTCCAATAGCCTATTGACTTGGTCTGAAGTGTCACAGTGATTTAAAAACTCACCAACCCTTTTAGACAATGCCCTCCATGCTGACCTGGGTAAGTACCATACTTCCGGATAAGAAGACTCTGAATGACTGGCACAGACCCTCCAGACTCTGAGAATATCAATTAGAAAGGCTCAACTTTGCACCAGGACAACCACCTAGAAGGTACTCAACCTTCATGAAGGTAAAAAGGCTTTGTCTGCCTTCTGAAAGCAAGCAAGCCATCTTGGGGATTCCAACTCCCATCACCAAGAGGCATATATGGGAATTTCTGAGAAGTATGTGGTGGGCCTCTGTATGAGGCTACCAAAGGCCAGGAGTGAAAACTCCCTTGGACTAAGATTGAGGCTAAAGCTTTTAGGGACCTGAAATGAGCTTTGGTATCTGTACCAGTTCTAGTACTGGCAGATGTATCCAAGACCTTCTGTCTCTTTGTGGACATAAAGTTTCCAAGGGGGTGCTCACTAAAGAACTTGGGCCCTGGTATCACCCTGAAGTGATTTTTTAAATGTATCATAATCTTTACAATATTGGGAATATAAGCTTTCATCGCAGAAAATGATAATAAAAATTGTGTGTATTTTTCCTAAATGTGTCGCATGGTGATGGTAATTTTTAATCATTTTTTATTTTAATTTTAAATAGTTTGTTTTACATGTCAATCCCAGTTGCCTATCCCTCCCCTCCTCCCGCACTCCCCTTCCCCCCCACCCTCCCACCCTATTGCCAAATCCTTCCACATAGGGGATATCAGAGTCTGTCATTTTACTCTGGGTAGGGTCCAGGCACTCCCCTAAGAGTCCAGGCTGAGAGAGCATCCCTCTTTGTGTTATAGGCACACGAAGACTGTTTGTATACCAGGGATAGACACTGATCCACAGCTCAGGGCCCCATAGGTTGCCCAGGCCTTCTCACTGACACTCACATTTGGAGGTCCAGATCAGTCCCATGCTGGCCTCCCCACTGTCAGTCTGGGGTCCAAGAGCTCTCCCCTGTTCAGATCAGCTGTCTATGCAGGTTTTGCCAGCCCATTCTTTGCCAATTTGCTCATCACTCCTCTCTCTCTGCCACTGGGTTCCTTGGGTTCAGTTCAGTGATTAATTGTGTGTTTGCCTCTGCTTCCATCCGTCACAGGATGAAGGCTCCCGGATGGTTATAGACATCAAGTTCATTATCAGGAATGGGCATTCGAGGTGGTCTCTCCACTATTGCTTAGCTTGCCAATTGGTGTTATCCCTTTAGATCACTCGAGGTCACTCTGGTGCCTGATCTGTAGAAAAACCTGCATTCTGTCATGGCTGGATGACCAGCCTGCCTGGGAACAATAGAAGCAGTGGTTCTGCTTGTTAAGGACTCTGACAAATTAACTCTGTGGCAAAACCTGATCATCATGACTCCACATGCAGTGTAGACCCTCTTGAGAACCCCCCACCTCCACCAATGGAAAATCAACCCCAGATAAGCTTTGCCTAACCTTCCATATTTAAATCAGCCTCCACACTGCCTGATAGTGAGTGACAGTCCCTCCATTATTTAAAGGACATAGTTTCTAGCTTCCAAAACACCAGGACCAATTTGATTGGTGTCCTGTTGGCCTCCCCAAATCGAGTGATGTACACCAATGACAGCAGCTTTATAAACGAGAGCCCATAGTTGGCAGGGGCCTGTGTTGTCATAGTGGGAAAAAACCTGGGATGGTTGTCCTGGGTTCTATAAAAGAACAGACTGAGCAACCAGGAGGAGCAAACCAGTGAGTCATACACATCCGTGGCTTCTGCATCAACCCTTGCCTCCAATTTCTTGCCCTCCTAGAGTTCCTGTCCTGAAATCCTTCAATGATGGAAAGTACTGTAGAATTGTAAATCAAACTTTTGCTCCCTGCCTTGCTTTTGTCATGGTGTTTTGTCAGAGCAATAGTAATCAAACCTAAGTCTAACTAAGATTATAAAACACAACGCATCTTTCTTCCACATCTAAAAAACATACCTCCCTATTAGGGATAGATATCGCCTTAGGCCAAAAAGATGAAAAAAATCTATTCCATGTAAGTGGGCCCATGAAGTAATCAAGAATGGATATTTTGACACCAAACAAAGTAGACTTCAAACCAAAAAGTAATCACAAGAGATAGGGAAGAACACTATATACTCATTAAAGGCACAATACACCAAGAGGAAATTATGATTCTCAAATGTATATATCAAATGCAAATGCAACCAAATCATAAAAGAGACATTACTACAGTTAATAACACATACTGTCCCTAACATTGACCCTATTGGTAATACCCCACACTCACCAATAGAGAGATCATAAAGACAAAATCCAAAGCGAAGCCCTTGAGTCAAATAGTGTCTTAATTCAAGTGATGCTAACAGACATTTATATGTCTATGCTCCAATCACTGAACAATACTGCAGTGGTTTGAAGGAAAATACCCCCCCATAGGCTCATATATTTGAATGTTTAACCCTAAGCCGGCTGAACTGTTGTAAACAATTAGGAGATGTGTCCTTATTGGAGGATTTGTGTCTATGTGGGTGGGCTCTGAGATTTCAAAAGTCTGCACTATTCTTAGCTCTCTGCCTCACACATGTGGATCAGATGCAAACTCTCACATACTGCTCCAGAAACACGCCTGCCTGCCTGCTACCAGGTTCCTTACCATCATGGACATGGACTCACACTCTGAAAATGAAAGCCCGCATTTAATTCTTTATACTATAGCTGCCCAGTATTTGTCACAGCTATTGAAAACTCAGAGAGAAAGAAAATGAGGACATGATCATTCCTAGGTGAGGTTGAGGACATTTTTGCCGTAGATATGAGGGAGAGCACAGGCTGAGACAGCTAGAATGATCCAGATTAAACTGGGCCAGCAGACTTAACTATGCCTTGGTTGGGGCAGAAGTGAGTGATAAGAGGAGAGAAGGTAAACAGATGAAGAGAGGTCCAGGAGTATACCCAAGAAAAAAATCAAAGATTACCAAAGATAACCAGGAGCTAAGAGAGTGCATAATCAAAATGGCTAGGATATATAGGATAAAATAGAAGCTCGAGGAAGTGAAGTGAAGGGAAGCTCATGATCTGAGAGGTTTAGGGTAGGGGGCAGGGTATCCCAGGGAGCATGACCCTGTAACAGCTAATTGTTTGTAGGGACTGAGGGGGCTATCATATACTATAGACCTTAATATGCTAATGGACAGCACAAGCATAGGTTAATGGAAGATCTATCAGTCCCTTTTGCCAGAGATATGGAGAATGACTCCTGGAAATTATACAATACAAAGAAATTTTCTACAGATACATAAAAACAGAAACAAAATATATGATAATCAATGAAAAAGACTCGATTCTTTCAGAAAGTCTACAAGACTGAGAAATTTTTAACCAAATTAACCAAAAGACTGAGACAGAGTACCCAAATCAATAAAGTTAGAGATGAACAGAGAGGTATTACAACACATGGGTTTAGCATAGAATTCTACCAGACCATCATAGAAGAACTACCATAATAATCCTCAAATTATTCCACCAAATAGACACTGGAGGAATATTTCCTACTTCTTTTCATAAAACTACTATTACACTGAATCAAAAAACATTCAAATATCTACTGAAAGAAAATTTACAGACAATATCCATTGTGAACATAGGTATAAAATTTCTTGGTAATATATTTTCATACTGAGATCATTAACACATCTAAAAGAATAGCAACCATGGCCAAATTGGCTTCATCTCAGGGATGGTTCAATATATGTAAACTAATACATGTAGTCCAGCACATAAATACATGGAAGTCACATGACCATCTTAGATGCAGAAAGGACCTATGATAAAAACCAACATCTCATCATGACAAAAATCCAGGAGAACCTGGGGAAACAAGAGACACATCTCAACATAATAAAGCTGATTTTATAACAAACCCACATACAACATCATCCTAAACAGAAAATCAAATCATTTCTTATTTAATTTTTATGTTTTGGCTGTCTTGATTTTTGCTATCTGTAGTTTTTCTGGATCATCATTTTTTTATTGTTTTGATAGAGTAAAAGAACACAAAGTTGGGAAAATGGGGAGATGGGGAGGATCTGGTAAGAGTTGGCAGAGAGGGAAGAACATGATCAACCACATTATATAAGAAAAAATTTAAAGTTTTGAAAAAATATACACAGGAGTTTTCTGCCTTGTTTGAATCTTGGATAATCTTTAGTTATTGGGCCTTTACCAGAGCTAATAATCATTAGCTCTTGATTCATTTCATCCACCTCTTTGTTGTTGGCTTCTTTCTCCTTTTTTTCTTTTGTCACCTTTGTCTTTCAGCATGTGTACATTAACCTAGGACCTAATTCATAGCATGGTTAAGATGTGGATGTCCTCTGTTTGTTGGTATTTAGTGTCATATTCTCTACCGCAGGTATTCCGTTTGTCAGCAACAACTAGTTAAATAGTTTGGACCTATTTCCCCCGGACTGTGAACTTGTCCTGGTTCTCAAGGCTTGATAGCATGACTGAAAAGACTTGTCATAGTATCTGCATGCTATGGTAGGTCCCACAATGTGGGAGGAGCCTGAATCTGCTGGCGTCCTGTAGTGGCTGGACAGTGTCTGGTGGGAAACTGGTTTTCGTCTCTGAAGTCTCACAGGGATGAATATAAGCAGTGAGCAGATGGCAGACCCTGGTAAGCAGCCATGGAGTCTGCTTGTCTGGAACGAGATTCAGTGGTTTGTGACCAAAACAGAATAGCATTGACTTGTCCTCATAGTCTCATACAGAATACTCTTGACACTCTCTCATTTCCTGCCCTTGCTTCGGGTAATCACTGTTTTCTGTCACTATAGATTTATGTCTTCCAATACTTTGTTTAATTGCTTTGATACAGCATATGGCTGTATTAGACTAACCTCATTCAGTTTTCATTTAAGACTTTTCCCTGTCTTCTCATTCTGTGCCCATTTATTATTAATAATGATTGATGACTCATTTTATATGGATGTTCTATACTTTACTCATTCACTTCCCTATAAAGAACATTCTGCACACTTCTGGATAAGGAAAAGAGAATCAGCATTGTAAGCATTTGTTTATATTGTTCCCAAAGTGCTAGTGATTGATCTTGGGAACTTACACATGCTAGGTAAGTGCATTGTCAGAGCTTCACCTACATATGCTTTTTGTAGAGTTGTATATAGGTGTGGAATTTTTATTAATTTGATGAAATCCAAATAACATGTGTACTGTGTTTTATGACAAACCTCTCTCTTGTATATTTAAAAACTTTCATCTGACTCTCTAAACTCCTATTTTTTTAACTTCACCCACAGTATGTGAACATTCCTGCTTCTCCTTCTCAGCAAAAGTTGAGGGCATCAGTGTTTTTATATTTTTATATAAAATACATTTTCTGGTATTTCATGATATTCTTTTAAATTTTCACTCTTAATGAGTATCATAAATATTTTTCTAAATATATTTGACATCTGTATATCTTTCAAAAACAGATTAATTTTAAAAGTGGGGGGATATGTAGACATGTGTTCAGGTTCCTGAAGAAGACATAAAGCATCAGATCCCCTCAAGTTGCAGTTACAGATTGTTTTGAGCTGCCTCATATGCTTGCAAATGTACCAAAGTCCATTGCAAAAGCAGTGCACGCTATAAACAAGGAGCCACCTCTCCAAACTGACATCTGAGACCATAACCCCAATATGCTGAGGACCATCCCCTTAGCTTTGCCTGCTAAATGTTTCACTAAACTTTCCAAAGACATCAGCCTAGGGAATAGGCAACGATCACATGAACACTTGGGGAGGAGACAATTCAACCACATCCAAACCATGGAAATCATTTTCGTAAAGCAGCTAAAGTTTGATATCCTTGTCAGTTCCTAAGTGAAATCACATATTTAAGTAGCATAAAATATTTTTAAAAATTAAGAAAACACAAGGGAAATAATGTGAAATAAGACTGATTATGTGATGTGAGCATTTACATTAGGAGAATATGAATAATGAAATCTTTTCACAAAGGAAAGAAAGTAAGAATAGCGTGTTCCCTATGTGAAATTGTGCATTCCCACAGAAAGTCTGTGGATCCATTTCATATGGACAAATCGTCAACAAAAATAAGTTTGTATTCAGAGACACTGATGATGAAAGCAATCAGACATTGAAATTGGGAAATGGTTACATCTGGAAAGTGGAATTCAGAATCTATTTCACTGCATGTATATTTATGTAATTTGGAATAGAGCTATCTATACAAATGAATGTGCTGTGTTATAATAAAGAAAATACCAAAAGAGTAATTTAGTGTGGCCATAAAGGGTGTTGAGTGAACAAATGATACATTTATACTTTAGTCATAAAGTCCTAGAATGCAAGCTCATAATCCTTGATGTTATTGCCTACAGTGGGAGTTTGCAATCAAAGCTCACAATTACTTTGATGTATGTGAATGAATATTACTTAATTGGTGAGTCTTATGTGTGAGTGGAAGGAGACAGACATGAAAAAACTCCTTAGTGAGGATCCAGTGAGGATCTGATACATGATTTGTCCCCAGAACACAAACAGGTCATAGTGTCTAGTCAGAGTTTGCAAAACCTTCATTTGGTCATAAACTTGTATTCACCTCCTAGAAGAACCTGCTGAATTAGAGAACAAAGACGTGAACTGTCTAAAAGTCTCCCTCCCCTTAAGCACTGGCCAGCTCTCCATCTTTGTACTGGAACATGGAAGAAAATTCAGGATATATTGCATGAACCTGCAGAGTTCTCGGTATGCTGTTTTCTCTGAGTTCACATCCTGCTGATTCTACCACAGAACACTGAATACAGGGGTCTGGTACTTTCTTTGGGGAAAGACAGGATACAAGATTGCCTCTGAAACATTCTCACTTCTAACACAGCCCATTTCACTCCAAATATTCAGATTTGATGCCATGGAGAGAAGACGTCCTCTGACATGCATCCATCGCCTCTCAGAGCTGAGGCTGTCAAAGAGGTGTCAGTATTTTGCCTTCTCCCTCCAGTATTTGATGCATGTAATAAACCATCAAGAACTGCTGGGAGTCACATGACTTCTTTAGGGAGCAATAACTGAGAATAGTATGAACAAATTCTCCTTGTGGTAAGACCCTGGAGAATCTGAACAATTCTTGACAAGGCCGATGGGTAGGTTGCTACACAATTCTGGGCGTGACCCCAGGAGTATAGGTGCTAACTGTTTTCCTTGCTTTCTTTATACAAATCATACTGCTGGCTGCCTCTGGTTTCCCTTTATTAGTGCTACACATGAAATGTCTATTGCTTAAGGAAAAATTCCCCCTGATAGCTCTCTCCTGGGTGAGTCAGAGGAGATGTTATTTAAAAAATGTTTCCAGTGTGACAGTGATTTCAGGATTCTCAACAATACACCTTGTGACTAATCTGAAAGAGTCAAAGTAGTTTATTGACATTACAGATTAGCATAAATATTCTGGAGAGAATGATTTTAGAGTCAAGAGCCTAGAAAAATGTAATAGTAGGTGACGTCAGATGTTAATGGAAACAGTGTAGGAACAGTGAAGCAGATCATGGGAATCCACAATGTCCACATTTCTAATAGTTGTGCCCCAACTAAAGGAAGTTGAGAGGAGAAAGACAGAAGAACAAGGGATAAGCAGTGCCTACTATTAAGAGTAAGACTCTTATTACCTAGCTTACAGGATAATAGGGAAAACCTGGTATATACCCTGTAGGAGATAGAGTAGCATAGAATTAAGCATGAATTCATTCTGCCTTGGCGGATGAGGCAATTGTGAGAGTTTAGATATAATTACAGGTAAACATTAACCTCTAGAGGCAAAATTCTCTTTAACTTTGCATGAGGCTATAAGCACAAATGCTCTATCTGTAGGTATGCCAAGTGAGAAAACTTTCTTTTATGCTTGAAACACTGTGTATGCTACTAACATTGGAGCAATGAATCAAGTAGGTAAAGGTTTCTGGTGGGAAATTTGGGGGACAGAAGAGGAATGAGATAAAGGAACAAACTGGCTATTATTGTAAGCATTATTAGAAACTTAAGGAAACATATTTGATTGGAAGAATGTTCATTGAAACCACTGAAATTTTAAAAATAAAAATGGCCCAAGCTATCTGAGGCCACTTGTTTGAAACAGGTGGTCACAGTTTATTTAACTGACTTCACGCATGCATTCCAGGTCATTGGACCTGTTTGGAATTAGGATTCCAGCAAAGAATGTTGGTTCAAATTGGAGGCATTGAAGAGTTAACTCAGGATGGGATGATTCATAAAGATGGACAGTGGGAGTCAGTGAGAAGGCCTAGGTAATCTATTGAGCCTTGGGCAGTAGATCAGTATTCATCCCGAGTATACACATGGACTTTGGATTCCCATCTAACAATGTGAGATGAACTCTCACCCTGAACTCTTGGGGGAGGGTCTAGGCCCTGCCCTGGATGAAATGACAGACTATGGACACTCCAATTGAGGGCCTCACCCTCCCTGGGGAAATGAGGGGATAATGGGGGGAGGGCACCGGAGGAGGGGCGGGAAAGGGAGAGGAACCTGGAACTGACTTGTGAAGCAACCTTGTTTCTAATATACATTTAAACTTAAAAATAAATAATAATTATAATAAAAAATAAAAAAGATGGACAGTGTTAAGGGAAAATGGAAATGCATGGTGAATTTTTATGGAATAGCACACTTAATAAGAGCTTTATTTCTAGGCTTCAAGTGACAAGGATAAGAACTGTGATTTCAGAAGAGATGAATTTCTTTAATTAATTAACTTTCATGTGTCTGT
The DNA here is from genome assembly GCF_017639785.1 of Mesocricetus auratus. Classification (NCBI taxonomy): domain Eukaryota; kingdom Metazoa; phylum Chordata; class Mammalia; order Rodentia; family Cricetidae; genus Mesocricetus; species Mesocricetus auratus. The sequence goes on from NW_024429211.1 coordinate 16,406,724, forward strand.
GCATGCCTGTGTGTGTGTGTGAGAGAGAGAGAGAGAGAGAGACAGAGGCAGAGAGACAGAGAGACAGATAGAGAGACATAGAGAGAAAGTGTGTGTGTATGTGTGATTGTGTATGTGTGTGTGTGTTCTTCCATGAGTATGAGCATGCCTCAGCAAGGTGAGACAGGATTTATGGAAATACCAAATACTGGATATTTGTCCTCACCTTCCTACTTATTTGACATTAGATCCCTTTAGCCACTGTTCATGTCAGATGAGCTAGTATGATCTCCTGGGGACTTTCATGTCTCTATCTCCCATTATGTCATTGAAATGCTGGGGTTACAGATGAACACACTATTTGTCCTGGCCTTATGTGGGTTCTAGGAATTGCAACACAGATTTTCAGACTTCCTTACCAGGAAATTAAGCCACTGGGGCATCTTCCCAGCACATATTGCATGTTAAGTGATTTTAAAAATATCTCTGTTATTTCTCTCCCTTGAACAAACTAAATTTTACCATAGGCATGCAAATCAGTACACTTTAATACTATCAGACTTCAGGGTCCTGTCTTATCCCAGTAACTGTTACTGAGCAAGTATATTAGTGAATAAATAAACCAACCCGTTTGATTTCTGATCTGTTCTATACCTTGATTTCGCAGAATTGAGCACATCATGAAATGAAAAGCTTTCATTATATTCAACTTTTGAAAGTATAACCTTCAGTTGAATTAGAAGATAAATATACACCCTGCACAATGGTGGTGTAAGGTAGAACCCTTAGCTTTATGCTCCTTTCATATTTCTTCCATTAGCATGTCAGATACATCCATTCCCATTCCCATAACCTCCCTGTCTGATTATCTATTTCCTTATGGCAGGTGTCCAAGAGACTTTCTTGAATTTACTTTGAGAAAGGATCAATGCCAAAATAGCATTTCATTTTCCTGAAATCACAACACACATTATACTTCAGAATTAAGTACATTATCAAACAGCATATTAACATTTATTCAAAAGTTTCATAATTCATATATCCCAGCCAACAACTTCAGTGGAAGTCCCTGCATTACCAGAGGCTACACTGATACCCAGAAAACCAAGTAAGCCCGCACCAGAAGATCATCAACACTTCCACAGAGACCACCTATCCTATCCCCAACATCCTTCATCATCATCATTTCCTAGCCCTCAACTCCAGCAGATGTGACTTGACTTGCCATAGGTAAAGCCAGCACCCAGGACCCAAGAGGTTACCCAAGCCACCAGAAACTCAGCAGAGGCACCCCAATAGACCAGAGGGCATTCCACTCATGAGAACCACAGTCCACCTAGGCCAGAAGACTACAGGGTAAACAGAAACTAAGGGAAAAATAACCCCCTAACTAAGATTAAACTCAGATGTTGGCATTTAAACACATAATTACCCAAAAATTCAGAGACCAGTGTAAGAAGACAACAACAGCCAATCTAATATGTCACCACCAGAACCCAATTATCCTAATAAAGCCAGCTACAATTATTCCAACCTTGTTGAAGCACAAGAAAATGACCTTAAAACCAATTTTATGACGATGATAGAGAACCTTAAAGAAGAAATGAGTAAATCAATTTTAGAAATCAAGAGAAAGACAAACAAAAAATTTGAGGAAATTAAAGAATCCCTACAAGAAAGTCAGGAAAAGAGAAACAAGCAATTGTAGGAACTGAGTAAGTCCCTTTAAGAAAGCCAAGGGAAATCACCACCCAGAAATAAAACAGGTGAAGAGAGTGAATATAACTGTTCAAGACCTGAAAATGGAAAAAGAAGCAAAGAAAAACAACAAAAACAAAACTGATAGAAACCTGGGGATGGCATCTAAGAAAGCTAGCAGGAACTGCAGATACAAGCATCACCAACAGTACAAGAGATACAAGAGAAAATCTCAGGTTTAGAAGTTACTATAGAAGAAATTGATACATCGTCAAAGAAAATGCTAAGTCTAAAAAGTTCCTGACACAAAATATCCAAGAAATCTGGAGCACTATGAAAAAAACCAAACCTAAGAATAATAATAGAGGCAGAGGAATCATATCTCAAAGACCCTGAAAATATTTTCATACAATTCCAACCTAAAGAAAATATGCCTAACCGGGCGATAGTGGTGCACACCTTTAATCCCAGTACTCGGGAGGCAGAGGCAGGAAAATCTCTGAGTTTGAGGCCGGGCTAGACCGACAGGCTCCAAAAGAATATAGAGTAACCCTGTCTCGTAAAACCAAAAAAAAGGAAGAAGAAGCTAATAGAACAATGAATACATTGGACAAGTAATACTCAGAGCAGAAAGATGTAAATAAAGACCAAGTAGCATATAAAGGCAGACATATCAGAATTAAACTTCTCAGCAGAGACTCTAAAAGTTAGATGGGCCTGGACACATGCCTAGCAGAGTCTAAAACACCACAGATACCTGTCCAGACTAATAAGCTCAGCAAATCTCTCAATTATCACAGATAAAGAAAACAAGATATTCCATGATAAAGTCCAATTTAACAATATCTATCTACAAATCAAGCCTGACAGAAGATACTAGATAGAAAACTCCAGCCCAGGAAAGTTAATTACTCCTGTGAAAACAAAAGAAATAAAAATCTCACACCAGCAAAATCAAAAGAATGTAAACACACATACACACAACCACCACCAAATAACATCAAAATAACAGGAATCAGCAATCATTGCTAATTGATAGCTCTCAATATCAATAGACTCAATTCCCCAATAAGAAGACACAGACTAGCAGAATGGATGTCAAAACAGGATCCATCATTCTGCTGTGTACAATAAATATGCTTGACCATCAAAGAGAGACACTACTTCAGTGTAAAGAGTAAAAAAGATTCTCCAAGAAAATGGACCTAAGAAACAAGCTGGTGTGGCCATTCTAATATTTTACAAAGTAGACTTCAAACCAAAATTAATCAAAGGATACAGGAAAGGACACTTTTACTCATCAAAAGACAGACCCACACAGACAATCTTTCAATGTTAACATCTACACCCCAAATTCAATAGCACCCACATTTGTAAAGGAAATACTACTAAAGCTTAAATCACTCATTCACCATCACACATCTATAGTAGGGGATTTCAGTATCCAACCCCACTCTCAAAAATGGACAGATCATCTAGATGAAACTAAATTGAGGACTACTGGAGCTAACAGACTTTATGAACCAATGAATGTAAGCAATATATACAGAACATGTCACCAAAATATAAAACAATATACCTTATTCTCACCACCTCATGGAATATTCTCCAAAACTGACCAAATGCTCAGTCACAAAGAAGTCTCAACAGATACAAGAAAACTGGTTCTACCCAGTCTACCTCTGGAGGAGCAGATGGAGCCTGCCACTAAGATGAATGACTGTGTGATGGAGAGTTGGAAAAGATGGAGTAGCTGAGCAATGCATGTATTGTGCAGAGAGAGATCCAACCCTGTAACACAATGTCCATCTGTGGGATCATCCCAGCTATAGGCAACAATGGAGGTCTGAGACAAGGAACAACTTACTTTCTGGATTGAATATCTCATAGGACCACTATGGTCTGTGATGCCATGAGAGGCCACATTGGCATCTGTCTTTCATGCTGCTGCCCCAGGCTATAATGTAGACATGTATAGTCTGTGCTATTGACTAAAGTCTTGGTGATATCCTTGGGTTTTTCTGGATTTGAAGAGTCATATTGATGTAAGTGGCCTACTTAGCCACCCTGAATCCATGTTGAGGCCTGTGATTAGTGATGCTGCTAAGGACCATGAACAGGGCAGTGGTCTGATATGGCTGTGGGTTGGGTAGACATGGGTGGCGCAAGTTATTACCCAAGGCTAACCCCCGGAAGACATGTTGATGTCCATAGGCTATGATGCCAAGGTAAGGCTTACTGATATGAGTGGCCTGCACAGCCACATGAGGCCATTGTGACATCCAGGTCTGGGCTGTCATCATGTATTCTGTCTGAGTCCTAGGGCTACTGCAGCCAGGGTCTGTGTTGATGTCTGTTGCCCATGCTACCACAGAAGACCAAGAAGATGTCAATTGTCTGTGCTGCACACTGAATCCATGCTAATATCTATGATCCAGGCTGCGTCCTATGGCCTTGTCTAGTTTCCTGGGCCTATTAACACTTAGATATTTTTCATTGCCTGTGCTATCACCAGAAACCATGTGGAAGAGCATGATTCATGCTGCCTCTGATTGTAAAGATCAAGGATGATACTTTTGCAGTGATATTGATGACTGCAACCATACAGTTGAGAAACAGACATGGAGAGCTTCTGTGACAACTCCTACCTCCCGAAAGCTGCCAAAAGTAACAGCCTAAACAGGAAGCCGTCAAAGAGAACTCTTTAAAAATGTGACAAGGATGTTGAAGTGTAGCTACCCACAATTACTGGCTTCTGGCAGGTATTGGACATGGAAGACTCACTTCTATTTAAAGGGCAGGCCACTGAGAGTTTGACCATGCTCTAGTACTCACAGATAACATAAATTGCAGATTTTTATTTTGTTGGGAAGGTCACAAGGGAAGTAAAATGGACATGAAAAGACTGGGAAGTTAGTGCAATTGAGCTTTATGAAGTGAATTTCCAAAGATTCAATGAAAAAGTAGAAAAACTTGAAATATCCCCTTGCATCCTATTAGAACTCTGTGGACTAAAACTGGATCTCAACAACAGAAACAATAGAAAGGCTATAAACTTGTGAAACCTGGACAACTCTCTAGTGAATGAATTCTGGGTTAACACAGAAGTCTTTCTTGATGTCAATGAAAATGAATACATAACATACCCAATATAGTGGCACACAATGAATGCTAAGAGGAATGGTCATAGTACTAAATGAATACATAAAGAAATCACAGAGATCTCATACAAGCATTTTAATAACACACCTGAAATCTCCAGACCAAAAAGAAGCAAGCTCAACAAAGAGAAATAGATGACATGATGCTGATCAAAATGAGGACTGAAATCAATAAAATAGAAACGAAGATAGCAACATGAAGAATCAATAAAACAAAGTGATAGTTCTTTGATTATAAAAATCAACAAGACTGACAAAGCCGGTTCCAGCTATATAAAAAACAAAGAAAGAACATTCATGTTAACAAAATCAGAAATGAAAAGGGGGTATAACAGAAGACAGTAAGGAAATCCAAAGCATCTTTACATCATATTTAAAATACTAATCTCTGCCAATGTGGATAATCTAGAAGAAATGGATCATTTTCTCCATAGATAACACTTAATAAAGCTAAATCTAGATCAGATAAGCAATATAATTAGACCTATAACCCCTGAGGAAATAGAAGAAGTCATTAAAATTCTCCCAACCAAAAAAACCCAGGGTCAGATGGCTTTAGCATGGAATTCTACCAGTCTTTCAAAGAATATATTACACCAATATTCTTCAAATCATTCCACAAAATGGAAACAGAAGGAACATTGTCAAATTCATTTTAGGAGGCCACACTAACCCTGATACCAAAACCATACAAAGATTCAACAAAGAAAGGGAACTGGCCATCTTCTAAACCCAGGCAAAGCTCCTAACAGTGGGACAGGGACACCAGACCAGCCATACAACCTTCAACCAGAAATGTGCAGGGGCAATGGAGGAGCAGAAATTGTGGGAGTAGACTATGCATAATTAGCCCAAATTAAGGCCCATGCCACATGCATGAGTTCACTCCTGACACTGCCTAGACGGCCAGGAGCCACAGACAGGATGGCCCAGATACCTAGGGAATAGGCCAACATGACTGACAAAAGAAGAAAAGAAAAGGGAAGAAAAAAAGAGGAAGGGAGGAAGCCAAGGAAGGAGGGGAGGGAGGATGGATGGAAGGAAGGAAGATGAAAAAGAAAGCTTCTGGAAGCCATTCATAGTAGAATCCATCTGAAATCCTAGCACAGAGGAGACTTATACAAAGAATCACCATGATTTTGAAGCTAATAGGCAACATATTGCATTTAAGGATAGTCTTTGTAGGGAGACTCCTCTTACCACACAGACACACAGACACAGACACGCACACACTCAGAGAGAGACAGAGAGAGACATAGAGAGAAGACAGAGACAGAGAGAGAGAGAGAGAGAGAGAGAGAGAGAGAGAGAGAGAGAGAGAGAGAGAGAGATGCTGCTCTGGGGCCACGCATGTTTCTATAGGAAAACTGCAGTCTCAGACAAAGGACATTCATTTTACTTCCTGGGATTTGGGGAACTTAAGCTTGGAAAAGGACTGGCATCAACTACACCACCTTCTTCTGTGCTGGGGTGAAATGGGAACTTTTCCTAAGAGACAATCAGGCATCAGTATGAAGGAGTGTGGTAGTTTCAATGTGAAGTGTCCCATGGGCTCTGTAATTTGAACACAAGTTCTGAGCCAGAGTGGCAGACAGGAAGGTTGCAGCACATTCAGCAGGTGGAGCCTTACTGACAGCAGTGGGTCACTGCTGGGGTGCCTCCCTTCCTGTTCACTCTCTGCTTCCAAAGTGCCAGGAGAGTGTCATCAGCCAGCCACACACTTCTGCCTCCACCACCATGGTATAATAGATCCCTTCAACCTCCAAGGCAGAATAAACCAGCTTGATTTCTTCATGCTCTGTGACCCAAGTATATGGTGTCTTCATCGATAGAGTTTTAGCATCACATTATAGGGAGTAATCAAGCACATTGCCAATAGCCTGTACTGCTCGGGGTATGGAAGCATATAGAACCCCTCTTAACAACAATTTCTATTATTTACAAGAAATGTGGACCAGTTGCCATGGAAAGGGAAAAGCTGATATGCTTGTGTTTCAGTTACATACTCTTAAAACCCAAATGGAAACTATCATGTTGCTACCTGTGATGAGAATTCATCTGTAAAAGGATGGGATGGGAGAGGTTGATATGAGTGTAATGGGGACAGATGCCAAGAAGCATCTTAGTGGGCATCTGAATTCAAACATCTCTTGTGTGTGACTTCTTCCTAGTATATTTACATGAAATCACAAGGTCAGCTCATATTTTTTATAAGCTTCACCTGGACCAGAAACTCTTACTTAGCTACTGAAGACAAATCCCAACTGAAGGAAGCAGACTCAATAATTAGTCTGTGAAAAGGTCTTCCTCACTGTTGTATAGCTCTCCTCCTCCAGAGAATGGAAGAAAGGTAAGGATATATTCCAAGAATGGTCAGGGAGTTACTGTCTTGGAGTTTTCTCTATGTCCACATCCCTGTGTTGCTACTACAAAATGCAGTGTGCCTGGTCTAGGTCTTTCTCCTAGGAAGACATGAGATGGAAGCTACCTTTTGAAACAGAGATGGACTGACTTGAGCAGACTTTTCTTACTTTCCCCAGATCATTTGTATTCTTGCCTGTTATTTATAGTGGAAGTTCATCTGCATATTTTTCCCAGAGAAGAAAGCCTGCAAACAGGTTTCCTGTTTGTTGGATCTTATAGCTGATCTGCAATGTGTGTCTGTTTCTCCCAAAGAGAGTCAGAGCCTTAGGATTGGAACAGCTGAGGTATACCAAAATAAGTGTTTATTAGCACCAGGTCTTAGAGCCAGAGTAAGTTGCTGGGGAAACATGATGAAGCAAGAATGTGGAGGACATTGTCCACTTCTTGGCTCCAATAATCCATAAAAGAATTGATAGACGTATGTGTGTGTGTGTGTGTGTGTGTGAGAGAGAGAGAGAGAGAGAGAGAGAGAGAGAGAGAGAGAGAGAGAGAGAGAGGCAGGAAATGGAAGAAGATGCGAAGCAAAAAATGCAAGAAATGGAAGAAAAAAAGAAAGCAAAAAATGAAAGAAATGGAAGAAGAAACATACCAAAAAAGGCAGGAAATGGAAGAAGAAACAAAGCAATAAATGCAATAAAAGGAAGAAGAAACGCAAAAAATGAAAGAAATGGAAGAAAGAAACCAAAACATGCAGGAAATGGAAGAAGAAACAAAGCAAAAAATGCAAGAAATGAAAGAAAGAACAAACCAAAAAATTCATAAAAGGCAACAAATGGACAAAAAGATAAACCAAAAATTGCAAGAAGCAATGCAAACACTGCAAGGGTTGAAAACTGAAATAAAGACAATAAAAAATATGAAGTAAGGCAGGAAATAGAAAAGTTGGGCAAACAGTCAGACACTACCGATGCAAGCATTACCAACAGAATTGAAGAGATGGAAGAGAGAATCTCAAGGTTTGAAGACACACCAGGAGAAATGGATTCATCAACCAAAGAACATCTTAACTCCAACAAATTCCTAACACAAAACATCCAGGAAATATGGGACATCATGAAAAGACCAAACCAAAAAATAATAGGTATAGAAGAAGGAGAAGAAAACCACGTGAAAGGGGCAGAAAACACATTCAACAAAATCATAGAAGAATACTTTCCCAACCTTAAGAAAGACATGCCAATGAATGTAAAAGAAGCCTATAGAACACCAAATAGAGTAGACCACAAAAAAGTCCCCATCACCACATAATATTAAGAGCACCTAAGGAAAAAGGCCAAGTAACATATAAAGGCAGACCTATCAGAATTACTCCTGACATCTCCATGAAAACTCTGAAAGCCAAAAGATCCTGGATAGATATTCTACCAACACTAAGAGACTATGGATGCCAGCCCAGACTACTATACCCGGCAAACCTCTCAATCATTATAGATGGAGAAAACAAGATATTCCATGACAAAACTAGATTCAAGCAATACATATCCACTAACCCAGCCCTACAAAAAGTCTTAGAAGGAAAACTCCAACCCAAGGAAGCTAACTACAACCAGAAAAACATTGGCATTAGAGAATCCCTCTCTACCAACAGCCAAAAGAACAAAGAAATTCCATACATAATCCCACCAACAACAACCATTGCAAATCGAAGAAGGATGAGCAATCAATGGTCCTTAATATCCCTCAACATTAATGGCATTAACTCACCAATAAAGAGACACAGACTAGCAGAATGGATTCGAAGACAGAACAATTCCTTCTGCTGCATACAAGAAACACACCTCACCCTCAAAGACAGACAATACCTGAGAGTTAAAGGTTGCGAAAAATTTTTCAATCAAATGGACCCAAGAAACAAGCAGGGGTAGCAATCCTAATATCTAACAAACTAGACATTAAAATAAAATCAATCAAAAGAGATGAAGGAGGTCATTACATACTCATCACAGATGAAATCCACCAAGATGAAGTGTCTATCCTGAACATCTATGCACCAAATACAAAGGCATCCACATTCATAAAAGAAATATTATTAAAACTTAAATCACATATAAAGGCCCACACATTTATAGAGGGAGATTTCAACATACCACTCTCACCACTAGGCAGGAATTCCAGACAGAAACTCAACAAAGAAACAAAGGGTCTTATAGAAGTAATGACCCAAATGGGATAAACAGACGTCTACATAACATTTCATCCACATAAAAAAGAATATACGTTCTTCTCACCACCACATGCAACCTTCTCAAAAATCGACCACATACTTGGCAGCATATCAAACCACAATAGCTACGAAAAAAACTGGAATAACTCCATACATCTTATCAGACCACCATGCTTTAAAATTAGAATTCAACAACACAAACTGCAGAAAACCTACAAACTCATAGAAATTGAATAATGCTCAACTGCATCATTCCTGGGTCAAAGGATAGATAAAAAAAGAAATTAAAGACTTCCTCGAATTCAATGTGAATGAAGACAGAATATACCAAAACCTATGGGACACTCGAAAGCAGTGCTACCTGGGAAGTTCATAGCACGAAGTACCCACATGAAGAAACAGGAGAATAGTTAAACTAGAGAATTAACAGCACAGCTGAAAGCTCTAGAACAAAAAGAAGCAAACTCATCCAAGAGGAGTAGACGCCAGGAAGTAATCAAATGCAGGGCTGAAATCAATAAAGTAGAAACTAGGAAACCAATACAAAGAATCAATCCAAAAAAAGAGTTGGTTCTTTGAGAAAATCAACAAAATAGACAAACCTTTGTCCAAACTTACCAAACAGCAGAGAATGAACAAGAAAATTAACAAAATCAGAAATGAAAAAAGGGACATAACAACAGACTCTGAGAAAATCCAGAGAAAAATCAGGTCATACTTTGAAAACCTGTCCTCCACAAATTTTGTAAATTTAAAGGAAATGTAAAACTTCCTGGATAACTATCACTTGGCAAAACTAAATCAAGAACAGATAAGCAATTTAAATAGACCTATAACTCCTATGGAAATAGAAGCAGTCATCAAAAGTCTCCCACCCAATAAAAGTCCAGGTCCGGATGGCCTCAGTGCAGAATTCTACCAGAAATTCAAAGAAAAGCTTACACCAATTCTTCTCAAATATTCCAAACAATAGTAGCAGAAGCGTTTTGCCAAACTCTTTCTATGAGGCTTCAATAACCTAGCCCCAAGCCATACAAAGACACAAATAAGAAAGAGAACTTCAGACCAATATCCCTCATGAACATTGATGCAAAAATACTCAACCAAATACTGGGAAATCGGATCCAAGAATATATCAAAACAATCATTCACCACGATCAAGTAGGTTTCATCCCAGGGATGCAGGGATGGTTCAACATACGAAAATCCATCAACATAATCCACCATATAAACAAGCCTAAAAACAGAAATCACATGATCATCTCACTAGATGCTGAAAAATCTTTGACAAAATACAACACCCCTTCATGGTAAAGGTCTTGGAGAGATCTGGGATAACAGGGACATACTTAAACATAATAAAAGCTACATACAGTAAACCAACAGCCAACATCAAACAAATTGGACAGAAACTCAATCCAATTCCTCTAAAATCCGGAACAAAACAAGGCTGTCCACTCTCTCCATACCTTTTCAGTATGGTATTTAAGTTCTAGCCATTGCCATTCGACAACAAAGGGAGCTCAAGGGGATACAAATTGGGAAGGAAGAGGTCAAACTTTCACTGTTTGCAGATGATATGATAGTTTACATCAATGACCCAAAGAACTCTACCAGGGAACTCTTACAGCTGATTAACACCTTCAGCAAAGTGGCAGGCTACAAGATCAACTCAAGAAAATCAGTAGCTCTACTATATACAGATGATAAAAGGGCAGAAAAAGAAATCAGAAAAACATCACCCTTTACAATTGCCACAAACAACATAAAATACCTTGGGGGTACCCCTAACAAAGTAAGTGAAAGTCCTGTGTAGCAAAAACTTTGAATCTTTAAAGACAGAAATTAAAGAAGCCCTCAGAAAATGGAAAGATCTCACATGCTCTTGGATAGGTAGGATTAATATAGTAAAAATGGCAATCCTGCCAAAAGGAATCTACAGATTCAATGCAATCCCCATTAAAATCCCAGCACAATTCTCACATACCTTGAAAGAACAATAATCAATTTTGTATGAAAATACAAAGAAACAGGATAGCCAAAACAACCCTGTTAAACAAGGCAATGCCCGGTGGTATCACCATCTCTGACCTCAAGTTCTATTATAGAGCTATAGTGCTGAAAACAGCTTAGTATTGGCACAAAATAGACAGGTAGAACAAGGGAATCATATTGAAAACCCGGATATTAACCCACAAACGTATGAACAGATGATCCTTGACAAAGAAACTAAAAATATACAAAGGAATAATGAAAGCATCTTCAACAAATGGTGCTGGCATAACTGGAGGCTGGCATGTAGAAGAATGCTGATTGATCCATGTTTATCACCATGCACAAAATTTAAGTCCAAATGGATCAAAGACCTCAACATAAATCCAGCCACACTGAACCTCTTAGAAGAGAAATAGGGTGGTACCCTTGAATGAATTTGTACAGGAGACAGCTTCCTGAACATAGCACCAGCAGCACAGACAGTGAGATCAACAATTAATAAATGGGACCTACTGAAACTGAAAAGCTTCTGTAAGGCAAAGGACACAGTCAGCAAGACAAAAAGGCAGCCCACAGAATGGGGAAAAATATTCACTAATCACACATCTGACAGAGGGTTGATCTCCAAAATTTACAAAGAACTCAAGAAGCAAGTCTTCAAAACATCAAAGGACCCAATTAAAAAGTGGGCTGCAGAACTAAATGGAGAGGAGTCAAAAATGGCTGAGAGGCACTTGAGAAAGTGCTCAACATCCTTAGCCATCCGGGAAATGCAAATCAAAACAACTCTGAGATACCATCTCTCTCCTGTCAGAATGGCTAAAATCAAAAACACCAATGACAATTTATGCTGGAGAGGATTTGGTGAAGGGGGAACACTTCTCCATTGCTGGTGGGAGTGCCAGGTGGATCAGCCACTTTGGAAATCAGTATGGAGATTCCTCAGAAAAAATGGGAATAAACCTACCACAAGACCAAGCAACTCCACTCTTAGGCATATATCCCAAAGATGCCCATTCATACAACAAGGATGTCTGTTCCACTATGTTCATAGAAGCATTATTTGTAATATCCAGAACTTGTAAGCAACCTAGATGCCCCTCAACTAAAAAGTGGATAGAGAATACAGGGTATATTTACACAATGGAGTACTATTCATCAGAAAAAACAATGGAATCCTGAGATTTGCAGGCAAATGGATGACACTAGAAGAAACCATCCTGAGTAAGGTAACACAGTCACAAAAAAAGAAACATGGCATGTACTCTCTCATATATGTATTTTAGACATAAATCTGGGGAGTGCCAGCCTGCAATCCCATGGCCAGAGTGTCTGAGAAACAGAAACTTCATTCAGTGGCTGATGGAAGAAGAGGCAGACTCCCAAGGTTAAGTACTGAGCTGAACTCAAGAAAGCCAGTAACAGAGAGGGAGGACTGATGACCAAAGGGATTAAGACTTAGCTGACCTGACAAAGGTTAACTCCCTGGGAATCCAGCATGGGACTGATCAAGACCCCCTGAATGTGGGTGTCAGTGAGGAGGCCTAGGTAATCTATTGAGCCTATGGGCAGTAGATCAGTACACATCCCCAGTATACAAACGGACTTTGGACTCCCATCCAACAATGTGTGATGCACTCTCACGCTGAACACTTGGGGGAGCGTCTATGCCCTGTCCTGTATGAAATGACAGACTATGGACACCCCAATGGCAGGCCTCACCCTCCCTGGTGAAATGAGGAGATAATGGGGTGGGTAGTGGGGAGGGCATGGGAGGATGGGAGGGAAAGGGAGAGGGACCTGGAACTGACTTGTGAAGCAACCTTGTTTCTAATCTAAATTTAAACTGAAAAATAAATAAATAAATATAAATTTTTAAAAATTCCAAATTTTCTTGGGGAAGGGTCTAGGCTCTGCCCTATATGAAATGACAGTCTATGGACACCCCAATGGAGGGCCTCACCCTCCCTGGAGGAATGAGGGGATAATGGGGGGGCTTGGGGGGAAGGCATGGGAGGAGGGGAGGGAATGGGAGAGGGACCTGGAACTGACTTGTGAAGCAACCTTTTTTCTTATCTAAATTTATACTGGAAAATAAAATATAAAAAAATTCCAAAATTAAGTATCTTCTTGTAGAATATTCTCCTCAACTCCAGATTTGTACATTCAATTGCCTATTGATCATATCTATTTATCTTCATTGAGTTCAAAATATACATCTCAACTATTACATTAACGACAAAGTTATGGTCTTGTCTGTTTTATATACTACGAAGTGCTCTTACAGACTTTCACATGTACAAAATGGCAATTATGTTATTCTAGTCAATCCTGTTCAACACCTGAAAAGTCGTTCTTGATTTCTGCCGAACTCTCATAATGACTGCTCAACCAATCAGAAAAAAAATAAAAATAAAATAAAATAAAAATCCAAGCCGGGCAGTGGTAGCACACTTAATCCCAGCACTCAGGAGGCCGAGGCAGGCTGATCTCTGGCAGTTTGACACCAGCCGGGTCTACAAGAGCTAGTTTTAGTACATCCTTCAAAGCCACAGATATAACCTGTCTTCAAAATCCAAAAATTAAAAATAAAATAAAAATCCCAGCCTCTTTACTGCTGCTCTCCAGTGTCGTTGAAATGTTAACCACTGCCTCAAATACAACGAAATTTGGAGAAAAGGACAGATCTTGCGGGTGAGATAATAACTTCTGTAAGTTGCCGGGGGCAGAGATAAAGACAGCAGAAAAAAACTGCATCACTTGCAAGTCTTCTACCTTGAGGCTTCTAGATTCATGCCTTATCAGATCATTTCTCCCCTCATCTCCATCAGAGTGACGTTGGTCTTGCTTTCATTTTTATCTCTTAACGCTGGCTTTTTCTTTTGGAGGGATCACCCATATTGGCTAAGAATAACATGAGAATAGACTGAAATTCATGCAGGGAAAGATTTCTTATTGGCTGTATGTACTAGAGCATCTACTCAAACACAGAAAAATAGAATACTTCACCAAGAAAGTTGTTATGTATGGGTTGGAAACAGCACCAAGTCAGACACAAGGACTGCAGTATAGGCTGGTCCTCAGACATAAAAGGGCATGCTATCTGTGTTCACAGACTCTTGGCATATCCACAGAGTAGAGAAGACACAGAGGAGTGGGAGGGGTGATCCTGTAAAACTGACACAGCCTAGCCTCAGTCACCTACTTGTTGAATAGTCAGGTTCCAATTATGCTTTTGTCATGGGGAGTAAGAGAAAATGTGAACTGGGATCCATTTTAATTTAAAATAGGATACTTAGTTAGCAGAGAAATTAGGATCCTACACTTGTTGGTTTGTGGAGAAAAAAAACAAGAACTTCTGTTCTTCCTGTTTCCATCTGATGAGCACTGGGGCCACAGGTGAACACCAGCATCGCCACTTTTGTGCCAGCTGTAGCTGACGTCAGGTCCATTCCCAGCCCCATTTGACTGCTTCTCTCCTGCTGTTTCACAAATTGTTAGACAGAGATTTTACCCATCCACACTTGTGACTGCCATCTTGCTTATAGTGTGGGTCAGTCTCCTGTGCTTTTCCATTATTCACTTCACAAGAGTTCAGGGTGAGAGTGCACCTCACCTTGTTCTATGGGAGTCTGAACTCCGTGTGTATACTTGGGATGGGTACTGATCTGCTGCCCAAGGCTCAATAGATTACCTAGGCCTCCTCACTGACACCCAGATTCAGGGGGTCTTGATCAGTCCCATGCTGGATTCCCAGGCTGATGCCTGGGATTCAAGAGTTAACCGTTGTCTGGTCAGCTGTTTCTGGGGGTTAAACCAGCCCAGTCTTAATGACCATGGCAACTCTTATAAAGAAAACATTTATTTGGCTTGGCTCATAGTTGTTATTGAAATCTACTAGAAAACCCTCCAAATTATAAGATTAGTACATATCAGTCAGCTGTAACCTTAAATGTAAATTTGTTACAATAACTATTCCTGCCATCTTGGTCCTAGTGCTGTGTCAACCCCAAATAACACACAGAGACTCTACTAGTTACAATGCTGTTGGTCAATTCCTAGGGCTTCTTATTGAGTAGCCCTGTCTTAAGTATTAACTCATATCTACTAATATATGTATTTCTACAAGGTTTTGTCTTACTGAGAAACTCCAGTCTCATGAATCCTCTCCTCCTGGGATCTCATGGTCACTCCCCACTACCTTTTCCATAATCTTCCTTCTCTCTTAGTCTTACCTATCTTGCTTCCATATTTGCCAACAGAGTTTTACTCATCAAAAAAAGAGAGACATAATTACAGAATGATATCTCCCAACATAAATTGTTTTAACTTTGTTTAATTGGGTGAAAAGGCATCCTCCAGCTGTTTACTGTCTGAAAGAAACACATTTATTGACAAAAACATACATAGAAAGAAAACAAATGGATGAAAATAATATTCTAAATGAATGGAATATGAAAGAAAAAGGGCGTCTGTGCTTCCATTAGGCACAATTAACTTCAAAAATAGTAATAATAATGTATATTACTAAATCGATAATTCATCAAAAAGTAGTATTTGCATGTGTGTGTGTGCGCGCGCATGTGTGTGTGTATGTGTGTGTGTGTGTGTGTGTGTGTGTGTGAGTGTATACATATGCCAGTAAATTCAACTAGAGAATGGTGGCTTAATATACAACTTCTTTTTGCTTCTTTTCTTGTTTTGGTTTTTCTTGTTTTGTTTTACTAAAAGAAGGTCTCATTATGTAAGCCTGTCTGGCTTGACATGCACTATGTAAGCCATGCTGGCATTGAACTCATGGAGATCTGCATGCCTCTGCTTCTAGATTGATGGCATTATAGGCAAGTGCCATTACACCCAATTCCAACTCTTACTAATGTATCATTCAGCACACAAATTGACAAGGAAGCTACAGAAATAAACCGTTTAGTGAAAAGAAATTTAATATATAAATGCATAGTACTCCATCAAACAACTCTGGAGCATGTATCCTTATCAGCAACACACAAAGCTTTCTATAAAATAGTTTACCTCATAACACAGTCTGTATAAAAGCCAACAAATCGAAATGCTTCCTGTCTTAAAATATCCAACACAATTAAAAATGAACAACTAAAGAAACAACAGAAAATATGCAGACATAAAGATTGTATGATAAATGAATTTAAAAACATAAAAATTATAAAACAATAAATTAGAAAAGAGATTGGTTGACGAAAGAGATCAACAGGAGAGGGGCATGACATAGAGTAATAGAGTAATATGATCACAATGAATTGTTTACAAATATGAAATTAAAATTAAAATAACAACAGCAATGATAAAAAGTTAAAAATTGATAAAAACATACACAACGAATAAGCTATTTTTCCCAAGAATGAAATGATCCTTCAACATACAAAAACATTAATAAATATTACTTAATGTAAATAAAATGAAAGAAACCCATTTGATAATTTCAAAAGATATAAAAAGGAAAGACAATGACAAAATTGAATGTTTCCTGGAGACACTTGGAATAGGAAAATTTACCACAAGATGGTAAAGACAATATGTTACAAACAGCCAGCTGCTTATTGGATGTGGAAAGTGACATCATAGTCTCTTAAAATCAAGAATGAGATAAGCACATCCCACATCCCCCTTTGTTCATCATTGTGTTTGAAACCGTAGTAAAATTAATAAATCGAGAAAAAGAAAAAGAGCTATTCATCGTTTCTCTTTTTGAATATAATAGAATTACCTATTTTAAAAAAAAGGATAGAAGCATCTCACAGAGTATCAGAAATTCAAATTGGAACAATTTAAAATATCAAGTTTAGTATACACACAGAATTACTGTGTTGGATGATTTGAGTGATGTATAAAATAAAAATACAAATGCAACAGACGACATCAGAACAGTCATAGACAGTGATGGAGAAATTCTTGATATTCCCAGTTCTCCTTGGTGGATGGCCTTGAATGTATTCAGAATTACTCAAGCATGTATAAATAATTGATGTTTGTTAGTAGGGCACTAAGATAAATATGAAGCACAGCTTTGTTGAGCAGCAGGAAGCACTTACGTGCACAGAATGACAATGGGAGGTGTGTCCGAGATGATTGCTCATCACAGGAAGGAAGAAGGAAGTGAAGGTAAGCTCTGAGTGCTGTGGTTGAGAGGGAAGAGGAACAAGAGCATGTCTAATGGAGGGCCGCTAAGTGGAGTGGGGCAAATAAGGACAAATCCAACATAGTAGGAACCTTCTTCAGGGTCTCTTCTACAAGATGGGGGGTGAGAAGGTGAGGCACAGGAAGTATGAATTGTGATGGGCATGCAAATGCTACTAGAAGAATAGAACAATGCTATTTCTATGAATAATACAACAGTTTTTAAATTGAAAATAGGTATTTTTCATACAATATAGTCTGACTAGGGTTTCCTCTAGTCAACTACTCGTGTACACTCCATGCCTCCCCACCAATGCAAATTCATATCCTGTCATTCTTCTCTTATTGGACAGCGAGCAGGCATCTATAAAACTTAAGATAAAAAAGTAAAAGCAAAGAAGCATGGGGTAAAGCAAACAAATAAGAAAAAACAGAGCCAAAGGAAAATTGAAAGAAGCAAATATAGACAATGACACACACACATTCTGTCTCACAGATCCAACAATAAATATAAAGCAAGGCATCATAATGTGTAAACAAATGATCTTTAAGGTGTAGAGGAAGGAGAATTAGAAAAGGAAGAAGCCCAGACAATACATATGGCATCATGAGACAAAACAACCTCTAAATACCATTGCGTTGGTTTTCATGGGCCATCTACTGCTGGGCAAGAGGCCTGCACTTAGCTGTGGTTTGTATAGGTACTGATACTTTATTGAAGAAAACTAATTTTTCTCTGTGAGTGTTTATCAATTGGAGACAGCTTCTGGGTAAAAGATGGTCGTTTGTGGCTACTTCTCTTGTCAGCTCTAAGACCCCATGTCGTGCAAATATATACAGACCCTGTTCAGGCTGCCACAGTCCCTGGAAGTTTACATGTGCATCAATCCTGTTGTGTCTGGAAGGCCATGCTAGTGTTCTTCATTGCCTCTGGCTCTTACAATCTTTCTGCCTCCTATTCTCCAGCATTCTCTGAGGAGAGGGATTTGAGTCATCCTATCTAAGACTGATTGTTCCAAGTTCTCTCACTCTCTGCACATTCTCCCATTGTAGATCTCTGTACTTTTACTCATGTGCTGCAGGACGAAGCATCCCTGATGGCCACTGAGCAGGACAGTGATCCATGACTATATAGGAATGTCACTAGGAGTCATTTTATTGCTATATATATATTTTTAGGGGAAGAGTTGCATTAGAGTTTCCCTAGGTCCATGGCATATCTAGTGCCAAAGACTTACACATACATGAGCAGTGATTGGCTTGGGTCCTCTCCCATGAAGTGGACCTTAAATTCAGAAGTGTAGTGGTTGGTTACTTTTACAGCCTTTGTGCTACTATTGTACCAGCATATCTTATAGGCAGGTGACCAGTTTATAGCAGCAGATTTTTAGTTGGGGCCGTGTTTACCTTTTCCCTCTGGTAGTGTGCAGAGTATCTTCTGGTATAAAACAATAGTCAGTAGGGATAAAGGCTCTAGGTAGGCACCAACTTGACTTCTCAGTGTTCAATGAATTAAATACATCACTTTAAACACTGCACTGTCATACCTACACTGTATCTTTTCAAACATCTCAAGATCCTTTTAGAGAAGAATGACTAGGATGAGTAGAGTTTGCCTGTGTGTGTGTGTGTGTGTGTGTGTGTGTGTGTGTGTGTGTGTGTGTGTGTGTGTGCACGCTATGTGCATGTTGGGAGCACCAGATGATGTGATGACTGGAAAAATCATCATTTTTAAGTGATTTAATTTGAACATACCTGGCTCTTATAGTATGGATTTAAATATAGAAATCAAGCAAAACAAAGAAATCAAACTGCTTGACAGGTCCTCAGCTCTGAGAAGCTGTTTTTTCTTAAACAAGCACTAGAGGATATGTTCTTTCTATGGTATCAAATGAGAATATTTGGTTTAAATGGGGGATGATTTAGAATGCAGAAAGTACTAGAGGGAAAATGTCTACCACATGCCTTTCTCTGTTGGAAGCACCAGACTCCTGCATGTAGTTCTCTGTGGTAGAATCAGGAGGATGTGAGCTCAGAGAAAATAGCACACCAAGAACTCTCTGCAAATTCATGCAATACATCCTGATCTTTCTTCCATGCTCCAGTCCAGAGATGGGTGATGGCCATTGCTGAAGGATAGGGAGCTTTTCTTAGGCAGTTCATGACTTTGTTCTTTATTTCAGCAGATGTTTCTAGGACATAAGTTTGCCACCAAGTGGAGTTTGTGAAAACTCTGACCTGGCATTGTGTCTTCCTGTACATGTGTAGGAGCAAATCACAAATTTGAATCCAGGTTTACTAAGGGGTTTACTGGCATCTACCCTGGTACATTCTCACATCGGTCTCTTCCATTAAATAATATTTGGTCATCGTCTCTCTAAGTACATGCTTTTCTCTTATTGCACTCTCATCATGGTAGGAATATCAAGCATTATGAGCTTTCATTCTAGGCCTTTATGAATAAACAATAAATGTATCATTGGTCTACTCAACACCCATAACTGTTTTCTTGTTTTCAGGGTGCTTTGTTGTTTTGTGTTTGTGTGTGTTTTTTGAGAAAGAACTTAACTTGGGTAGATTTGGGGCAGGAGAGGATCTGGGAGGACTTGGGGGGAGGGAAAGAATATGCATTAAAATTTAAAAACTTTTAAATAAAAATATTAAAATAGGAAGTGACAAGCTTATATAGTATTATCTGTGATGTTCTGTAATAATTTTTCATGCTGTACTGTATCTATATGTTTATTCCTAAAGATATATATATAGGTATAGTTCTTTGTTTTAATTGTTCTACGTGTTTTGTTGAATGATACACTCAAATTTGTGTATCTATTTTCTTATACCTGGACAATTAAACTCAGTCAATTTTCCATAATTATTTATAATATAGTAACAAACACTTAATATATTTTGGGGGTGAAGTTAACTTTATTGATGGTGTTTAAGAGATATGGGATCCCTAAGCCCCTCACTTTTGTCTCGGGTTCTGGGATGGAAACTGTGATGTGGGCCCTTAAAAGCCCAGGACCTCTCTTGCTCTCACGTTTTTTTTCTGGGGTGAGTGATCAAGGGCTTCTTACTCCTTGGAGTCCATGATATCCACTGCCCTGTTGCTGTAGCCATGTTTAGTTGTGTTCAAAGTAATTACCTTTACAAAGTTGACATTGGGAGCACTGCCAGTCCCACCATCAAAGATGGAAGAGTAGGAGTTACTGTTAAAGTTTCAGGAGACAACCTTTCCCTCAGTGTAACCTGGGATGCCTGTTTGCAGGCCCTTGGATGCCTGCTTCACCATCTTCTTGATGTCGTCGTACCTGTCAGCTTATTCCAGGTGACAGTCGGATCCATGCAAGACACATTGCAGATACGAGCACACAAGGCCATGCCAGTGAGCTTCCTGAGATGATGTTCTAGGATGAAATTGCCCACAGTCTAGGAGCACCAGTGGATTCAGGGATGAAGTTCTGGGCCATCATGCCACAACTTCCCACGTGGATCTTCCACAGATATTGGGTGGCAGTGATGACATGGAATCTCATCATGAGTCCTTCCACAACACCAAAGATTTGATGGATGACATTGGCCATAGGAGCTAAGCAGAAAGCTTGGTGTTGCAGAAAGTTTTGCTGATGTGACTGAGTTTTCATATGTGGTTTCACACACATCACAAATGTGGGAGCATCAGCAAAAGAGGCAGAGATGATAACGTTTTTGGCCCTAGCCTTCTCTACTGGTGAAGGTACCTGTAGAATTCACAACGTACTCAGCACCAGCATCATCCCTTTTTGATGTTGGAAGGATCTTGATCCTGGAAGAAGCAAGATGGACATCACATTGATGACAAGCTTCCTGTTCTCATCCTTGGCTGTGCATATATGATAGTTTTAAAAGCTATATATTTATATTTTCAATTCTCCTAAATGCCATCAAAGTGAGTATGTAGAAAAGTAATTATTATAACCATCACTATAACAATAGCTACTTATAGTGCCACCTGCATATTTTGAGATTGAATTATAATGTTGTTTTGATAAATAATTTCATTGTGATGTTTGTTAAGCTGAAAAGAGTGAATTAGTGTCTGCAACACATACATTTATTTAAATATTAAAAATGAAAGAAATAGACTCTCTGAATTCCATTATCCAGATACCACCACATCCTATCTGACAGTCTAAGTACTTTTATCATTAGTACTTCTGAATAGAAACTTTTTCTTTTGTTAAATTGTACATATGAAATGGATCTTAAGACTTTCCCAAGGCTGAAATCTACACCTAAAATATATTTTTCTCACTCTCTTTCATGAAATCCATTCTTTATGTCCTTACATTATAAATTCTCACATGACATATTCAGTCTCATTTTCTATGATTTCTGTCTTTGTTCTTAGAGCTACAATCACTTTATGCTAATTATAATTTTTTTATCAGCTGAGGGATTTTCCTGGAAGAAATTTTAGGATCACTTACATATACTATAGTGCCTTTTGCAAATAATGGTATTTTGGATTTGTTGTTGTTCATTTTTCAGTTTAAATTTAGATAAGAAATGAGATTGTTTCACAAGTCAGTTCCAGGTCCCATTCCATTTCCCTCCCCTTCTGCGGTTCCCTACCCACAACACCCTCATTATCCCCTCATTTCCCCAGGAAGGGTGAGGCAATAAATGGGGGTGTCCATAGTCTGTCATTTCATATAGGGCAGGGCCTAGACCCTTCTCCAACAGTTCAGGGTGAGAGTGCACCTCACATTGTTGGATGGGAGTCCAAAGTCCGTGTGTATACTCGGGATGAGTACTGATCTGCTGCCCAAGGCTCAATAGATTAACTAGGCCTCCTGACTGACACCCACATGCAGGGGGTCTTGATCAGTCCCATGCTGGATTCCCAGGCTGATGCCTGGGATTCAAGAGTTAACCTTTGTCAGGTCATCTGTTTCTAGGGGTTAAATCAGCCCAGTCTTAATCCCTTTGGTGATCAGTCCTCCCTCTCTGTTACTGGCTTTCTTGAGTTCAGCTCAGTACTTAACCGAGGGAGTCTGCCTCTTCTCGATCAGGCACTGAATGAAGTTTCTGTTTCCCAAACTCTCTGGCCATGGGACTGCAGGCGGGCCCTCCCAAGATCTATGTCTAAAATCCATATATGAGAGAGTACATGCCATGTTTCTCTTTTTGTGACTGGGTTACCTCACTCAGGATGGTTTCTTCTAGTGTCATCCATTTGCCTGTGAATCTCATGATTCCATTATTTTTTTCTGCTGAATAGTACTCCATTGTGTAAATGTACCACATTTTCTCTATCCACTCTTCACTTAAGGGACATCTAGGTTGCTTCCAAGTTGTGGCTATTACAAATAATGCTGCTATGAACATAGTGGAACAGACATCTTTGTTGTATGAATGGGAATCTTTTGGATATATGCCTAAGAGTGGAGTTGCTGGGTCTTGTGGTAGGTTTATTCCCATTTTTCTGAGGAATCTCCATACTGATTTCCAAAGGGGCTGAACAAGTTGACACTCCCACCAGCAATGGAGGAGTGTACCCCTTCACCACATCCTCTCCAGCATAAATTATCATTGGTGTTTTTGATTTTAGCAATTCTGACAGGAGGGAGATGGTATCTCAGAGTTGTTTTGATTTGCATTTCCTGGATGGCTAAGGATGTTGAGCATTTTCTCAAGTGCCTCTCAGCCATTTTAGACTCCTCTATTGAAAACTCTCTATTTAGTTCTGCAGCCCACTTTTTAATTGGGTGCCTTGATGTTTTGGAGATTTGCTTCTTGAGTTCTTTGTAAATTTTGGAGATCAAACCTCTGTCAGATGTGGGTTAAGTGAGTATTTTTTCCCATTCTGTGGGCTGCCTTTTTGTCTTGCTGACTGTGTCCTTTGCCTTACAGAAGCTTCTCCGTTTCAGGAGGTCCCATTTATTGACCTCACTCTCTGTGCTAGTTGTGTTATGTTCAGAAAGCTGTCTCCTGTACCAATTCGTCCAAGGGTACTATCCACTTTCTCTTCTAAGAGGTTCAATGTGGTTGGATTTATGTTGAGGTCTTTGATCCATTTGGACTTAAGTTTGTGCACGGCGATAAACATGGTTCGATTGGCATTCTTCTACACGCCAGCCTTCAGTTATGCCAGCACCAATTCTTGAAGATGCTTTCTTTATTCCATTGTATATTTTTAGCTTCTTTGTCAAAGATAAGATGTCCATACGTGTATGGGTTAATATCCGGGTTTTCAATTCGATTCCATTGGTCTACCTGTTTATTTTTGTGCCAATACCAAGCTGTTTTCAGGACTATAGCTCTATAATAGAGCTTGAGGTCAGGGATGGTGATGCCTCCGGAAGTTGCCTTGTTGAACAGGGTTGCTTTGGCTATCGTGGGTCTTTTGTTTTCCCGTAAAGATTGATTAATGTTCATTCAAGGTCTGTGAAGAATTGTGCTGGGATTTTATTGGGGATTGC
Source organism: Mesocricetus auratus (assembly GCF_017639785.1). Classification (NCBI taxonomy): domain Eukaryota; kingdom Metazoa; phylum Chordata; class Mammalia; order Rodentia; family Cricetidae; genus Mesocricetus; species Mesocricetus auratus. The sequence continues at coordinate 16,430,765 of NW_024429211.1, forward strand.
ATTGAATCTGTAGATTGCTTTTGGCAGGATTGCCATTTTTATTACATTGATCCTACCTATCCAAGAGCATGGGAGATCTTTCCATTTTCTGAGGGCTTCTTTAATTTCTTTCTTTAAAGATTCAAAGTTCTTGCGATACAGGTTTTTCACTTGTTTGGTTAGCGTTACCCCAAGCCATTTTATGTTGTTTGTGTCAATTGTAAAAGGTGTTCTTTCTCTGATTTCTTTTTCAGCCCTTTTATCATTTGTATATAGTAGGGCTACTGATTTTCTTGATTTGATATTGTAGACTGCCACTTTGCTGAAGGTGTTAATCAGCTGTAAGTGTTCCTTGGGAGAGTTCTTTGGGTCATTGATGTAAACTATCATATCATCTGCAAACAGTGAAAGTTTGACCTCTTCCTTCCCAATTTGTATCCCCTTGGTCCCCCTTTGTTGTCGTATGGCAATGGCTAGACCTTCAAGTTCCATGTTGAAAAGGTATGGAGAGAGTGGACATCCTTGTTTTGTTCCTGATTTTAGAGGAACTGTGTTGAGTTTCTGTCCATTTAGTTTGATGTTGGCTGTTGGTTTACTGTATATAGCTTTTATTATGTTTAAGTATGTCCCTGTTATCCCAGATCTCTCCAAGACCTTTATCATGAAGGCGTGTTGGATATTGTCAAAGGCTTTTTCAGCATCTAGTGAGATGATCATGTGATTTCTGTTTTTCAGCTTCTTTATATGGTGGATTACGTTGATGTATTTTCGTATGTTGAACCATCCCTGCATCCCTGGGAAGAAACCTACTTGATCATGGTTAATGATTGTTTTGATGTGTTCTTGGATCCGATTTGCCAGTATTTTATTGAGTATTTTTGCATCAATGTTCATGAGGGATATTGGTCTGAAGTTCTCTCTCTTAGTTGTGTCTTTGTGTGGCTTGGGGATCAAGGTTATTGAAGCCTCATAGAAAGAGTTTGGCAAAGACCCTTCTGCTTCTATTGTGTGGAATATTTTGAGAAGAATTGCTGTAAGTTGTTCTTTGAATTTCTGGTAGAATTTTGCACTGAGGCAATCTGGACCTGGACTTTTTTTGGTTGGGAGACTTTTGATGACTGCTTCTATTTCCATAGGGGTTATAGGTCTATTTAAATTGCTTATCTGTTCTTGATTTAGTTTTGCCAAGTGATAGCTATCCAGGAAGTCGTCCATTTCCTTTAAATTTTCAAATTTGGTGGAGTACAGGTTTTCAAAGCATGACCTGATGATTCTTTGGATTTCCTCAGAGTCCGTTGTTATATCCCCCTTTTCATTTCTGATTTTGTTAATTTGCATGTTCACTCTCTGCTGTTTGGTAAGTTTGGACAAGGCTTTGTCTATCTTGTTGATTTTCTCAAAGAACCAACTCTTCCTTGCATTGATTCTTTGTATTGTTTTCCTGGTTTCTACTTTATTGATTTCAGCCCTCAATTTGATTATTTCCTGGCGTCTACTCCTCCTGGGGGAGTTTGCTTCTTTGTGTTCTATAGCTTTCAGCTTTGCTGTGTAATTCTCTAGTATAACTGTTCTCCAGTTTCTTCATATGGGCACTTAGTGCTATGAACACCCCCGTAGCACTGCTTTCAAAGTGTCCCATAGGTTTGGGTATGTTGTGTCTTCATTCTCATTGAATTTTAGGAAGTCCTTAATTTCTTTTTTATTTCTTCTTTGACCTAGGGTTGGTGTATTTGAGCATTATTCAATTTCCATGAGTTTGTAGGTTTTCTGCAAGTTGTGTTGTTGTTGAATTCTAATGTTAAATCATGGTGGTCTGATAAGTTGCATGGAGTAATTCCATTTTTTGTAGCTGCCTAGGTTTGATATATTGCCAAGTATGTGGTCGATTTTTGTGAAGGTTCCATGTGGTGGTGAGAAGAACGTATATTCTTCTTTATGTGTATGAAATGTTCTATAGATGTGTGTTAATCCCAGTTGGGTCATTACTTCTATTAGACTCTTTTCTTCTTTGTTGAGTTTCTGTCTGGTATTCCTGTCTAATGGTGAGAATGGTGTGTTGAAATCTCCCACCATTACTGTGAGGGGCTTTATCTGTGATTTAAGTTCTAATAATGTTTCTTTTATGAATGTGGATGCCTTTGTATTTGCTGCATAGATGTTCAGGATAGACACTTCATCTTGGTGGATTTCACCTGTGATGAGTATGTAATGACCTCCTTTTGATGGATTTTATTTTAAAGTCTAGTTTGTTAGATATTAGGATTGCTACCCCTGCTTGTTTCTTGGGTCCATTTGATTGAAAAAAATTTCCCAACCTTTAACTCTCATGTAATGTCTGTCTTTGAGGGTGAGGTGTATTTCTTGTATGCAACAGAAGGAAGGGTTCTGTCTTCGAATCCATTCTGCTAGTCTGTATCTTTTTATGGGTGAGTTAAGGCCATTAATGTTGAGGGATATTAATGACCGTTTATTGCTCATCCTTCTTTGATTTGCAATGGTGGTTGTGATAACAAATGGAAGGAGAACAAGAGAAGATGGAGGTGTGAGGAAAAAGGAGGAGAGAGGACATCCTGGGCCAGCCACCCAGCTACACAGCAAGCCATGAAGTAATAAAGAAAGAAAGGTATACAGAATACAGAAAGACAAAAGCCCAGCACAAAAGGTATAGAGGGTAATTTAACTTAAGAAAAGCTGGTGAGATGAAGAGGTGATTCAGTAGTTAAGATGACCCAGGTTCAATTCCCAGCACCTGTACAGCAGCTAAACAACTGTCTGTAACTCCAAGATCTCAAACTGTCACACAACCATACATTCAGGCAAAGCACTAATGCACATAAAATAAAAATGAATAAATTATGAAAAGAAAAGCTGACTAGAAATAAGCCAAGTTAAGGCCAGACATTCTTAAGAAAGAATAAGTCTCTATGTAATTATTTGGAGCTGGCTGGTGGATCCCCCAAAGAGTAAAGGAAAAAAAAAACAGCAACTACAAGTTTGTGTCTAGGTCCTCTATTCAATTGATCTGTATTTCTGATTTTATGCTGATACCTTGTTTTTGGTTTTGGTGAGGGTATTATTGTTGTTGTTACTATGCCTTTGCAAAATAATTTCAAATCAGGTTGGTGATACCCCCCTAACATTGTTCTTTTTCTCAGAATTACTCTATAGCTATCTGGAATCTCTTTCCTTCCATGGGAATGTTTAGATTTTTTTCTATTTCTTTGAAGAATGACACTGAAATTTTGATGAAGATTGTATTAAATCTATAGGTTCATTTTGGCAGTATTAACATTTTCACAATATTAATTATTCCAACTCTTGAGTATGATCAACCCTTTCATCTTCTGTTTCCTTCAGTTTCTTTCTCTGTTTTGCCATTTTCATTGTAGCATTCTTTTATTTTCTTGGGCAGCTTTATTCCAACGCATTTATCTCACTGATCCTGTAGCTGCCTTTTCCACTAGAGTGACTGGCCAGAGAGGCCCTGGTGTCTACCTGCCTCCCTTTCTCTCAATTTCTGGAACTTGGGTTTGATATGGACATGTGTTTGGCAGGCACCATATCCACCACCCCAAATCCATCTTCCCAACCTTATATTCACATTTTAAGAACAGATTAATTTCATTTTTATTTGTGTGTGAGATATGTGTCTGTATGGAAGTGTGCACATGTGAGTGCAGTACCTGTGGAGGCCAGAAGAGGGCATTGGATCACCCAGAGTTGGAATCACAGGATGCTGTGAACTACCTGGTGTGGATGCTGGGATTTAAACTCTGGTTTTCTAGAAGAGCACTATGTGATCTCAACCCCTGAGCCAGTTCTTCAACTCATTTTCACCTTTTTTTTGTTGTTGCTGTTTGTTTGTTTTTGTTTGTCATGACCAGGCTGGCCTTGAAATCACAGAGATTCGCCTGCCTCTGCCTTCCGAGTGTTGGGATTAAAGGCATGTGCCACAACTGCCTGGCCCACCTTTTATTATTTTTTTAATGGCTGAAGAATTCAGGAGATTTATGTTATTATAGCTTCACACATGAAAATTTTATGTAATTCAAAATTCAGTGCTCATCAAATTTTATGAACACATAGTCTCTTGATCATAGAGGCTTTTGCCTGCATGTGTTGTTGAGTGGCTATGCTGTCCAATGTACAGTCTTACAAGCCCAAGATACTCTTCTGGCTCTTTTTATCACTGATCTTAGACTTTCTGTTTCCTGTGTTTCTTTACTGCTGACCTTGTGTTCTCTGGGGTGAGACCCACACTGTTCATATAACCTCTTCACTCAGTTCCCCACTCATGCCCAAACCTCTTGACGTCATTCTCTTCTTTACCTTCAAAACGCCCTGCTTCATACACACTGACATTTTTCTTTCTTGGGGTTGCAGAGATGATGCAGACCATATATATATATATATATATATATATATATATATGTATATATATATATGAAACAATCTTATTTTACATATCAATCCCACTTTCCTCTCCCTCTAATACTCTCATGTCCCCCACTAAAGCCCTCTCCCTGCTACACCCCCCATCCACTCATCAGGGAGAGTGAGGGCTTCCATGGGGATCATCAAAATCTGTCACATTATTTGGGGAAGGGTCTAGGCCCTTCCCCATGTATCTAGGCTGAGAGAGTAACCCTCCATGGGTTCTCAAAGTCCATTCATGGTTCCACTGTTAGAGGCCCCATAGGCTTCCCTGACCTCCTAACTGGCATCCATGTTCGGGGGCTTGGTTAGGTCCTATGCTGGTTCCCAGCTGTCAGATTGGAGTCCTTGAGCTCCCACTTGTTCAGGAGACTTGACTTTCACAGCCTCTTTATTCTCTTGCTTCTATTTTAATTCTCCTGTCTTACTTCTAACTTCTCCTAGCTTCTTCTCCTCAATTCTTCTCTCTCTAGTCTCACAACTGTATTTCTACCAGGGAACTTAAAGCAATAAAGAAAATGCAAAAGCTTTCTCTCATTGGTCAAAAACACATTCCTAGGGAAAGGGATAGGGAGTTGATCTATTGCCATGGCAACAGAAAGGTCCAAGGTTACAGAAGTGAGACCATGACCAGAGGGGAAGCTACAGTTCGATGAGCTTTGAGACATAAACAGGTCTCTTGTTAACAAGACTGGCAAGTGAAGAATTGGAATGCTTCTCTTAGTAACCTTGGTTGGACATCTATGACTCTGATCTTGAGCAAGCTGTAAAGTTTTTAGCTTATGTTCTACTTAGTCTGGTTTCAATCTGTGTTGAGGAAAAAGTGAGATAATCATGTGTGGTTAATATGAGTCAAAAGGAACAAAGCAGGTTTTTAAGCATCTATAGTCCTCATGGGACAAATAGATCTAGTTATGAAGCATGCCCTAGTATATATTCTACATATCAAAACTATACATCTAAATGAAAAGTCATCTAGCTACCCATATATATATATATACACCCATAAAATTGAGATGCAATCATGAAATTAACATATGTACACCACACACACTACAATAGAGGTACTGGGGAGACATCAAGCTGCTTTAGCAAAAGCGATCAATTTTCCAGAGTCAATGGTTCTGCAGGCCTTGTCTGCACAGGATTAATCATTGCCAGAGTTTCTCTTGTCCTGCCAGGTTCTGCTGCAGCTTCAGTCCCAAATAAACACACAGATGCAATATTAGTCATGAAATCATTGGCTGGTGGCTAGGACTTCTTATTGGCTAGCTCTCTCTTAATTATTAGCCCTAACTACTAATCTATGTATTTCTACATGACTTTATCTTACCAGAGAACACCTGGAGCAACCGTTCTTCCCTATGCCTGCTTGCAGTCTCTCTCTGCCTACCTTTCTCTGAATTCCCCTCATATCTGCTAGTCCTGCCTATCTTCCTGCTTCTACTGGCCAAACAGAGTTTTGTTCATCAACCAATAAGATAAGCATACATACAGAAGGACATTCCCCAACAATTAACCTCCATCAGATAACCATTCCTCCGGTGGGTTGAAATCTGAACACTAGTTGTCACCTGCTGTAATTCTCACAGCCCCTGGCAATTTACATAATGTTATTTAGAAGAAAACTGGCGTGTTTGACTCAAGGGAATCAATGAGAGTGGAACTGAGGTGCCCAGCATGGACACAGATGGAGAACACTGGGGGGAGGGTGCTGATGGTGGTAATCCCCTGAAAAGACTCAGTGCCCCTGGGCAATACACAAGTTAATTAAAATGATGATAAATATCAAACCGCACACAATAATAAGGGTGGCTGCTGTGATGTGGGAGCCCATGCACGTGTGGACTCTGCAAAGCATCTTATCCACCCAGCTGCCCTCGTGTTCCTTCAGCTCCTGCTTTTGCCTCTCCACCCCCTGCCTCACCTTGGCCAGGTAGCACCTGTAGGCTTCCTGGCGCTCACTGCTGTTACTACTAAGGAACACAGAGGCATGAAGAAAGAGGTCATTGCTGTGGAAAGAGCCATTACACTCCTGCTCCAGCCTGCTCACCAGGGCCATGAGCTCTGCCAGCTGTCCATGCTGCTCTTCACCATAAGCCCTGTTATTAAAGGCCCAGTACCTCCTCGCACACTCCTGGACCAGGCTGCTCAGGTTGTGGTTGTCAGTGTGGGTCACAAACTCATGCAAGGTCTCATTTGCCAAGTCTTCCTTGTGGGTGAAGAGGACGATCATCTGTCTCATGACTCCAGCCCCAAAGATCTCCTTCAACCTCCTCACAGCTATGGTGTCCTGGGCTGTGAAGCGTCCCTGCTGTGTCACCAGTAACAGTACATGGGGTCCTGGCACACACAGCAGGTAGCAGTCTCCAATTTCCTTTTCTTGGTTCTGGGCCTTTGACTCAAAGATGGGTGGCATGTCTACCACTAGGAAACTCCTTCCCTTCCATGTGCCCATCTCTGCCTGGCTGATCCTGGTCACTGACTGGGCTCCAAGTCTGGACTCTAATGCTTGTCGGCAGAGGATGCTGTTCCCTGTGTCGCTTTTCCCACAGTCAGATTTGCCCACAATGAGTATCCTCAACTGGTAGGCTTCCCCATTCCCTGTGGGCTAGAGAACGTTTGTGCCTCACTTAGCAATTCTTCAGACTGTGATAATGTGGGTCCTTGCAGATAGCTCCTGTTTTCCAGAGAAATGGTGTCACTCAAATGTTCCCAACTGTTTGCCTACAATTTTAGGTGGTTCTTGTCTTTTATTAAGTCCCTGTTGGGAGCCCATCCTACAACTCACAGGCACGGGGTGGGATTGCCACAGGAGAGAGAGGCTCTGTTCCATCTGGACCACAAATATTATGTCATTTCTGAAGAAAATGTCCCTGTGCTCGCCCCTGGAGAATGCTCAGGGCAGATCCCAGGTAAACTGGTTGTGAAATAAGTATGAGTTTAGAAGACAGCAGAGATGATGTGTCATGAATGACAAAGTAGAGTCACAGCTTTTACCCACAGTGTTCCAGACACGCTGTGTGAATGTGCTCGGCATATGTCCCCCAGAGGTTATTTCAGGTGGAAGAGCTGCAGCCACTCACACTCAGAGCCAGCTGGGTAGCCTAGGAATAAAGTGGGCACTGAGAAATGAGATGAGGGATGGTGACAGTTAAGTCTGGGAAATGACATGGAGTGGGCTGCTGAAGAAGGGTGGAAGAGAAGATGGTTAGGATCACTTAGAAGTAGATATGCTAGAAAGGCCATCTGTTTGCCAGGTGTGCTGGAGGGACCCCAG